>NW_026623235.1:7514026-7632777 GCF_030028575.1 Malurus melanocephalus
AATTATCTTCTCACAGCAAATTCTGTTATTTAAGACATGCAGTAAATCATCCACTGTGACCCAYGAAGTGCATGGTTTAGATATAATTCTATAAGTCTGTGGGAGTACGTATTACACTGGTAATCAAAATACAGTTTTCTTTCAAATGTATTTTAAAGGAAACAAAGGAATTATTCAAAATCTCTTTWAAAAAGGCATCTCTAAGTATGTAAGTATGCATAATTTAAATGTGTTTTTATATATATTCCTYACTGGAAGGATTCTGCACTGGCAGTGGAGGTAGTAGGTGCAAACTGTGCTCAGAAATCCCTTTTGATAAGGTTCTGAATCACTGCAGAGTTAGACAAGACATCCAGTTATTTGGTATGTTGGGGCTGGGCCCATTGTTTTGCTTCCATATACTGCTCAGTTTTCCAGTTGTGAAAGATGGTCATTAGTAAATGTCCATGAAAAATTTTCCTGCATGGAAACAGAAAAAAAAAGGTCAGAATCAAACAGTTAAAAAACTTGAGTGAAATTTATGGACTCAAGCAGAAAGAATTTCCTTTAAACATTGCAACATTTCTTTCTAGGAGTTATCTGTTGCAAACATTTTGACTTTTCAGTTGAATGGGGTGTTTTAGTTCAGAAATTAACCTTGAAAAGAACTCTGGAAGCAGAGAGATCATGCCAAAATAATTTCAGTTTAAATAAAGTTTTTTGTGATTAATGCAAAGTAGTTTTTTTCAGAGAAGTCTGGGGTTTTTTTTTTCGCTTTTGGATTGATCGAAATGGGAAATATTGTAACCATTTCTCTGGAAAAGGTAAAAAATGGCCAATTTTAATGACTAATACTTCCCTGAGTAAAAACCTGGAAGATGAAGCTTCAAAGTTTTCCTTAAGCTATTAGACATAGTGTACTCTCCTGTTAATCCCAAAGCAGTTTAGCAGATGTACAAAAATATTTGAGCAGCTCATGTGAAAAATTGAAATTATGAGTGCAGTAAGGCCTAGATTCATTGTGTTTTGCGTGTACATTAGTCTATACCCTCACAGTACCCCTGGATATGTGTGATGGGGATTAATCTGTGGWTGTATTTTGTCATACTTTTTCGTGGAGGAAATTTGTGCCTTAGTTTGGATATAATTTCCCCAGACATTGGCAKATGGAAGGATTGTTTATTTTATTTGTTTGTTTCACAATTGTTTCTGATTTCATCTGCATTCTCCTGGGACAGCAGCCTTCCTTGTTCTCTCAGGGTCCTCATGGTGGGGTCCTATTCAACTGAAATTCAGGTGATTTCATCTTTCCTAGTTGTTTCTGCTGTCTAATGGCTTGATGAAATATGTGTAAAAGCRAACTATTGCCCCAGTGTTTCGTCTCCCTGTGAGCATAGTACAGACAAACATCAACACACAGCTCTTCACACTTTGTGGAAGGAATAACATAATAAGAGATGAGCCATCAAATAGCACCCACTGCCCTGGAAGGAGATGTAAGCTGGTTTTCTGTGATGCTGGAGGGGCCCAGGTACCCCAGGCACACTGGCTGTTCCTCCAGGGGAACGTGCCTGCTCCGAGGTGTTGGTAACAGGGTCTGCTCTGTGTCTGCATGCGCTGGGAACACAGGACTCAAAGGTCATTTATTTGTGCCTGCAAAGCCCCGCTGTTCTTTCCTTGTCCTGATGTGAACCTCTGATTACTGTGTCGCATGCTTTGAAGCTGATTAACTTCTTCAGTCACCCCGTGCCCATGTACATGCAGGTATGTGTGTGGGAGCACTGYTCCTGCAGCCAGCCCTGCTCCTGTGTTTGGGGACACGTAAGTTTGTGTAACAGCATCTCAGACTGGCATGGGGGGATATTGTGGTGTCCCTGCTCACAGAACAGGGGTTGGAACTACATGACCCTTAATGTCCTTTTGACCCCAAACATTCTGTGATTCTATGATTTTAGGATTTCATGGTTCTATGATTCTATGATTCTATGATTACATGATTCTATGGATCTATGATTCTATGATTCTATGATTACATGATTCTATGATTCTGTGATTCCATGGTTCTATGGCTCTATGATTGTATGATTCTGTTATTCCGTGGTTCTATGATTCTCTGATTCTATGTTTCCATGGTTCTATAGTTCTATGATTCTATAATTCTATTATTCTATTATTCCATGGTTCTATGATTCTATGAATCTATGTTTCCATGGTTCTAGGATTTTGTGATTCTATGATTMTATGATTCTGTATTTAAAGAGCTACTGTAACAAAACATCTTAGTTGATGCAGGGAAAGGAAAGAGCTTATAAGCACCTGAATATTSTTGCTTTAGGAGCTCTCTCATCTCCTAATTCTTCAGTGATGGGAGGAGAGGCAGGTCCTTCACTCAGGACAAGAGGAGAGGTTTCCTCACTGCCCACTCTGGGTGGCAGCCAGAGTTGGGGACAGACACAACCCACACCCAGCCCTTTCCCTTGCCCCCAGTAATTGCATCCCATTAGGGCTGCCCAGTCTCCCTCAAAGATCTAAGAACAACTGGGCTGTATCTTGCAGCCTTGTGTGGATATTGTCCCACTGCAATCCCCAGAGCAAGACAAAGGCAGGCTGTGCCTCCCAGGAAAGCCTGGCTCCCTGCTGTGCTCCTGCCCTGCCTACATGGGAAAGCTTTAGCCTGATGTTAGCTAATGCTGCCTGCAAATGCACAGGCTGAGCTGTGCCAGCTGCTGCCCCAAAGGAGCAGCACAAGCCTTCATTCCTCTTTCCACTCACCTTTCCTGTAAAGCTTTTRCTTGTGAGATCAGAAACTCAGTGACCTTGGCAGGGAGGGAAGTGGAAAATGGGTTTAGTTGGAAGATATTACTCAAAACCACTGTTCAGGTCTCAGATATCTTCCCCTGGGGATTACAGAGAGAGCAATGCTAAAATCAGTGTGTCAAGATGTCACCAAGCATGCACTGGARGAAACTTTACACGAGGCGATGAGAGTGCTGCAGTCAGAGCTCCGAGTATAAAGAAATGTTCCAATTCAATCAATGTCCCTTCCTTTATCCCACTGCCTTCTCCTCCATTCTGCAGGAAGCCTGTTTCATTCCTTTGACTGCTGCCATGCTCTTTACTGCTTCCCTCTCCATGGGTATCCATCACAGAGCATTCCCATTCTCTGTCTCCAATAGCTAACAGGCACCTGTCACCAGACGGGCTCTGATGACGCTCCATCGATCACGCAGAAGGAAATGGTTATTGAGTGGGTGGCAATCAACCTTTTACCTCTCCCTGGAGCCAGAGTGCATCAGTGCTTCCCAGCATTAGGCAGAAGCCTCTTAGAAAGTATTTTTTGCACTACAGATTTCCTCACGTGTAAGGCTGTTGTGCTGGCGCTGAGTCACAGGGCTCAAGGGACRCAGCTGCAATCTCTTGCTCAGTTTTACTTTGTACTTAGTGCCAGAGGAAAGTAGAAAAAAGAAGGTGCCAATGGTCAGCATCTTCTGGCTAAAAGGTTCTGCTTTCCAAGTCAAATCTGCTRCTGAGATCCAGGGAGAAAAGTCCTGCTGGTGCTCAATGTTTCTATCACCCATCTCCACCTTTGCAAAAACACATTTAAACTGAGGTAGACTGCAGAGATGTGTTAGCCAGCATTACTGGAGCAAAGAAGTCCAAATGCAGATGTTTAGTGGGATTGATATAATGAGGATTAAATCTGAGTTAGTAAAAATATACTGGCATAGCCCCAGCATTTGCTGGAAAAATTTGAATTTCCAATCTGAAAGAGGAGTAAGACAGAGCATTAAGAAGAAACAGATCCTCTGGTTTCCTTACTGGAGTAGGGAGCAAACCATAGACTATATGCCCTGATCCTTTGCGGCATTTGAGTAGCTGTTTGTTTTAATTCCTGTTAGTGTGAGCAGATAATTGCACTAGAAGGGGCAGACTTCAGCCAGCAGGACTCAGAAGGACTCAGAGGCTGCAGGGCTGGCAGGCACAAGGCATCTGATTCTGTACTGCACAWACAAAACACATCTGCCCACACATTCATTTCTGAAGTGCTTTGCAGACACTTTTTAATGACCTTATGAATTTTCTAATTGGCTTGTAATCAAGCTCTGCCTTCATTTGCTGCTGTGTGGCATATGGGATGATGMACACCTCACTCTTTAAGGCCACAGACACGGATCCACTGAAGTTTTTCTGCATCAGAGCACTGTGATTTCTAAGCAGTGCTGGCAAACCAGATGACCAATGGGGCCTCAGTAGCAGCATCTCCTCATGGCTGCTCTGCTGCATACAGAGGGTCTTGAAACAAAATRTGACAGCTCACTTCATAATGCCATGTTAGAAACTGCTAGTTCACATGCAGCTTGATAATCAGCTGCAATGTCCCAGCTGTCTGGGCAGCGAGAACAGCTGCCTGTGTCCCCTCTGCTGCCGGACAGTGTGGAGCCATTCCCACTTGTCAGTCTGAGCTTGAGGTCCTGCAGCATAGCAGGATTTACACCCAACCTCATCCCACGGCCTGACTCCACTGAAATCCTCAGCTCCTGTGTCCATCACCTCAGCTGCAGGTGACAGTCTATTTTGTTTTAGTTGAGTTTGTTTGCACTTTCCCTACTGGCTTTGATTTGTGTTGTCTATTTGGGCCAACTGGGAAGTGTGTGGGTGTTGCTTTTGGATTATAGTACTGCTGCTAGCAAGAGTATGGCAAATAACTCAAAATGAGTGATTTATTTGATGAGTTCCCCATTTTCTCTTCACAAATAACTCCTGAACAGAGTGCAAAATTCCCTGATGTGGCCATTAGCAAACGTAATTTGCAAATTTCTTTTCGAAAGTAACTCTTGATCTGCAGGGTATCATTAAAACTRTCATTCATATTAGTATTGCAGACATGATTTGTGCAGTAACACAGGTAACTTACCAACACACGTTAACTAACTTAATGACTCAGAGCATTTGAATTCCAACCAAGTACTAGAGCTCATTCCAGAATACCTATTGGAACAGTGTCTGTCATTTGGGTGGTTTCTTGGTCTGAAGAATGAACTGTGACAAAGAATCCTTAGGGGATCAGTACTTGGTGTCTTCTGCATCCCTGAGCAAGTACCTGGTGCCCCTGGACTGGTCTCCTCAGAGGGTGGGGGGCTCAGCAGCATTARCAGCAGCAAGCAGCACCTTTGCTTTTGCTCCACAAACATGGATAGAGATCAGCAGCAGAGTGAAGAAAACAGGTATTGGTTAGATGCCTGTGGTTCTCATTGGAAATGTCCTACTCTGTAYTTCTAAAAGAAAGACTCTAGTAGGCCACCCCAAACACAACACAGATARAAACTCCTTAATATCTTCTTCCAAGAATCAGGTGAACAAAAGAATTTTAGTTCCTCAGTAAGAGGAGAGGAATGTTTGCATCAGCCAAGCTCGTGTTTGTGGCCAGGAGCCATGACAGGTTACCTGACTTATCAGACTAAAGTCCATGTCACTTCTTCTGAAAACTTTCTCCCCTCTCCCTGAGTTCTTGTGGGAACATTGCTGGAATTTAAGGAGTTTTGTGCATCCACCCACACCTATAGATAAGCATGCTTTAAATTACTGCATAATAGTTGTTACAAGTGATGGCAAAAATTCCCAATTTCCTCAATTTGCAAATTCTGGCAATTGTTTTTCACTCTAACAAGGAATAAGTGGCATCACAAAGGTATTCTGTATCAAAAGGCTTTTYACCCTGCCTTGGCTTTTAGACAGCTTCCGATCCAGATCTACTGTAGATATCTCCTTTTGGCTACTATGGGATGTTCCCTGCAGCGTGCAATAAACATTCACTTCATATCACACATCTCGCCCTGACAAGCAAATCCCTTGCATATCAATGTGGCCCTGTGAAGAGAWTTTGCTTTTTTACATTCCTTCCACTCCCAGCTGTTAATTTGCACTGACTAGATAGCAGGGGGTCCCACTCTGCCCCAGAGACATGCTTGCGACTTTCACCGACTTTAATAGGATTTGCATGAACATACACGGAGTCAGTCCCTCAGCAGAATTCAGACGAGCTGGCTAGAAATTTCAAAGTCATCAAGGGTTTTAAACAGCCAGTTTTTCTTACCTTTAATGGGAATGAAGTGTTCAAAGCCCAGGTGATCGTTAAAAACCATGGAGTTCATTATGATGAACTAGGCTTAGTCTTAGTGTCTCTTMCATAAAGCAAATCTACTGCCTGCAATCACCTTGATGAAGAAAAGAAAAATAAATGAGGGTAGAAATTGGTCTTTCACCTAAAGAGATTTTATTTGAAGTGAATTGCAAAACGTTCATAGGTTTGGTTACTGCAAGTGTGAATTACTTCTACAAATATTTTGACAGAYCAGCAGAGGTCTGAAAACACCTTTYCCTGCCACCATTGTTTGTAGAAAATGATTTATGTGTGCTGCTGAAAACTCCTATTTCAGATTAAAACTGAACTACTTTAGGGTAAAACTGTAGGAGAATACTAAACTGTGCAGGAAGCATGTAAGAATATTATGTATATGTATGGCATTCTGTGTCTGATTTCCTTTATCCACTTGAGGCATAATCAGCAGTTATTAAAGTTATTTTAATACACAGTGGAACTGACAAAGGCATCTAAACAGTTGGATATTCAATTCCCACAACTTTCAGAGAGTATGTGYGCCAAGAATACACTCCAGGAACGGGCTGGGATTTGAGAGTATTTTAGGCCCCTATTCATTCCAGAAAGGAAAGSACTTACATGTTTTTTAAAAGTCCATTTTTCAAAGATAGCATTTGGTATCTCTGGTGCCTCAATTCTAGTTTGGCTGTCCCTCTAGAACAGCATGGTGCTTCTGATGGAGCTGATACACACAGTGCAAAAGAACATGATTAACTGTTTGTTTTTTAAATATTAACCAAGTCTTCACTGTTCCAATTAAAATTTATCAAATTAAGCAAATTGCTTGGGGATTGGAAAGAAAAAAAAACCCTTCACTTAATTATTTAGCCAATATTTACTGGGTATGAGTGTCTTATTAACACAGCAAAGGAGGCTATTAATTATTATTCACAGCATTTCTAATAAAAAAAGATGGCATCTGCTATTTCTGTAAAAGAAATATTGTCACTAATAATCCATCCTAAATTGTAAATGTGATATAATAAACTGGATGTGTCATTTCTCTGTTCTGTACTGACATGTGCTATATGAGGGAGCTGAGCTTTTTTTCAGGGGTTGTGTCAAAAGGCTTTTTGTTGGTGACCTTTAATCAGCTAGTGTCCAATTATGCAGAAGTCTAATGGCCTATTTGTGTATCTGCAATGTGTTTTCCACCAGACAACTGTGCTTTGGTATCACCTTCTTTTGAGTCATATTATGATAAGAGAGGAATAAAACCAGAAATGAAAAAAAAAAAATCAACCAGGATGTTATTTTCTTTGCTGTCTGAAAAAAATTAATGTGCCATTTATTGCATACTTTATGTGTACTTCCTATTTAGTGAGGCAGAGGAAGTGACAGGAAAGATATTCTGAGGTAAAGACTCTTGAACTGGTGTTGTTAAGGTCAGCCTTCAATTTTCTGCTTGATTTTAGATGCCCCCTGTGAACTTTGGTTAATCATCCGTGACCTGTGTCCCTGAAATCCACAGTGTGTCATGGAAAGAAAAGATGGATAAAAGGAACATTTGAAACCTTTTAGCCTATCTGTCTATTCAGTGTTAGGATCACCTCTACCTAAACTACTTCTGGGAGATAYCTGTCAAATTAATTTTTTAATGTTGGATTTGTTGCTACAATTAAAATCCATGTGTTTCATCCTAGCCTCAGCATATCGGAAGAGCTTATTCCTTTTGTCTCTCAAGCACTTCAAGAATGTTTTCATGTCTCCCCTCAGTCTTGCCCTATTCCAAGGCAATCCTAGTTCTTTCYTCCTGGGCCACATTTTCCTCTGCATTGCATTCTTGTTGTCCACTCATTTCTTCCTGAGCTGGATGCAGCCTTTCAGGGCTGAGAAGAGCAGGAGGATGGTTCAGTGGACTTACAGGTGACATTTTTTCTTGTACACGCCAGTGTCACATTTGTCTTTCCAAAAACAATGTAACATTGCTGATTTGCATTCAGTTTGTGATTCCCGAATCACTTTCTTTGTCTCTACAATAGTTCTTTGTCCTGTATGTAAACCAGTTGCTGTTCTCACCTACATGAATSCATTTCATTTGTTCCTGTTGAATTTGGCTTCACTTTTTCACACCACCTCTCTAATTTGCCACAGTTTCTCTGATTCCTGTTCTACCGTTCAGTGTGTTTACAGACTGCCTGAGCTTGATTTTATCTGTAAATGCAATAAACACATCCCTTCYCCTTAATCCTGAACTTTACCAGACACAGGACAGAACTCTGTGATTTTCACCTAGTACCATCCTACAATTTTGACACCAAATCATCGATAAATTATCCTTAAAATTCAGWTTTCCAGCTAACTTAGCACACCTTTTCTCTGTAGTTTAATCTTTGACCATGTTTTCTTAGCTTACTTGTGAGAATATWGTGTGAGATGGTGTCAAAAGCCTCACCAAAGTCAAGATGAATGACATTTTCTTTTCCTTCTCTACCCACAAGGCTTGTTACTCTGTGGTAGAGTGGAATTAGATTGGTTTGACATGATTTCTTCTTGACAAATACATATTGGCTGCTACTTCTCTCCTTTTTGCTACCTAGGCACTTAGAAGCAGTTGGATTATTTGTTCCAGCACTTTTCCAGGCATCAAGTTCGACTGTCAGTCTGGTAATTCCCTGTCTTCTCCTTTACTCCTTCATACAGATATGGTGGTGTTCTACTGGCTTTTCTTCAATTTTCTGACCCTACAGATCTTGCATGGGTTCTCTAAGAGATTTGCTAAAGCCTGTGAGACTCTTTCTGTCTGTCCTCTATGTTCTTAAGTTCTTTAAGTATATTGAGATAAGTGTCCTAATATCCCATTGAACTGGCAAGTGGAACCCTGAGATTTCTTGAGTCTGCTCTTCCCCTGTTGCAGCCTGAGTTGTTGCCCCTTGGTTTGATCAACTGTCTAGTCATAGTTAACCTTTCCAGTGAGGGCTGAAACAGAAAAGGTGCCAAASATTTCACTTTTCTGGGTCTCATCTGGCAGGAATTTGTTCTCTCTTTTGAGCAGTGTACCACTGTTTTCCCTCAGAGCTCTTTTTACTGCAAATGTGCTAACAGAAAGCTTTCTGCTTCCTTTGCAGATTTCCTCTCTTTTTGTACCTTTGCCTTTCTGATTTTTYCCCCACATATTTATGTCATTCATTCACACTTGTCTTTAGTATTTCAATGTAGTTTTCACTTCCTGTACATTTTATTTAGCTCCAGGTCATTGAAGAGCTCATGGTTTAGCCAAATTGTTTTCTGATTACACTTCCTATCCTTCCTTCATGTTGGCATGGCTTCTGATTGTGCTCTCACTGTCATTTCTTTAAAGAATTGCCAACTCTTCTGGACTCTTTTGTCACTTCAACTTGTTTCCGAGGAGATCTCACCCACCAATTTACAGTGTTTATTGAAGTCTGCCCTCTTGAAATACATTGCTTTTAGTTTTCTCTTTTTCCTCCTTCCTTTGCTAAAGATAGTGAATTAATTTCATGGCAATTATMACTCAAGTTTCCTGATCCATAAATTTGGATAATATCTGTTTGTCTCTATAGATTATAAAACCTCTGGGGAAGAAAGAAAAAAATTCTATTTTTTTAAACTCTTTTTTTTTTTCAAAATGCAACACAGTGCAAGAGTATTCCAGTACCAGCTGATTCCTTTATCTCTGAGAGATAGCAKTGATAACTCTCTGCTCTGAAACCCTGCTGTAGTATCTCAGCATCTCCTCTGTTGTCAGCTTCTTAATTGGCTGCTGTTAATCAGATTGRAGAGCACAGACAGTTGTACTGGCAATTACATCCAAATAACAATATAAGTGACAGGAGAAATAGCCATATTGAAATATTTTATAATACGGTGTGTCTGCTGCCCGATTAGAACAAGACACAAGTGCCCAGAGATGTATTTCTCCTAAATTTGTACCCTAGATATGATGTGAGTGAATGTGGCTTTGCAGGTCACAAAGCAGTTGTGGTACTGTCCAGTCAGCTCTTCAGTGGACATCCAGGGGACAATGTAGAGCCTACCCATGCTCCAGATACCAAACACAGCATCATATTCTGCTGCTCAGGGAAGGGCTAAAGCTGCCACATTGGATACAGGAATGTAAAGAATTTCCAGATACAGATATCTGWTTGAAAACCTTCAATTAACTTCAGCTGGAAAGAACAATAAATGAAGGTCACTTGATCACCTGCTCTGCATTCATCTATGCATTGTCTGGGTGTGGAGAAGACTCAGGAATTATCCATGAGGTTGATCTTTCGCATTCCTCCTGTGCAAGGCTCTTCCCTTGCATTACGATATATTGCACAAGGATGGAAAAAGTAGCAGGAGTGCTCAGCAGTCAACTCTGGCCTCTTGTATCATGTCTGAGCAGCTATGAAATGAGAAAAATGGGCTTATGATGGTGGCCAGAGAAAATGGACAGTCAGATTTGTATTCCTCCACTCATTTATTTGTTTGAATACTGTTGGCATTGTATGATGAATGGCAGCTGCTGAATCCAGCTATGTGTGACACATCTGCAGCTAACAAGAGTCTGCTCGATATTATCTGACAAATTAGGCTTCTACTGGGAACTGTCTTATTGTCCATTTATTAGGGAAAACGTCTCCRATTCATGATTGTATTTCAGGAGTTAAAGAAAAATGAGTGGGAGATATGGGCTGAAGGGTGCTTTTGCCCAGAAAAATCATTAGCCCAGTACGTATTCTTCAGTSGTGTAGGTGATTGGGACTCAGATTTCAAATCCTAGCTACTCTGAATTTGGTCTTTCTTCCTTTTTACTTAAAATTGTTTCCTTTGTGTAAAATCTCTCTATATAAGCTTAAGGATTTTAGCTAGGGTTTCCCTTATTCATGGCTGTACTAGAGCCCCTGGATTATAGAGACAATCCACTACTAAGACATGTTATTTCCTTTTATCCTCTGTGCCAGCTGTTTGTATCACCTCTGTGCTGGAGAATCCCACTGAACCATGACAGGAGATCAACACAAAGCTAGAAACTTGATTTAATTATTGTGATTGTATTATACAATTATTAATTGGATGCATTCTCACACTGTCAACAGAGAAGATTGAASCAAGCTCATTCAGAAGTGCTCCATAATGAGTAAAAATGGTGCTAAAATTCTTGTTTCTGCTCATAGTTGTGTCTGAGGGTGGTTCCTTGGGATTCATAAAATTAATATTCCTTATATTTTTTGCAGAAAACAAATTCCTGCCATGATCTACAATAAACCTCTTGAGAAATTCACAAAGGAATTTACACTTGTAAACAGARGAAAATGAAAACAAACCCAGTTTTATCATCTGAATGCAGTACTGCCTCAGATGCCAGGATTAGGAAATTTCTATTTCAGAAACTGCAGGAACATTAGTCTGTGGATTATAGCTAAAATACTTTGTGGAATAGTGAGCCAGACACAACGTGTATGAATAGCTTTTCACTGCCTTGCTCCAAAGTCTTGAGAATTACCAAAGCCACAATGTGACTCCAATACAAATGTTTCTATTTAGCAACTGCTACTGAGTGATCGTAAGAAAAAACTGCTGCGCTCCCTGCAATATCTGATTCAAGTTTATGATGTCATTCATTTGTTAAATGCAATCTGAGGTATTTTGTGCAAATATTGCATGTCAGAAAGTGAAGTGATCACCTCTCTTGACAGCATCAAAAATGCATTTTCCCCCTGTAATTCCTAAAGGCAATGGAGCAGCAACATAAAGAGTGGGATTGGGCAAKGATGGTTCTCAGAATAAATCTTAAACATGTAAATTTTACTCATATCTCATACCTATTCTTATTTTATCATCTGGATGGACTAAATCATATACATTTTGAAACCACACAGCATTGAGGCTTCTGTTATTGTATAGATGTATCAGTGATGACTCTGATGATTTTCACCCTGTAGMGGATTTTGAAATTTTGACACAGGCAAGGTAGCAGCAGTTGTCTTGCACAAYTGTGAAGATGAAAGTGTGTGGAACAGATTCTAATATTTGAGTATTGGGAACTGAGATCAGAAAACAGCAGAGATATGTTTGAGGTGGTCAGCTCTGGTTATCTTTTGATTTGGAGAACAAAATAAAATCAGCATTGTTTCCAGAGGTAACTCCTMTACAAATTCCAAATGTGTTGAGATGGGTTGAAAAAATCCTAATTAATTTTTTCAGATGTTGGCTTATKAAAAATGTATAATATCAATTATGACATAAAAATATTTTCAAGTATCACAAAGCTTGTTTTATTAAAAACTTTTTCCTGTTCTGCAAATTCCTGTTCTGATGAGATTTCCTTCAGTATTTCAGTTGTCCTGGAACTAAATATTTTGGCAAAGCTGAAACTTAAAATTGATGTAATGCCACAGGTATACATTCCTCTAACAGCCAGTATTTAAGTACAACCTGATCCCTGAAGTTGCTGCCCTAATTTTTCAATGTTTTTAAATAGTCTTAGAACACGTAAGTTCTAGAATAATTTTCCTAGTATTTTACAGTTGAAAAGAGCAACATGAAGTGCATCAGTAAGAAGATAGAATTGTTTAAACTACATGATTTTACCCTGGCCACTATGTTTCTTTTTTTTATGCAATCCTGTTCAGTAGATGGAAGTTTATGTTGGTAGTATGTAGATAAAAACAAGGAGATATGTARTAAACWATTTTTGTGAGAATGATTTAAAGCATTTGTCAAATGTGCTCTGTTGCTGCTCCAGATCACTTTCTACACTTGCAATGAAAATGTTAAATGGACTTTCAAGCTTCCTATGACTCCTTTCATAACTTCAGTTTTTTTAACAAGTTTTCTTTGACTTGACACTCTTAGTTTCATGCAGCTGGATATTTATTTATTTATTTATTTATTTATTTTTAAAGTAGGTGAGAATAAATTCTTATTGCTTTTTTATTACAGATTTTTTTAAACATATTTTTCCACTGAACAAATCCGCTGAGGGGGTCCCAGATTGTAGCCATTCATGCATAACATTCCCTCTTGTGAAGCTGATATCGCCTTAACCACTCTGAGGAGCGGAGGGAAACCTCTGCCTCATTTAACTACAGCTGTCCCAACATGCAGGTGCATTATATCATTATATTATTAGCTCCACAGAACCACTGAGAGGATGTAAATCTGCTGTATGAATATCAAATGTGCTTCAGCTGAAACTTATTTTTATGCAGAATAAATGACTTGTATTTACACATGAGTCTCATGCAATTAYGTGTGTCAGGCTGGTGAAATGTGGYTGAATTTGGAAGGCTGGGTGACGTAACCAAGATGAGGTCAGTAAAAATGCATGCAGTTTATATGCAACCAGAGGCCTCCTACACAAGTGCAAACAGGTGGGAGTTATTTTTATTATAGTTTTGATCAGCTTTGGATGGAGTAAACACWCTAGATTTTAAATAACTCAGTGATCTATGTGCTGTGTGCTTGACTGAGATTATTGCTAGTCATTTCAGTGGAATAGCYACATAAATTAAATAAGCAAATACTCTGGGGCAGGATTCTTTTATGTGGATATGTGTTTTGAGAGCACAGGCATCTAGAGATGAACAACTCACCTCAGTCTCTCTTTGTAGCTAGAGGAGAGTCAGGGTCAGCCAGTGAAATACTACGTTTGTTTTAGCCAGAAGATGACATTTCCATTCAGTGGGAAGTGTTTCTCCCCACCACCATTGGCTCTGTTGGTTTGGTCTCCACTGGCTAAAGGGCACCCAGACAGCTGTCTCAGATACAGATGTTTATACTGTGGGGACCTTGGGACCGATATCCCTGGTCTTGGATGGTTGAATCTAATTTAAGGCTGATTTTATTTGTTGTGTAGGACTTGAGCCAGCTGACTGTGAGTTCTGTTTTAAGTAGCCACGGATGAATCTGGCCGTTCACTTTGACCTCTCTAAGAGACTTAAGGTTTGAAAACAAAAATATTTCGAGGGGCCAGAGGAAACCAAGGGTAAGAGAGTGACCTGTATTCAATGAAGAGTGATCATGGGGTGCATTTCATTGGCACAGGCAGGGACTGTGTCTGGTTTTGGTGTTGATAGTAAGCTGGCATGTCATAGGGATGTGCCTTTGTRGATTGCTGACCCTCATTTTGCTCTTTTGGAGAAAGGGGCCTTCACTTCAATGGCTGCAGACAACCAGGAATGGCTACTGACACTACCTGATCTCTTGCTACYGATGACATCCCCAAGGGTTATTTTGTCAAAAATGGCAGTTATGATAGAAACTGCTTTTGTGGGTTTGGGTTCTGAGRTGCTGAATTGTTTTGATAGATACTTGGCTGGCTGTTGTGCTCAGTTGAAACCATGGCAGAGGGGGAGAATTCTATTTAAAGAGCAGAGYCAGCTCCAGATTCCCTTCTTTTTGTTGACTAAGCAGAGCCAAACCACAGAGCAGAGCATGAGATTGAGACTGTTCCTTGCCTCACTCACTTCCTAACAATGAGTGAAAGAAAAAAGCTGAATATATCCTTGGTGAGAAAGGYATAGGGGATTTTGGTGGTTTTCCTATGGATCTGCAAGACAGGTGTATTTTTGTGGTGTATATTAGTGACTTAAGCAATTCTTGTGAGAGGCCTGACCTAAAGCAAGAGTGAGGAACCTACTTATTAATCTGTGCTTATTGTGAAAGAAATGGAGGGGGAGGAAAGGAAAACTATGCRTGAATAAATGTAATTTCARCATTGGGRTCASACTGCTAAGTCCCTGGGTTSTGGATGCAGACTCATATCAGATTGRCAGGGAAGGTRCTCTTGACKGTGATGGAACCAAGGCCTGACTGCTTTGGAGGCTGGTGAGATGCAAGGGTTGATGYCCATTATTTCTTACAAACTGTCCASTTAATACAGGTGCAGCATGGTCAGMTGTACCAAGCTTTAGTTCAGCACTGAGTTGTCCTCTCTTTCAGARCATGGGTGTGTATTTCTATCTAGCTTCACACAGCTATTTCTTTCAATAATTAAGTGCTCAGAAAATTCAAGACAGGAGACATGAGCCTGGTTCTGYCACCTCTGCCTGCCCTGYGAGGGRGTTGRGTCAGCCTGCCCCAGAGTYACATACACTGRGCTTTTCACACCAGAGTGGCAGAGSGATTGTTAAGGGYTGCATCTCTTCTCTCTGAGCTGCTCCTGGGTAGATTTTATTGAAATGTAATAGACTAACCCAGGATGAACCATCAGCATTGCCATATTTATTAACATAAGGTGGGTAGTTCCTTCRTGCAGGGAAACATCTGTGCACCACTTCAGACCAAGCTGATATTGGTGCAGCTGAGCTCTCCTCTGAGCTCCTCTCACTGACAGAGATTTTCCYTGAGCTATGATGAAGCAGTAATTGAGTCCTCATGCCCCTCTCTACAGAAGCTGCTCTGGTTTTGGATATAAGCTTCAAATTGTCTCAAACTAGTGTCTAGACTCTTTAACCTAGACAAGACCTATCCAGTGGGCACTGTGCTCAGCAACCTGGTGTGCATTTGAAACTGAATGAAAGGCTTTGTCCCAGCAACCTCCAGTCCTTCACTGTTGTTCACACTTAGTTACACCACCAATGAGATGGGTGTTTATCCATCTGAGAAACAAGCCCTGTGCTTCTCTTCACTCTTCTGGATTTTTTCCCTCTTTTTTCCTTGCTTGGAATAATGGTTTCTTTGCTTGGAATAATGAACTGAAGCAGGTTTCTCACTGCACGGTTTATCTGATTATTAATGATGTGGAGCACTTCAGGACCCTTAGGACTTCTGTGTTGTTGCTTTAATAAACATATTTCAAGATGATGAGGCCACTGGCACACTTTCTATGCTTTTATGGTACAATGGTCTTAAAGTAGCATGGTGCATTTTATTTATTAGCCAGTCCATTAATCACACAGGTATCAGTTGGCTTCAGGGAAATTTTTAATTAGCGATATTTAAGGTTGAGAGAAAGTGCTTCTGTGACAGACAATGAGAGCAAGCAGAAGCAGGAGGCAGGCTATCTTTGTGACTCTGTGATTAATACAGGATTTAAATAAAATATTCATGAAAGGAAATTGAAGTTATAGCCAAATCCAAATGTTGAACCTCCTTTAAACCTCCAATATAAATTCCTTGGAGATTCATTCTTTGTATTCATTAGTGAAGAGTGGATCTGATGAGCATGAGAGAAAARGGAGTTTGTTCCCTAATGTAATAATTTAGCAATATCTTAAAATCTTTTTACTAAATCTTCTTGAACCAAAATTTAATGACATTTTTAAAATCTATATCCTTATTTGAAATGGCTCACAAGTCACTGAAGCAGGTACAAAGGAGATATTAGGGGTGGAACTTGGGACATCACTGACAGCACACTGATGTGTATGAAACAGAAAGGATTGTGTGGATGGCAACAGCATCCTTCTGGCAKTGTGGGTTTGGTGGTTGCTAACACTTAAAGCCTGCATTGTCACATGAAAAATGAATGGTACTGGCTGTGCAAACATCTCCCTTGTTAGATAATTAATCAGGTGTAATTCGTTTTGATATAGCACCTCTCTGGATTGCTCACAGGCATCTCTTGAAATCACCCTGTAAAATGGATAGTTAAAGAAGGCAAAAAAACCCAACCCAAAAAACCCAAACAAACCCTGTAGGAAATATTGCACATGTCTCTGCACAACTGGTAAAAGGGAACATTAAATTCTTCTTAATTAATTTCTTRCACAAAGAAAATTTTTCAGTCTTGGCTACCCACATTTAACAATTTAAATGTGWAGAGAAATTAAATTTTCTAAGTTGTTGAGCTCCTTCAGCTCCATTTCTATGTTCTCCTTACTTTTCTTCTATGTAGCATCTATTCTCCCTAAACACAGAGCATACAAAAGTCCTTTGGCCTTCTGGTACTACAAACTTCATAGGTGTTTGGTCTGGACCCCTGCTCTGGAAAGGAAAGCTGAACATTGGTGCCTTATTACCTGAGCTGGTTGGAAAGGAAGGAACATGAGTGGTGCTGTCTGTAACACCAGTCATGCTGCTCTGAGTAGAGGCAGAAAAAGATCAGGAGTCTCCAAGTCTCCATGAGCAGGTGACAAGGGGAAGCAACAGCAAGAAAACACCATCAGGATCCTGCCCACAATGGTGCTGGGGCCGAGTAAAGAGTTGGCTCACATCCCTTTTCTGCTTGTGGGGAACAGGGAAAGCTGTGGGCTTTGCACAGTGGTGGTCTTGTTGGGAAAGGTGGTCCATGCACTTGTCAGCTTTCTCAGCTTTGAGGGAATCTGTATAAGATTTCTGAATGAGAAAAAAAGTCTGTGATTTTTCTGTGTGCTCATCAGAAGACATCCAGRCATGTGGAGGGAGCTCACAGAGACTTATAAATCCCTTCAACCCCTTCACATGCAGGCCAAAAGTTTGCATGCACAGAACTGCACTAAAGCAACTCAGGGCTCTGGGTAAATCTGCACCTGGCTCCTTCTTGTTTAAGCCCAAATGTTTCTTATGCACTCTGCTTTGCCTTCTGTAAAAGTGGGTCTGATTGTCTTCCCTTAGCCATTGAAACTTTTTTTCCATTTTATTTATTTTTTTCCATTTTACTTTTTCCTTCAGTAAGAAAAGATTTCAGCCTCTACCTTCCCTTTAYCTTCTATGTGCACACACACAGAAACACAAAGAGCTTTGGTATTACTGTARCTCACAAGATCAACAGGTTGCAGATTTAAAAGCAGATGTTCACATCTCCCAGGAGTATAATTTTAGATGCCTCCTGATCTTCGCAGGCATAATTTTTTCAATTACAGCTTCATTAATTTTCTTTGTGACTATAATGGCTRCAAGTAAAACGATGGAAAGGTTTTTGGTAGACAAAAAAAAAAAAAAAAGGGCTGGTATTCTCAATTCATAGCTTGACACCAGGAGTCAGGGTTGATGTGCTCTGGCTTTAGTCCAATTGCCTTTGAATAGGATGAACATGGGGTGTACTGTTTGCTCCAAGAGCACAGAACTTCTATATGACCAAAAAAAATACAGGTAGCACTGCATTTTCCCAAAGCCTTGTGGACTATTTCTGATTGTCTTAGTTCTCTTGGAGACATAAGACTACCATGTGGATATACCATTTCAAATCTCTTTACTGATACCATGGAACAAACTGTTAAATTTGGTAAGAAACCCATCTGAAATGCCCTGTACAGCATTTTGTATGACTTAATTAAATAATATAAATTAAACTGTAGAGTTTTAATTAATACTAAGGTTTATTAGCTTACCTTGCCCTAGCATTTGAATTGGGGCAAAGCTATTCATAGAGCTATATGTAACTTACGCCTTGAGTAGCTTTAAAAATGAATTTGCCAACCAGAAGAAAAACCCATCATTCTCCCATGTGCAGCTTAAGCTTTACCCATTCTTGTTATTAAATTCTTGTTACCAAAAAATTAAGTTAGAGATTTTTCACCATTCACAAAGTAGGCAGTTGGGTAGAATATGCCATAGGAAGACAATAGATATAAGAGCCAAGTCAGTATCCCAGGGATGGATGAGAATGTTTCTAAATTGCTGATAACTCTTTTTTTCCCCTTAAAGAACAGTTGCCTTCCTCCACACCCTCCGAAATTCAGGTTACATGAAATTCAGAAATCACTTTCTCCTCCATTGTAACAAATGCGTCACATTGAAACATATTTCCCCTGCTCTAATTTTTCACAGGCCATTTGGCAATCCATCTTTCCAGGCCATGCTGTGCAGGTGTATGATTGTATTTGAAATTCCTGCACCCATTAATCACTGCTCTGTGACCTGCTTTRCTCTGTACTTGCTAAGCTCCCTTCCTCAGTTCTGGTCTGCCAGGGCTCTGTAAACTGTTTACTTTTCTGGTGCAGCATTTACTCAGCGTTTTGGCGAGCTCCGACAAAATGTTCCCAATTGTTCCCGATTGACTTTTGGCCAACAAATGCAACAGACTTTTCAGACATGGAATTTGATGCCTACATGTGTTTTCTCTTGTTCACTGTTTTGGGCAGCTCTTTTAATGCTGTTATCACCTGGTCTCACCTTGCCTCTGTTGTGACTGTAGAATGGAAACAACTGTCACACAGCCCTGAATATGGTTTCTAGGTTTCCAGCTCCTGCCTTTTATTTTTATTTGTGTGTGTGTGTGTGGTTTTTGTTTGTTTGTTTACTTGTTTTTGTTTCATACCACATCTTTTGGTTCTCAGAGGCCCATTTAACTCTTGTACTGTTTTCAGTCAGACAGAAGACAAGGTTGCTCTCGTGGACAATGCCAACAAAAAGTGCAGATCCGAGATGCAAAATCAGCAAAAAATTTAGAACTTCCACTAATTTTTTTTGAAACAATGAAATAGAGTTGATGCTTTAAATATGCTACAGCAGGCAGACAGCCTTGTGCAAGGTTGTGCTGCAAATACACTGAATAGGAATACCTAGAAATATCTAGATATTAGAAATGTCTAAAGAACAACCCATCTGTCTGTTTCATGTTCTGATCTATATTTAGCTCACTGTTACACTTTTGTATTTGTGTGTTGTATAATTTTGGCTCTTCTGCTTTGAATCTTAGCCAAAACAAGCCTGGAAAAAAAAAATCAAAAAACTTGAAATCCAAGCCCCATTGTGCAAATATTTTAGAATGTTAAACAAGGCTTAATCCTATTCAGGAGAAAAGGACTTTAAGAGTTTTATTATGGATAGTGTGTTTATTATTTTTATTCTGKGCTGGTTGCTCATCTATCCTGCTGCAGCATAAAACACACTTTGCACTCTGTGTGCTGGTAGATATCTCAGTGCTTCATCTTCAGGCAGAAGAATATATTTGGGTCACTTGAGGACAGAGTGTGGGTGGTGCTTGACAGTTTTTATAAACAAATCAAAATACCTCTGCTCTCCCCAGTGCCTAGTTAGCTGTATGCTTTCCAAGTTCTCAGTGCTGAAAGTGTGGAAAGTTAGATCCTCTCCCAGCAAAGAAAGAGAGGTAAGTGTAAGTTTGATGTATTTCATCTGACTTCTGACTTCCTAATGGTCTAGCTCTTAAAATTCCCTCACCCCTCCTCTATCACTGCATAAGGAAGTGTAAAATAAACATAACTTCTATCTTGAGAAGACAGCAGATAATTTGAGACCGCAGATGATAGAGATATTTCCAGYCTGTTTCTGCCTACACCCATTTTGAAGCCTTGATATTTAAATTTCACCCATTTATGCTCCCTTGTGCAGTGATGGAGTAGGTGTCAGCAGRCCTGCAGGAGATTGACTGGTGATACAGAGGTACAAGGCAGAAGAAGGGAATGTAATTTTCTCCACWTTCACACCAGTTGTGAATTTGGCACCTGACAAGTTTGTCAGATGCTCTTACTAGCTTATCCCATTGAAAGCCACATACGGCATCACTCTCTGAGAGAATTTTCATCCAGCTGTGTCTGAGTGGGAATACTGCTGTCAACCACCATGTCTTGCATATTTTCTGCATCTCACAGACCTACCTGACTAGCAGATGCCAGTGTAATCGACATTTACTTCTTTACCTCCTATCTTTCTACTGTTAGGCAGGCTTCTTCATATGCTGTTGTGATAGGTACATTTCACTACTGTGGTATTTTTTAGTGGTTGCAACTTCTTAACTTACYCAACTACTTCAGCAGTAGTCTTGAGGATGTGTTCATTGCACATTTATAAAATCATGCACCAGTAACTGCAGATATACAATAAAATTTTATAGCTAGTCTCAGTGCTACTAACAAAGAACTTGCCTTATTTGATTGCCTAAGTATTTAAGTATTTAGTTGAATAACATCTTGTTGCCTATAAAATTGGATTTAATGACAGAAAATTAAGGCCAGAAGAGGTGTTTTGGGAATTTTTCTTAGTGATTAGTTTTTTTTTGGTGATTGGTAAAGAATGCTTTTGAAGGACAAGAAAGCAAGATTAAYGCTTAAATCCATTTTCTGTATGAAAGAGACATCACCATTTCAAAAACTTGTTAGATGTGGCCTCAGCAGTAGTAGCTGAAGTTCCCATGATAATTCTTTTCCCAGAGGCACCATGAGCTTTAGAGTCCAATTTATTCACTGATGTAAGAAATGACCCATGCTCATGAGTCAGTCAAGTGAGAGAGCTCTTAAAGCACCACCAGCATTTTCCCACTTCAGAAACAGCACAGCTGCTCTCAAACCTCCATTCCCCCCACAGAAAACCCTACTTTCTTACGTAAAATGGGAATTTCTTCATAGTATCAGACATTTTATTTCTTCCCTCCCCTCTTCCTGTTCTGAAACCATTTATCACACCATTAACAGCCCARCCCACCTTAGCAGGTCCCCCAGCTGTACGTGGGCTCCTGCAGCTTCAACTCCAGATGAGTGTGACTGTAGCAATCAAACCAGACAGTTTCCAATCTCTCTGAAGACAAGGAGGGAAATTTTACTTTCTATTCACAGCAGGAATAGCAAGCAGTTAGAAAAGATGCTAATGTTTGATATTCTGCCTTCCTAGGATGTTTCCCAAGAGTGTCCTGTAASTCAGGACAATTCCCCTAAGATCTCATTCATATCAGAGAGAGCTTCAAGTCCAGACTGAATTTGAGAAGAAGAGAAGCTCTGAGATCTCCCAGTGTCTAGACAGTTCTCCTGCCTTGAGGAGATCCTAAGAGAAAATATACCTTTTTGTCCTTCAGAGATTTTCCCTCCCAGGAAACTGTGAAAAGGAGAGTAAGACTATAAAAAGCTTTGAAAGCAGGGGAGGAAAAATGTCAGAGTCAAGCGTTACTGGGAGACGGTGGAGAAAGTTCAGTGTTTTTGTATGTGCATGCAGAGGTTGGACACAGAGAACAATCTCTCCCCACATCTTTTCATGCTGACTTCAGTGGCAATTTTTTTTTGCTCAAACCCTTCAGGGTTTCARCCTTGTTTAACACCTCTCTGTTGAGAAATTCTGCTGCTCAACAATCAATGCCTAGTCAACAAATTGTGCCTCTGATTTTGCAGTGGGATAACATTGTAGATAAGACACACCTACTGGGCACTTTCAAGTTATAATATTGTGTTAGTCATTGCTTTTATGCATGTTTATACACAATATCTGCCTGAAGGTACACATTGATTTCCAGCCATCAAGAACACATTTAAAATTGGCTGAGTGCTTAACCTTTGTTCACAGAAAGTATATTCTAATATCTTTTTTGCTATTAAGAATTATTAGCTCAGAAGAGTTTGGTATGGCGATAATCATCATCATGATTATTGATTTAAACTAAAATTCTTCTAGAGATTTTATTCCTTTTCTAAAGTTGAGTTATACTTGTAATTTACCTTCTGTTTTTTAATAGGTGTATTCTATTCACATCTATTGATTTAAGTGGATTCAACTGTATTTCAGGTAAAGATTTTCTGACAACTAAAAACAAAAATCTAATGTGGTGTTACTTGTAACCAGTAATTTTGTGAATTTTTATAGTCTAAAAAAGAAAAAAAACCACCCAAAAATATTACAGACTGAGATTCACATTGCAGAATTAAATGCTTAAATCCAGAGAGCAATTCTGACAACCTGCTTTCCAGCAAGAGCTCACCTCTGAAACGCCTAAAATCAATCAGTGTTTCTGTTTTTGTTCCTCTTAGTTCCCCAGCTGCCAAAAACTAAATTCATTAGCAACTCCACTTAGAACAGTGGAGTTTCCTATTTCTTCCTGAACTCAGCTGTCARTTCAGAGTTGTGAACTCAGACTCCTTCCCAGTCCCTGGAGATGAGGAACCCATCAGGGGCTCCCCTGACAGCTGTCACCCTCCTGCAGATACAGGGTGATGCCCAGCAGCTGTTGTGCCCCTTTGAGAGCACCAGTTGGATGGAGGGGCAGGGATGCTGTTGTCCTCTGCCCTTTGCCTGTTTTTCTCCTGGGAAACCCATCCAGGCTGTGGCAGATGGTGTGGGCATGGTCACCTTGCCAGGGCTCAAACTGTATTGACTTTGTTGGGCAGKACTGGATTAGGGCCCTCTTGTATCCCTCCTGTTAGAGCTCTGCACCAAAAAACAAGGCTACCAAAAGGGACCCTGTTAGCGAAGAGTTCTGAGTTCTGATCCCTCATTTTCCCAAGCTCATTAATTTGATAAGTGGCACTGGAATTGTAGCCCAGGTCATATTCCAGTGCCCAGTTGTAAGACTGCCTGTCTGAGATAAAGGCTTGATTTTTGAGTCCTTCCTCTCTCTGCACAGTTTGAAATATCTGAATTCTCCTGTGCCTGTCCTAATCACCAGGATAAATGGACATTTTTTCATTCCACTTTGGAAGGGAAAGATTCATCCATTTTACATAAAAGTGAGCAGATGCAGTGACTATGGTAGTGAGAAAATAATCTTAGTAAGTGTGTGTACATGAAAGGCAGTTTYAAATTTGTATCACTTGACCAAAAGGACCAATGCCTAGGAATGGTTAAAGCCATCCCTTGTGATGTTATCACAGAACAGGTTGGGAGAGATCTTCCAGTTCCAACTCCCCTGYCATGGGCAGGGACACCCTTCACTAGACCAGGTTGCTCTGAGCCCTGTTCAAGCTGGCCCTGAACACTTCCAGGGATGGGGCAGCCACAACTTCTGTGGGCAACCTGTTAAAGGACAGCACTGGCTGTGCCTTAGCTCTTAGCAGGGTGTGAGTCTGTCTACAAATCGAGTCCTTAGTCTCCGAGTTTTTTGGTGCTTGTACATTCAGGAATTCTCTACCTATTCTCTATTTATTTACAACTGCCTATCTGGAAAATAGAGGCCAGAGATTATTTCACTTGGAAAGGTCCCATGAAGTTWAATTGATTCAAAGAATTTTTCTGCTTTCCATTTTTTTTTTTTTCAGATAATTCTTGAGACCTATTTGGTAGACAAAAAGACCTTCCTTTAGACTTTTCAGACTCACAGCTGCATTTAGTGGTGCTGAGATCATCTTCACCTGAAAGCCTCTGAAATGCAGGTGAAGCAGACAGTTTCTGTTTGCATTTCACCAGACCAAGCTTTCTTTGCAGAGAGGCATGAAGTCACTTATAGTGTTRAGAGGAGAAGTGTCTTACCTGATTCCTGGTCCTGAGCTTTGCCTTTTTCCTCTTCTGAGTCATATTCTCCAGGCCTTTATAACTCTCAAATGCAGATTGTATCAATTTTATTGTGCCACCAGGTGAAAGAAATCGAGAGTGTAAAAAAATTTTACAAGATTTTACAACCATGATAGAACAAGRCAATCAATTACATCCTCTTTCAAAACAGCTCTGCCCATGTTCAGATATGGATTGCTGATGTATATCAGGAGCTGTGTGGCAGCATGAAGGAATGCTGTGGTTTGTGCCCCACACCTGCCCCCAGGATTGATTCAAATGGCCATTATCATGTTTCAGAATGTGGTGGCAGTAAACACAAGGAAGATGTGCCGTGTCTGAGAGCCTCCCACGTCAAAATACACAACAACTTTGATTGATATGTACTGACTCATTGYGATACAGGAAACATGTGAGATTTGTCAACCAGGATTACAGCGGTAAAATTATTTACACTCCCAAAATGTTCAGAGTGGCAGAGTGTTTATGTGAAGTATTGTGTTAATGGAACTACTAGAAAATCAATACCAGGATTTTGAGTGGATGCTATTTAATATATTTTTTTTCCTAGTTATACATCACAGTACATTTTTTTCATCCTGCATACTCACACAAGTCCATTTTGTATCAAGTTCATTAAATAATGTAATAATTAACAGTGATGCTGACTGCAGATAGAATCATACATTCACTTCTACTCTTCATAGGCATATACCCTCATCTCTGACAATTCTATTCATCTTCAGCACACTTTAATGTACCAGACCAAATTTTGCTAGTCTCCTTTTCACAGAAATTGGAATTGAGAGTAGTTAAGGTAATGACTGAAGTGGGCTGAATTTCTTGTCCTACTTTAGAAACTTTGAGTTTTTTTACCACTTGCTAAAAGACATAAATAATTATTTTTGTTGTCATCTGTATATTTCTGTTGAAGCTTTTCCTGTCTGAACTGCTGAGCACTCTTGCACTCTTTTATCTCTGGCAGCCCAAATCTRTTGGGGCTGGCAGCTTTACAATGTTTATAAATAATAAACAGATACCACAGGATTTGGTCCATGGTTAAAACACCGTATCAACCACTTGTGCAAATACATTCCTGTACCATATCTTTTCATGTCCATGGTAGAAGAATTTGTCCACTAACCTCTATACTCACCAAGACTGGATTCCTTTTATTTGGCTAGCAAATCTGATTGATTATTAAGTTCCTACACAAAAGCAATAGTCCTCYATAAATCAGCTTGAATAATAATAACAACAATTATAGTAATGATTGATACATGAGCATTTATTTGTGTTYTTCTCAGTCACATTAATGGAATTTTGATGCATAAATTTCATTGTAACAAGATTACACGGTTCAGAATGCAAAAATGTTTTTTCATTTAATCTAAACAAGAAAACGTCTTCCTTACATAGAACTATGTAATGATATCGATTGTGTTATACTAGAGATCTTATGGAAATGCTCAGCATTGATCTGATAAAAAAATGCTATGGGGATTGTAGATAAATACTATTATGCATACAAACATTCCCTTGGGAACTGACGTGATACTTCCTACAAAACCAAGATCATGTGTTCATGAAGAAGCTGCACAAAGGTAAACAGTGTGGGTTTCTATTCTTCACACAGAGCAAAACACAGCATATAATCAGAGAGAAAAGTTGGGAAAAATTTGCATGTTAATTTAAATGGCAGAAACTAGCAAATCAGCAATTTAACAGTCRGTGCTTAATGTCTTCGATACAGATGGCATATTTTTGTTTTGTGCCTGTAGGGCAATATGACACCTCAGATGGCTGCTGCCTTTGTTTCTGTAGTACTAGTGAAACATGGGTAAGGTGTAAACCATAGCAGTGAAGGTGCTGATCCAGCAGTTAATTCCCATGGCTGACTATTGAATTCAGAGATAATAATCATGTAAGTATGCAAGCAAACATGTTTGTGTTGGTAAGTTCTTGATTCAAGTGACTGCTTAACTTTTCACTGGAAGCCAGGAAAAACAAACACAGATTGCCTGATATTTAGTCCAGTGCTTCAAACGGAGGTGAACTCTCTCATCCCAGGCTGGACTTGTCAATCTATTATTTTATATCTAGGTCATTCATACCAGAACCTTTTTTCTTCCAKATCTAACAAGCCCATATTTTGATGCTGTTTTCAAAAAATAAAGAGAAGCATAAAATTTAAATGAAAGCTGTATTTGTACTGAAGCACTCCTCAAGCTCAGTAATATATACTTTTACTGTGAAATTATCATGAAACTCTTAAAAAAGAACTAGTGATGAGAAATTAGACTGAGGAGATGAGCGTTGAASTTTCAAGCTGCAACAAATTCATGTTTGACCATAGGTGTATACAGACTATTTCCAGATGATGTTTGAGGCTTTTGGAAGGAATATGTGAGGCTGCAATGGAGTGTTAACTTTCTATTCCACTCTTCACCCACTGGGACACTTAGTGCTCAGTTTCTACTTGCTGAATTAACTCCTGACATATCTGTATTCTACATCCTGCTAAACAGTTACTCAGAAAGCTGCTCATGCATGCCCACACACACTTAGACAAGWAGTCTTAAACCACACTCTAAGGGCAATCTTCAGAGCAATTGCTCTTGAAATCCTGACTGTTCCCAAAGCTAGGTTAAAGACATTAGGAATTTAATCACCTTTTTTAATTTCCATTTTCAATTAGTGACATGCTTTCTAGTGTAAGGAACACAGAATTTAAAAAAGCATTTTTTCACCCTTTTTTCCTGAAAAATGTGTCACTACTAGGAAAAAAAAAATCCAGCTGTGCTATAAAACAGTCTTTTTCATATCCCCTATAAGTAAAAACATCACTTATCCTGGTCCAAACATTTTCTCTATTCAACAAATGGCCCTGTTGAGGGCAGGTATACAATGGGCAGAGGTAAGATAGTTTTGCCTGTGCTAGAATTGGAGCAACCAAAATCTGGAGACACATGATTATCACAGTGCTGGACCTGGGATCATTTGTTCTCCTGAAAGGTGGAGCACATTAAGCAAGGCCCAGTGCTGGGACAACCAGGTCTGTACAGCTTCTGGCTGGCTCAGAGTGTGGGCAAACCTTTGTTTGTCTCCTGAGAAATACACTATGCAGACATATCCACACAGGACATGTTGCATTGTTTTTAATCACCGAGTTCCATGATTCTGTAGCTATAAAAAGTACTCCTAGGGAAGAAATGAAAATAAAAAATTTCCTGCTGGGCAATATTTTCCARCTCCCTTTTACTGTGACCTGGTTGCATCCTATGTTTCTCTCTCGTAGATGGAGGTTGACTCAGTAGGTTGACAAAAAGGGAAAACACACAATAAAAACAGCTTAGAAAAAGCTCCCTGCTTTCAAGTTTCWATTCTAAAGTGGGCTGAAGTATCACCTGTGCCTCACTGGATAAAATCATTGCATGAAATGTCTTTGATCCCCCTGCCTGTGTATGGTGCTGTACAATGCCTGTATATGACACATACCTTTAGTGAACTGCCCCTGATCACAGAAAATGTGTGAGTGCAAATCTGGGCAGTCAGAGCATCTCTGCAGTCTCTTGCTTACAAGACAGTCCTTTKTGCCTTTCCAGACTGCTCATTGCAWGAGGTATGAAAGAAGAATCCTGTCTGCAAAAGATTTATGGCTGGGAGAAATCGCACTCTGCCTCTTCCTGTCCACCCAAGTCTTTCGGGAAGCACCCGCGTCGTGAAAGTGGAGCTCTTTTCCAGTCATCTGTTTAGATTGGAAAGCCTCTTGGTTTTCTTGGAAAGCAATCACTTATGAAGGCCCCCTGCAGAATGGTGTTGAGARCTATGCTGTGGAAATTATTGATATAATCATATTCAACCAATTTGTTAAAGCATAGTGGGGGAGGGCATAAAGAGCCTTAGTCTGACATTTAGAATTAATGCCAGGAAAGACATGTCCCCTCCAGAGATATATGAGAAGCCAATGTTATGCACTTGAAGTCATAGTAAACATACAGGACCTGAACAGCTGAAAGAATAGTCTAATCAAAAGCTCATTGAATGCTGTGGGAAACTTCCTACCAGCTTCAGAGTTGAAATATTGAATGTATTTCTTGTCTAAAACAATGGAAGGAATTAATGACTAGAGAGGGGTTTGTAGCCTCTGCACAGAAATGTAATGGAGTCTGCCTKCCCAYGTCTTTTGATAYAAAGTTTATACATTTTTATTTGGAKGATCAATCATAAGAGTGTCTATGCCACCTATTTTTTCAAGGGAGTTTAAAAAAGGCATTTCTTAATAAATCTGCTATTGGACTAATGACCACCAACTTCCATCCCAACCTGTTTTCCCTTTCCTGTTYATTATTTAACACAAGCTGATAAACCCAGGAAGGCCCAGAGAACTCCTGAAACTCAGYATGGTTTGGCCTGTGCCAATCTGCTTTGAGTGGTCCATCCCGTGGTGTTTGGTAGCAGAATAAGAGCCTCAGGCTACTGTTAAATAAAGCAGATCAAGTCRTGTTCTCTGGCCCTAAGGGCAAGGAGAACAGCATCCACAAGGCTCAACCCCTCTTTGCATCATCCCCTGGTACTRTAACAACTCTTCATCTGCATGAATCACATTGTGGAGTATTTGAGCCCATGGTATGGATGTGTTTGGGTTACTAATGTAGCCAGAGCTGCCATTTCCACTAGAAGTGGATTTGCAATGTGATCTTGGTCCGTGAACATGCCCACCACAGGGAACTGACAGCACCATGACAGTGTGTTTGTTTGGAATTATCTTAATTGATGCTGAAGCTATACATTGCTTCCTGTTTATACAACCCCCAATAATGTTGAAAGATCAAACGCAAAAAACTAGCCTGGTGATTTTCAAAAGCTGTCAGAGAATATAACAGAAATGACTTAGATGAATGTGCTTTCAACTTCCATGAAAAATATATGTATATGTTACACATCACTCCACCATCTATGGAAAGCTGTCCATGGATGCTTTTAGTTCAATGGAAATGTGACTTACTCTTGCAATATCATGAAGTCTGGGAAACTCAAACAATAATCAAAATATAAATCAAAATATTTGAGTTTCTATCTCCCTGGATCTTTTTTAGGAGTTTGAGTTTGGGATGCTTTCTCTTAATGTCTGTGGTGGGGATCTGAAAAGTAGACCCATGTCATGAAAGGTGCTTAAGATATATATGCCCCATATTAATAGTGAATTTAATAGGATTAGTATAAATTAAYAAAGGTTTTCCCCAAGATTATATTACAATTATTATGTGTTGATTTATGTTTTGGTGGCTCTTGGTGACTTAGTGGCTATGTATTGGATCATGTGCATTGTGTGGCTTTGAATCTTGAGAATTGGCTTTGTTTTACTACAGTGGATGAGTTCAGCCCTTGGACTCAGAAATAAAACTCAGTTAGAATCCATTATATGTGTTGTTTTAGGAATGGTGTTCGCCAATTTAGTATTCCTATTGAAACCCCTCCAACCCACATGCTGCCCACTCACCCCCTTGAGAAGTGAGAATTGTGAGCACAAAGGGTACAGATCACAGGTTGTGATAGGAACAATTTACTGGAAACAGCAATGAGATAAGAAAACAAACAGTATTCTGTTAGCAACAACATTAATAACAAAAGCGTGCAAGGGAGGTAAGTGATYGATATGCTCACCACTCTACTGAAGGAAGCCCAAAAACACCTGACTGCTGCCATGCYACCCCAGCCTGACCTGGAAGGGACCCCTTCCCCCATTCCWGAAAAATGAAGTGARGTGGTGTAGAATAACCTCCAGGTCCYGGCCAGGCSTCCTGTTTGCYGCMAAAATTAAYACTGTCCTGGCTGGAACAGGACAACATGTAAACACAAGRTRTGTTGGTGCATCTTTGGTGTTTGAAAGTGCAAGAAACTGCCTGTGGAGATGTAACTGCTGCCTCTACATCAGCTCTGTAAACTTTCAAGAGCAGAAAATTGATAATGTTTTCAATTGCAAAAAATTACTACAACTTGTAACAGACTRTTTTAACAATCATCCTTAGTAGAAAAGAGAAGGGTTTGGCCTTTCAATCAGACATCAATGTGCCTGCTCAGTATGGGTGAGCTGAGGACTCCAATCTGCTGGTGCTTTTTCCCCTACTTCATTGCAAAGACATGGGGCTTCTCCAGCTCATGAACTGTTGGTGTCCATTAATCTTCTAGCAATCAAATTATTTGTGGTACATGATACTTTTATTTGTCAACTGTGATAATTTTTCAGCAAAGCATAATTTCATTCACAGGACAGGAGTTGGAATATGAGTGATTATACTCAACATACTGTAACAGGTTTTCTGGCTGCAGCCTCTTTCCAGAAGGCTAAATATTACTGTAGTGGTGCTGAACCAAGATTCAAAGACCTCTTTTTCCATGGTTGTGTCTTCTCCAGATAACTTTTCTGCTTTCGTAGCCCTGTGCTTTTTGTTCTCTTCCTGGAAAATGGTTGTTAATAATAAGGTTGTTACATATTCTGAGATTTAAATATGAAAAGAAGGAGACAGTAGAGAGTTTAGCAGTGACTTCTCCTGAAGAATTTATATCTACTGGRAGTCCTGGGTAGTTTTCTTACAGACAAACAAAACATGTTAAAAGTGGGGAGTGCATACTGGGATTATTTCCCTCTTCACATTGCAATTCATCATTTTGTCTTCCATTTAGATTCACTCTAAATGGTCAGWGTGCATGATAAGGAAAAAGCATCTCTGCCCTCTGTAAACATGATAACAATTATACTAAGAAAAAGTTCAAGTACATGAAAGAGAAACACATCTTGGTCTCCAGACTCAAAYACCTTTTGCTTTTCAGGGGCTCTTCCCTAAATCCAGCAAATACAGTGGGAATCACGAGAGATGATGATCTTCCTAACCAAGCCAGGGTTCTGCAAAAACAAGTCAGCATGAAATTAATCTTACTGTCAGAGATGCTCTGCAGCTTTCTGACTGCATATTGTAGATCTGTGACTTTTAGAAAAGATGATTATATTTAGATAACCTATGGATCATCAAATCAAACATTGTGTAGTCTTGRGGGAGAGGTTAAAAGCTTTCAAGTGATTTTGTGCTCAGACATTGTAAAATAGATTTGTGCATGTGCATTGGTGATGATGTAGGTTATTTTCAGCTGCCTAATATATCCCCAGTCTTGTGTCCTGGGARGGACTGAAATTTTATTTTGATTTCTGTGTCCCCAGTTGACTGCAAACTGTAACGCTGCCATGTATGTCTCAAATCCGCTGCTGCCAGACACTTCCATGCAYGTTGATGGTTTTGGCTTAGAAAAAACAAACGGGGTTCGCCTCCAAGATGTGAAGCAATCAGAGTTTCATTCCAAAGGGGAGGAGACCTGAAGTATTTATAGCATTCACACTGCAGCTGCTAGCAAGGCCAGGGGGGAGATGCTTTCTCTGCATCTGAGGCAGAGTTATTATAATATACCCCCTTTTAAAAAAAAAAAAAAACCCAAACGTAAAGGAAACATGTCATCTGTGCAAGGTAAGGCACAGTGCATTTTAAAAGCCAGGCAAGAAAAGTAGCAGATGGGTCAAACYTAACCTGTTGTCATCCTTTGTAGTACTAGATGCTAAGGAATCTTTGCAGAATTTCAATTCTGAAAAGCAAACTGAAGCTAACAAATTGCTCATGGTTCCTCCCTCCTTTCTCCCCTCCTCCTCCATTCAGTGTAGCTGCTTTTGATCAATGCCCAAGTCTGTCCCTTCATTTCTTCCCCTTACAGAATTTCCTCTGTGTTTMTTTACATTTTTGTGTTAACCAACATTGCCATGCTCCACCTTTAACTCCTGCCCCTGATCTCTTTCCCTAATGCCTTCCCTCATTTTCTTCTGTAATCATTTGACTCTTTTCTGACTTGGCCAAGCCCTTTTAAAAGTCAGCCTCTTTTTCCACATTCCAAAGTCTGAGCATGGGAGACAGACTTCACCAGCCTGACTAAAAGCCCCAGGGAGCTCCGGGCACACACAGATTGCAACCCCTTTCAAAATGAGCAGCAGGTTTTGAGTTGGTGACAGTCTTTGGTTCTCCATTGTCTTGGGGAGACTGACACCAKTTTGCACCATCTGAAGATCTGTTGTTACATCCTGCATTATTCACTTGAAACAAATCACAGTAAAAACCTCGACCTGTGAAAGACAGAAACGCAGACTGACTCACTGAAGTCCCACCTTTGGAAATGCATCTSTTTTACTGCTGCCTTTTACTTTCTGTGCCCTTGTAATCTAGACWTTATGTTATTTGAACATCTGGTCCACATTTCTTTAGTTTTTTCTTCTCATCTGAGTTATTTTGGCTACTGTTGCAATTGGTTGACTTGAAATCATTTTTCGTAGTGGCACTGAGGCAGAAGGACCTTGAATACAATTTTCAGATACCTCTGCAGTACCATGACTTACTAAGATCTCCAGGAACATWTGCCTTCAGAAAGAAGAAATAGGAGGAACAAAAGTTTAGAGAATGAGAAGACAATTTGACTTTAAATGAGAGAGAGAGGGGGAGAAAGCCTGCACATGACCATGTCTTGTAGGTTGTTGGCACTAGCTAGAAGGATGGAGGGTGGTAGAGGTGGAAAGAGACAACTACACATTTACCCTTCTTTTCTGAACTATSTGTATGAATAAAACAATTGTCTAGGTTGGTGAAGAGGCTCCCTGGTTCTCATCCTCAGAGCCAACAACAACAGTTTCACTCGATAGGGTGCAAATTGACATCACATGGGGTGGAACACTCTGGGCTTCCCCCATGTTGAGTGTTTCCTCACTGAAGGCATTTCTGCCTGTTTACAAACACACCACTCTATCTCTTAGTGTCAAATTCCTCTTGGGACAGGGATGGGTCCAGTGTGGCTGGATTTCAAGTACTTGCTCTGGCTTATGTTTTGAGCCTTCCTGGACAACCACAGCATGTTGTTCTCAATAATACTAATTACAAATGAGGTAATAAGTGCTTTTATACAAAACAGCTGCTTCCAGCTTCCTAACTGCACAGCAAATTAGCCTTCACTTTTWAATTTTAAATTGTCACTTCTGCTGTTAACCTATGTTTAGACCAGCTGTATCCCTTTACATTAATAAAAATAATGTTTCAATGGTTTGAAATTTCACAGGGTAAAAAAGTACAAAAAAGCAGTTGAAGTTGTTATTTTGTGAGTATTCCTTCCACAAGTAGAGCTTTCCTAAACTCCTAGAGGTCTTTCAGCCTCTGTGGGACTGTTATGAGCTCAGTGTAGCTCTGCTTTCCTGTCCAAAAATGAAGTTGTAGAGATACACCACCACATGCATGTGGGCACAGGCATCTCTGAGGAACATCCCTGTTACTTTTAGGGAGAAGGCACATTAATTAGTCAAGGTTTAAAAGGAAAAATTTTAAAATAAAAAATAATGATAAAATAAGACTTTTTTTAGTAAGAAATGTCTTTGAAATAAAAAATTAAAACATTTTKTTCTGAAAATTTGACAGAAGCCTTTAACTATTTTCACTGTTTTTCCACTTTCTTTTTTGGCTGAAAACAATTCAACTTAAATTTGTAATTTTTTTTGAATCAGCTGCATCTATTTTTTTGATGGAATGAAGCCCTTAACAACAAGATATTAAAAAAAAAAGTGTCTTCTGGAAGGAACAGAACTGTTTTGATCATGTTTGTGTTTCCCTTCAAAGAAGATTTCTGCCTTGGCTGATGAAAGTTGTCAAGGTGCAGCAGGGGCAGAGTCCTCTTTGGGGCTGTGGTACCTGCAGGGGATGCAGCACAGGGGTGTCACACCCAGGGCCAACCCCAATGGCCCTGGCCAGGGAGCAGGGCAGGCAAGGGGGCAGCTGGAGGCAGCCCCAGGAATTGGGAACCTCCAAGGGCTTGGAGACAGGCTGAGGTGACACCAGAGCTGATGCTGGGGTCACAATGAGGGCCACTGAGGGCTCAGACACACSCAGGATAGCTGGGCAGGTCCATGGGGAACGAATTAACAGAAGATGAAATACCAGTGTTGTGAAAAATGGCCACTAATGCTCCCTCTCATGAACCAGGAACATTGCTCTAGTCCTGGTCTAATGAATCACAGACATATTTAAAWGTTCTTGGAAGACTCCAATCCAGCTGTTGACCTAAATGGGATTATAGCACTGTGCAGCAAGATTTAACTTCAGCATTGCCTGTAGGCAGAAGAGAGTCCAGGAGATTTAAACAAAAGCTGACCACAATTAGAGGTAGTGTTCMACAGAATAATGCACAAAGCACAACTGTGGTTCAGAGTTAAAACTCAGGCAGATAAAATACTGCATGACTGTGCTTCCAATTAGTGTGAAAAAGATGTGTTCTCTGCAGTTCTTCTCTACGCTCATATGAGAAAGAAGAGTTAATTTAACTGCAGTTAATTTCGTGCCCTCTATAATGTGCCCAATTATATCGTCCTAATTATTTCTCACCCTCATATGCTTTGGTTGAGCGCCTTTTTTGGACGAGGATATTAAATAACGATTATCCTCCTCATTAATACAATGCACAATAAAGAGAAAACAAACAAGACATGGATGAAAGGCACAAATATAATTTATATTTTTTATTCGCTTCCCTCTGATCTTTCCATAACAGCAGTAACATTAGTCATGGAGATATGAGGAGACTTGGAAATTTTTTGTCTTGCCCTGTTATTCCACTTTTGTCTGGTTAATGTATAAGAGTGGGGGCATTCTAGAAGCTTTAAGGGCTTTTCTGAGAGATCAGCTCTTATTAACCTATAGCAATAGGCTACAGCTGCAGAAGTTGAGACTTCAATTAGCTCTAATTCATCCTTGTTTTACTAATTTGGACAATGAAGCATAAAAAAGTGCCAGTCATAGTAAGGATAAGATAGAAGGGTAACATCAATTTCTTGTGCATGAAGAATGAGGCAAAATTAGTGCTATGTCATCCACATGAAGGTAGGCAGTACTTGGAGACAGTACATGAGACAAACTTTTCACACTTTTCACCCAGTTAAGATGGTGACTTTCAGCTATTGTGATYAAGCAACATGCCATGGTCTTCCCCCATTTTGTGAGAGGTGGGAGTGAGGGTTACAAGCACTGTGGTCAGAAGAGACATTTTAGTCTGGGCTCTGCTGTACCAGTGGTAGAACAGTCCCCAGTGACCTCAGATAAAGGATTAATATAAAGGATAACAATCACAGACACATTGAATCCAAAAAGTTGTTTGTGTTGAATGAGATCTTTAAAGATCAACTATTTCTGTTCTCTGCTGTGGAGARTGACACCTTCTACTAGACCAGGTTGTTCAAAGCCCCATCCAACCTGGCCTKGAACTCTTCMTGGGATAGGGCATCCTCTGCTTCTCTGGGCAACTTTTCCCGGTGCCTCATCCTCACTGTAAACAATTTCTTCCTTTTATACAATCCAAATCTACCCTCTCTGTTGCCACTTGTCCTATCACCACACTAAAAAGTCTGCCCCCATCTTTCTTATAAGCCACCTTTAGGKACTGGAAGGTGCTCTGWGGTCTCCCCAGAGCCTTCTCTCCTCCAGACTGACCCCCAGCTTTCCCAGCCTSTCTTCACAGGGGAGGTGCTCCAGCTCTTTGATCATCTTCATGATGCTCCTCTGGACTTGCTCCTTCTTATCCTGGGGGCCCCAGAGCTGGATAAAGCACYGCAGGKGGGGTCTCACCACAGTGGAACAGAGGGGAAGAATCYCCTCCCTCAGCTGCCCAGGACAGGGCTGTCTTTCTGGGCTGCAGGTACACATTGCTGGCTCATGTCCTATTTTTCATTCACCAGTATCCCCAAGTTCTTCTCTTCAGGGCTGAATTTATATAATGGGAAGGTCTAGATAGGATAATGGATGGTGTCAGCTCATATAATTTTCATTTATGCAAACTTTGTGAAGTGCAGAAGTGTATATGCTGTACATGAAGCAATCACTGAGATGATTTTTTTTCATTTATTTGTGTCAAGATAAGAAGAAGTAAAAAAAAAAAAAAAACAAACCCTACCCACTGTCTATGTTTAAATGTCAAATTTCAAGCAACTGGGAAACAATTTGCTGTTTGGAATAGGAATGTGTAGCTGGCCTTCAGCAGCCTCCTCCTTCCCACCTGTCCTGTATGTTGTTTAACTGGGAAGATGACTAATGATTCAGCTGTTTCAGGCTCTTTGAGATTCTTTAGCATCAGGGAGTGAAACTGCAAGTCTCATCAAGCATGGGGCTATAAAAATGTGCTGACAGAAATACCCTCAGTCTATATAAGCTGAGGTTGCTTCTGCCATTTGGCTCATGGAAAGATTCTCCAAATCCTCTTACAGTAAAGGGCTGTAGGTCTGATAAAAGTGTGCCTGAGTTTTGTAACAAGCAGCAAAGAAGCATTGCTGAGTCACCCTCGGTTTGAGCTCATCTTTTTTCATTCCTGAGAGCAGGTGTCACATGCCTTTTCTGATGCAACTGCTGGTAACTGCTCTGCTGTCACCCATTGTGTCACTTGGCATCATGGGCAGAGTCAGCTGATGATGTGAAGGAGAGAAGGTCATCATCTGATACTAAAGTACAAACAAATTCAGATAAACATTATCTCATTGAGGAGAAAGAGGGGGGATGGGCATAGCCCAAAAGGAAAGTGGAGAGGATACAGAAAACAAAGAGAGAAAGGGAAAAGTCTGCAGCAGGAACATTCCCCTGGGCAGAGTTTTCAGCAAGTTTTGCATCAGCCAAGCACATTCTGTACAGCTAAGCAAAGGCAGAGACAAAAATAGAGTACCCTACCAGGTGTGTATTTGTACAAGCCCTTCTTGGATGAAAYGCACCTGAAAAGCATCCTGGAGGTGGGCTCAGACCCAAATTAGACTTTGATTCCATGTGCAGATATTCAGTGTGATACACTGGCTCCAGCCCCTCTTCMGCAGATCAATGCATTTCTCCTCTGCTGGCTCAAAATTCTGGCAATCAATACAGTCTGGATAAGCCTGATGGATCAGTATCCACATAAATGCATYTATCCCAGCCTTTTCTAATCTATGTTCATTCAAACCATTTGGAAAATATGTAGATTCCTCCCTCTTATTTTTTTCTGTCCTTGGTTAAATGTGATCTAGATGTTCATGGAGAACACGTTCTTTTCTAGTTCACTGATTTCAGTGGGAGAACTGCCCTGGTAATGAATAGTGAATGACTGATAAAGCACCAAAAAATTTGGGCCAAAGTGAGCACTATATGATTTAATGAGTTTCTTCTTTCAGTAGAGGTATTCATTCAGGGCCCACATCTTTTATTAGGTCAGCATTTGGTGGGAATGCTCCCTTTTACCCAGAGTAATTTGTTAAAGAGTTAAAACAAAAAGGTTTTGTCTCATAAAAATATGAATTAGTATTCACATGTAGAGATCAGTGGTTCAAGCTCTTGAGCTGTGTGGGACACAGCTCAATTTGCTTTGTGATCAGAGACCACTTTGAGCAGCCTGGTAGGGTCTGGTGACCTTGTGTGGCCGGTGTGGCACCATCAGTCAAACACAGTGGGGTGCAAAGGCTGTGGGCTGAGCAGGGAACCACCGTGTGTAACAGAGATAACCAGGAGAGAACTGCAGTGCCTGGGTGGGCAAGGGCAAGATGCACATCTGCAGAGTCCTCACTGCCACTCCAGAGCTGGGATGCTGCCCCAAAGGTGAATGATTGCCAGAACCTAACAAGCCCCATTTGTTTCCTCTGAAATGTTGGCCAATTTCTTATTGTCATTCCACAACCCTCTTTCCTCAGCCACACGCTGCACGGTAGTCAGTGGCTGAAACATCACCCAGAATGGGGTCCGGGTTCAAAGCCCCTCCTYTGAGTGGGGAAATGCTGTTAATTAYCCCAAATTACCAAGCTGGATTTGGGCTATCCTCCAGAGCTCTTACTGAAGCTGTGCAGCTGTAGCATTGGACTCAAGAATTCCTGGGACAAAAGAGAAACCAGCAAGGCTGACTGTAGTCTCCTTGGAAGGGGGAGGGTTGGGTATTTGTCACTGTCAGTTTAATAGATTTTCCTTGACAGTCACTGGATATAGCACACATACTCTGCTGATGGGGCCAGATAGTAGCTTAGGTGGAGCCTGATTTCTCTGGTTGTCCTTGGAGAAAAAATAAGGCAGACAGTGAATTTTTGCTAGACTATAGACTTATCTGTATGATTATTGGCATAAGTTTAAGCTTAATTTTCTATTGTGAAAATTAGCTTGCTAAGTCTGAAGAGGAGAAAAACTCTTCAACCTCTTCCACTGTYTCAAACTAACAGTTCTTCACAAATTTTTTTTTGCACTTATATAATTTTCAAAGTACTTCAAAACCATTTTTTTTTTTCCTGAGATATGAGATTTTGAGGTCCAAAAATGGTTCGGGGATTCTGTGCCTAACCTAGACAAGTAGATCCTCTRTGTTCTTCAGAAAGTCAAGTGTTCCATCACTGCCAAACACCAGAGCRTTTATGCTCTACCAGTTCTGTGCTTCCCTATCCATTTTTTGCTTCTTCTCAGACTGGCTGCTTGCCTTGAGGCCAGCACACCACGCCAGGCCAGAACCATAAGGCAGTGCAGATTGCCATGTTATCTGCTGTCTACCCTTCATACAGCTGCAGGGATGTTAATCTTCTTCTCTGCCTGTGTTCATTTTTGCAGGGGTACYAACTCCATCAATCTGCTCCTGAAAGATGGTTCAAAATGCCAGCAGTTGTCAGAAAAAGTGGGAATAGTATAAAYGCTTTGTGAAGATACGGCTGGTTTACTGTTGCCTGGAGAGATTCCCTGCCTGTATTACTGTACTTTGAATTATTCTGAATATCACTGCAGAACTTCTCTTAGCAGCTCTCCTTTCCTGTTATTCTTGCTCACATCTGTTCCGTGTAGTAATGGATATTTTTTGGCTGTGAGCAGTTATGCAGCGTGACGCTTGGCGAATAGATGTCTCTGTGTGCAATAGCTACTGTTTTTTGAAGACTCATTTGGCTCTTGTCCCCTCTGGGTGRAACAAACATACAAATATATTGCTATAAACCGCTCGCCAGCCTTTCATTGCAACTGCTACCTTTTTGACTGACATTGCTTATGCTTGAGCTCTCCTCTGAGCAGAACTCTTTCAGGGAAATCTAAAGGATTTGATTTTAAGCTTCAAATTTATTGTGCGTATGTTTGCTCAATGACAAGATGTGCTTCTGCTACCTAGTCAATGGCATATCTGTTCTTTGTAGGAAATACACTGTTTATATGTGATATAATTATTTCCACTAACCGCTCAGAACCCAACTGATCACTCTCACAGCCATAAATGAATCTGTTTGACAACCTGTTCTCTGCACAGTAGGTAGTCTTCCACCCGCCAGCTAATTTATCATTGCATCTGCCTGGCTCTGCCAAGGGATATGTTCTAGTGCATTTATTCTTGTCTCTAAAAGCTTTTGACTGGCCATTATCTTGGGAGGAGACATTCGTAGAACAAAAATTCTATGGTGTATATTTCTGTCTTCRTGAAACTTGTTTGGAGCATCTCAAAGAGATCCCGTCCTTTAGTTGTTTTCAYTCTCTTTTACAGTTTGTACTTCCCAGTAGGTGCAGAGACCCCCAGCAGCCTGGCTGGTTGGCCCAGGCTAGATGACAATGTTTCTCAGTGTTGGTGAGAAGTGCTTAATTGATATTAACATGGATGGAGATGATCTGCTCAGCCATAGGACAGACGTCATTTGGTACACTCTCCTTCCCTCTAATGCTATAGTGCTCATGCAACCTGAAAGGACCATCTGTAGATCTTTGAGATTAGTGCAGGCCTGTTTATTATTTGGCTTTTCTGATGGTTTCCTATCTGTCTGGATCTGCTGAGCTAATTGCCTTGATATATAAATGTCCAGGTTGCCTAGGTATCCCAGCAAACAGTGGACTTTTTTTAGCACAAATTTATTTCTAATTCAGAGTAAGTCTAAGAACCTGATGAACTGAGCAGCCACCAAAATGGGAAACTCTTCATCTTCCAGACTGCCTGAATCAAACTCTTCTGCCATGCTGCTAAGCAGCATTTTCATCATCTGAACTCTTCATTACAGTTTGCATTTTTTTTCCTCAGGGTTCAGGTTCAAGACCTTCCSTGACATGTCTCCCTTTCCCAGTTAAAGCCAAAGCTCTGTGTTTGTTTGAATAACACAAAGGYAGCAAAGTTCACAGATGTTGAAAAAAGGTCAAAATAGTAGGTGTGACCCACAAGTTGAGGCTTTTTGATCCCCTGTGAAATAACATGTCTTTATTCTTCAGTAATGGAATCTCCTGTTTTAGCCTTGTCTTGTCACATAYAGAGGAGGATTAACACTACCAGAAGGAAAATTGAAGATGTCACTCAGCAGAATGGACAGGGCAGTAACTTATCAATAAGAGTATCATCCTTTCACCTTACTGACTCCAACACACAGACTTCKTTCTTGTTTCTATTAATATTTCAGAGAACCAGCTGGTACTACTAGATCCAGTCAGTCCCACTGAACTTCATTTTAGCTTTTTGATTAGCTTATAAATGTGATAGGGTTGATGGATACCATTTAATGGAACGCTTTCCACTCTGCTCCTCCCTCCCTTCCCACCCTGAAAAATCTATCATTCATAAATGGAGGAGGTCAGTAATTTGCATCCAGCTGAGTGGCTGTCTGGCTTTAATGAGATGATTTGTAATCATAAGCACTGCACTGCAGTGGTGTCTGGTACAGGGGAAGAGGAGCACGTATGCATAGTCCAGCTGAGATGAGGGAGAGGTGATGGGAGGAAGGGAAAGCACACGGATCAGAAAAAGGAAGCAAGGCTGGAATGACATAAGAAGCTCCATTAAATGTAATGCAATAATGCTGGCCTGGTTAGCATAAGAAGWGCCAGAGGCTGGCTGATGCAAGCCAGTGAAACTCCTGTTACTTAGGGCAGGCAGGCAGGCAGCTTGCAGGATTGCACTTATCCAGAGCTTTTTAGAGTAGCTGAAAATAACGGGTTTGTTTTTGCCAGCTGTAAGCCCTCAGTGCCTTTAATGCACAGCTCCTTCCTTTCACTCCTTATATAACAAAAAAGCTTCCAGACCAGGAAGAAAGTTCAGGTGCTAAAAAGGTTATATGTTGTGGAGATGGCATGTTCAGCTGTATTTTCAGCATGTTTTCCCAAACAAGTGGATCATGAGCTGCCTTTGTGTTATTCTTCCTCAATCTGATGCATTTTTAACGCACTGGCTCTTTTCATTTCAGTCACATAAAGCAGTAGCAGTTTTCTGCAAGTCTCAGGCAGGCAGGTAACAGAGAGATGGAGACTATTAATCCATTCACTGAGGGAAAGACTCAGAAGAGAATCCTTCTGGGAGAGAGAKATTTTTAATTCCCTGGCTTTGATAAAAGCTTCGCTTGGCATCTGTTTCAGATCAGACAGCCACGAATCCACCACAGGCACAAAACCMTAGGAAGCCAGGCTGAGCTGGCTCTCCTGCACACACAACTACTTTCTCTGGCTGACTGTGAGAATTTTACACCTCTCAAAGACTATCTTTCCCTTGTCTCCAGGGTTTCTCTCCTCTGTAGTAGCAATTCTCTGAGATCGTCACAGGATACTTTTTCATTAGGCATCCCAGCTGTGGAGGACTCGGTTCCTTTAACCATGCTCCAGCTGTCTTGAGTTATTCTGCAGCAGTCCAGCTGGACCAGTGGAGTTTTTCTTACAGCTGTAATGGAGTAGCTTGGATCAGCTTTAAGGTTGTTATTTTAAAATCCATTTATTATTTTATTTAAAAAAAAAAAAAAAAACTAAAACAAACAAAAAAAAGCGTGCAACAATTGTGCAAACTGATCAGTTTGGCTACAATTCACATCCAAGGAGAAGACACTGACTTGAGGCAGGGGAATGCTGGTTTGGCCTCCCTCACGGTGTCTCCCAGCACAGGATAATGTTCTCTCTGCAGCTCTTTATGAGGGGTGGAATCTCCAGGATAGCCTGCAGTCACATCATTTCAGCCCCTATTTCTCTCACCTTTCTCAGTTATGACCTCTCATCTCCTTCCTCATCTTCCCCTGGAGCAYGAGCATCCATCCTTCCAGGCAACARAGAGCTTTCCTCTCCCCCTCTCCTGAGCTCCTTCTGTAAAACATGCATGCTTCACGAGCTTCCTTCTCTGCAGATGTTGGTAACTCTGCAATTTAATCCTTCCCTCCTCTTCCCTGGAGAGACATGTTACCCCTGTGCTAAGTACAGAGGTTTAAGTTACAGGGATGTGTGKGTGGCCGTCAGAAATCCTGCCAGGAAGATGTATCTCAACCAGATTTTCAGTTCTGACAGAAAAAGAAGAAGCAACACAACTCTACCCGGCATGTATAAAACAATAGTTAACTTTCCTTTGAGACAGAAGGTGTCTTCAGTAATCCCAGGGAAAATCTTCCTCTGGGTAAGATGGATATCCCTGGAGATGGCTCATTTTGAGAAGAGCCCTGTCCTGGAAGCTGGTCTCCTGTCTCCCAACTTCTCTGCTCCTTCCAGGCTATCTAACCCCATCAGCAGGTCTGTGAGCTGCCAGTATCTGCCACAGCTTTTCCACAGACACACCAGCTGCTTTGCCAGCCCTTACAAAGTACCAATCCACTGGGCTGTGTAAGCAATGTATCAACTGCCAGAAAGGAATTAGTTGTGTACAGTCTTAATGTTATGAACATAAATAAACTGTAGATTGAAAGAAAGGTCATGAGGAGGGAAATTCATTTTTACTGTGCCTCTAATGTACCATGTCTCCTCTTTGTACACTTAAAGATGATCACYTCTTGGTCAGCAATGCACTTTAGTGCCATCGTTCAAGCTAACAAAAACCTTGAAACATTCATTGGGGCTGTTTTATTATTTTCCCAATCATGTTTCCTTGACTTGACTTGTCCTGTCCCTTTGATCAATAGCAGACGTCACCCAGCATGAGGCATGTTTTGGATTGATTTAGAGTGCTTGTTAGTACCAACTTCTAAATCACTTTGCTGAGCTTCCTCTCTTTGATGTTTTTGGCAATGGATAAGGTCTTAGGCTGGGATTTTCAAAGGACACAATAACTAAAGAGTCCAGAACACTCAAAGCTCCCCAGCCCCTGTTGAAAATCACAGGTAAAGAGTGCAAGAAATTTACTTGTTTTTAAATATAAGATTTTCAAGCACTTCAAGGTGTACATAGCTGCTTTATGGSGTTTTCAGAGGTGCCTTTCAGTAGTTGTGTGCTTAGGCATATTTGGAAATCCTGTTAGAAGCCATACAGCATCTTTATATGCCTAAACTCCTCTCAAGCCTGACTCAGCAAACTGTGATACTCTTGTGTGTGTGAGAGAGAGCAATGGCATAAAGAACAGGCTCTCAGTGAATGACGGATGCTGTGTGAATGTGTGCAATACAAGCCAAATCCCAAATGCAAGGGCTCATATGTTACAGTAATGCARCCCAGCCACTTGTTTCTTCAGCAGTTGTCACAGCAAAGCTGTCATTTCCTAGTTCAAGAGTGTTTATCACATCCTTATCCTTGATACACACTCCGGGAGGAGGAAGGATTCCCAAAGCAAGTGGAAGTGTGATTCAGAAACTTCATCAAATTGAGCAATGAAAATGTTCCCAGCAGTGGCCCCTGTCTGTTTGGGTATGTGGAATGAATAGCTGGAGTTCCTCACATAACTTAGGTTACATTTCCGTTTTTCAAGAAAAATCCGCAATCTGGATTCATTTTGCATAAATAGGAGCTTCAAAACCAAAGTCTAAAACATCTCATTCCATTCTTACCAACTTCCAGCTGAAGGATATTTCTGATCATGATTTGTAATTGTGAAAAATATTGACTGATTTGATGGGAGCAAATGTGAGACACAGACAGACACATAGACCATTTCCGAGAACATATATCCTGTTTCCTRTGAACTTTCTTATTAAAATTATCCCAGCATATACAGTCTCTATTCAAGCATGAAGTGCTCATTACAAGTCTCTACATGAATAATGTACACTTAAAATGACTCCCGGTGTCATAAATATTGACCTTGGTTAATAATTGCCTATGGGATTCTGTGTCTGCTSCTCTGAACACTTCTGACTGAGGGTCTGGGCTCTTCCCATGGTGTTTGTTTCCTCTTACTCCTGTAAATTTCCAAGAAGATATTATATTGATAGTATCAGTATAATGATGTTAGAAGTTTGGCCTGGAGTGTACAACTCCTCTCCTCATCCCAGTTCTTGCTTAGTGTCCCCAGTGATTTAATTGGAAAGTGTGAAAAAAAGCAAAAAATATTCGCTTTCAAATCTTTCTGATTTAATCTGCAGTTTTTCTGCTGGTGTTTGCTGCAGTCCTTTTTTTTTGCTTTAACATTTAGTTAACATTATTACAGTAAAACACTTCTATCAGTCACTTTGTGAGGATAGTTCATGAAAAGAATTTCAAAGAGCAGTATATGGACCAAATTTGCTGCTGAAACTGCAACAGACCCAAGACATTAYTTGTATATAAAGCTTTCCATCTTCATGCTTGATAAATCTATACTGCCTGTACTGAGCATGCAGATTCTACAGATTCATGGAGGAAGAAAAGCAAAATGATGGTAAAATGGCACCTGGCAGAGTTCAGTTTTATAATGTCAGCTTCTGCCAAGACTCCAGAGCTCTGCCTCTGCAGGCCCTCACTCTGCAGCTTTTAGGCTGGGCATATACAGGAAAAATTACTCTTACCTCATGCACCAACGCACTTTATATATSTATCTAGGATGAATTGTCCATAGTGCTTTGCCTGGGCTTTATACATTAGATGAAAACTGCAAGCAAAGATAAAATGTGCTGAATATCCTGTCTGTGGTATTCAGGTACCAGAGAGAAGTGAGGAAAGGCTTTGATAGCAACACTATGAAAAGATTTCATCAGAGTGTTTTATCCTCTGAATTCTGACAGAATGTTCCTCTTTTGGACATTCTGCAAATATGTGTTACTAAAAATACTGTGGTTGTTCCTATAGCTCCCAATTTTTCCCCTGGTGACAGAGTTATAGCCACTCCAAGTGGGAGCTGAGAAAACTGTGTCTCTTCTTTCMCTCAGCCTTTGCAATTCTTAGCCCAATGGCTCCTTGCTTTGAGAGAGAGAGATATGGAGGATGCTGTCCAACAAAGCAATATCTATTTATGGAGACAGTGAATACACAATGAGTTAGGAGACGGTGACCAAAATGTGCAGCATTGTTTGTGGGTCCTTGAGGACCAATAAAAATAATAGAACTGCAACTGTAAATAGCTTATTACAAACATCCAATTTCTATGCTCGGAATTCAGGACTCTGTCCAGACCATAAAATTAATCCTCATTGCCTGCTGAACCTTGGAAGCCGGGTTCCTCTGCCAAAGGTCACTCAGTTCTCAGTGGTGGCATCAGCGCTGATTTGTTTCTGCTCTGTGCATAAACATTTGCTCTGCTTGGTTACAGGCTGGAATTGCACAAAGATCATTGGAAARCAGGGTGAAGTGCCACAGCCCCTTCATAGCTAAAGATTTCACCTCAAAGAAAGGCACCTGAAAGGACTTAGGTACTAAAACTGACATATCCTGMGATGGGTAATATATGGAGAATGCCAAGAAGGTTTTGCCTTGGGCTTATACTTGAAATTATTGGTGAAGGAATGATGAAAATTTGTAGTCATAGTTAAGGTTAGATGTGGTAAAATATGCTTTAGGTTCAATGTTGGTTTCAATTTTAACTATCCCAAGATTGATAATGTCTGTAATACATTTTCAAGTATTTAAGATTTTCAATTATTATGTATTAATAGAGAATATTTAGGAATGCCTAAAGGGGCCAAGCTGAGCTGGTTTTTTTTTTTAATTTTTGTATAGATTTGCACTGATGTAACATGCACAGATAAAAACCTTCTGTAATTCAGTTTGCATCATCATTTTAATTTTATTTTCAAGTGTGTTTCTTCCTCTCAAGAATGATTCATACAGCCTATAAACTGCTTTAATATCTCTGGTGGTATTGTCCTSACCCATTAGAGTTATGAACCAGCAACCCCCTCTTACCCCTCTCTTATAGGTCATYATGTAATTGCATAATCAGACTTTARATTAAAAGTTGTACTGGAAGCAGTGTTTAACATAGTTGTGTGGMCCTTTTCTGGGTCTTTCACATTAGCATGCAACATAGCCCCTAAGGGAATAAAAGGGATGTAGATACACCCTCTTGGATTAAAGTCCTGTGTCACTTCCATTGCAATTTATTGATGAGACATTTTGCTCCCCAACATGCTCTTGTCTTAGGAAGCAAAAAGAAAAGTAAAATAAAAGGAAACAAAAGGAAAAAAAAAAAAAAAGCTCAAGGCTGAGCTACAAAGCTCTGCCAATACAACAAGGATGAAATTTCTTATCCTACGCTCCCATCCCCTCCTTTAAGCACAAAACCAGCCAAAGAGTTGCTCAAATTTCAGTATTGGCCATGAGAACTCCAGAAATGAGACTGAAATTATGGACATGCTTCCTGGCCAGTGAGTGGGATGCTCTAACACAAGTCCTTTAATCAAATGGCACTTGCTTTCTAGGCTTCTGGAGATTTTACCTCTGTCTGGGTCCAAATGGGCTGTATTAGTACAATTGTCACTTGTCAACAGATAACAAAACAGATAGAAATCCACACAGATCTCTTGTGAAGCCCAGGGATTAGCAGCCTGCCTCAGGACTGGTGGTACCTGCAAAAGTTTGGCAGTGGCACGGAAGGTGGATGGGTGTTTTCATGTTCAGCTTAACCTACACCATCAACAACACCAAATGGGGAATAGGTGAAAAACTCAAAGTTCTCTCATTAGTTGATTATGTGAACTGCAGTTTTACACCAGAAATCAGTGCTTGACAGACACTTGGTAGATCATGTCCAGTTGTCCCTGTACAGGGGACCAGGTGCAGCCCATACTGGTTGGCAATCCCAGCCACACTCTAAGTGTGCACATCTGCTCATGCCAGTGGACAGATCTCTTCTGACACCTCCAGGCTCCAAGCCCATTAAAGGGGACTGCCCATTAAAGCCTCCTTTTATAACTGGAACCTAAAACATCCATCTGAGCTGCAGYTGGTACTTATGGGAAGTACTTCCCACTCCACAGGGCTGTGAGCGAGAAGGCAGAGCTGGGCTCTGCTCCTGCCAAGCTGAGCATGGASAGAAGCCCCTTTCCCTCATCCTCACCCTTCTCCCTCCCTCTCTCCTGTTCTGTGAGCAGAGGAAAGCCTGTCTCATCCTCTTTGTATGTGCAGTGCCTGGCAAAATATGGTCTTGATCGCATCTGTGGTTTACAGGCTTTATTGTAGGATGTAGAAACAATGGGAGTTTTATTACCCTGAATGTATCATTTCTGTTTGAATGCTCCCTCAGCATGGTGTTCTGACTCCGGGCTTGCCGAAGGAGGCTCACATAGTAATTAAAAGATTGCTAATATTGCTAATGCTGTTCAGGGCATAATTCCACATCAAAACCCTGCTTGGCTTTTGGGGCCTTTTGAACATCCAAGTTTTATCCCACTTAATTCAGCTTCTGAGCCTCCTCTCCACAGTGGATCAAACCAAGGGCCTGAATCCAGCCATACTCTGAATGAAGCTCCAGAYTGAATAGCTTCAAGTCATCTTCCTATGTATGAAATTGCATGCTGTACTRCTTTGTGGAACAGAAGACCTTGGTCAAGGGCTTTTGTGCTCTATCATGTAGAAATGCAATGAAACCATCTTTTACAGYTGGTTTATAATCCATGTTTATTACAGCCCCAAAAATTCCTACYCTGGAGATAAAACTGGTAAGTCTCACTTCCAAAAAGAAGTTTACCCCAAGCAGAGCTGAGAAAGACATTCATACTATGACCCAAAATATGGTTGCCACCAGAGAATTCCATCACATTCTACAAACAAGGGTACCACTTGGCATTTTTCCTCTTTCAGAGACAAGAAGTACAGCCTGCAGCTCTCCAAGTCAAGTTAAAATCATTCTGGTCACCATTCACAGATCAAAAATAATCTGCTAATTACCACAGCAAGGATCTGATTTTCATAAAAGCTCAGTTCCTATTTTGGCACAGAGCTAATTGGTTAAAGTCCTAGGAACTGTGTACACTGATTATTGGTCTCTCTCAAAATCTGTCACAGTGGGAGTTGCTGGTTTGTAARCCCTTGTGAAAATCTCCCCTCACAWCAGCAATATTAGCAAAAGGTTTTGCATCTGGTGCTTAGCTCTCATGAGGGTCTGAATATGTCAAAATCAGAGGTTTCTCAGTGGAAAACTGAGGTTGAACTCCCTGATTTGATCAGGAGYAGCACAGTCTTTGGAGGTTGTATGTGGTTGACTGTGGCTGGATTCCAGACACCCACGAAAACCTCTCTATTACTCCCCTCTGCAACTRGACAGGGGAGAGAAAACATAATGAAGGTTTCAGGGGTTAWGATAAGGACCATGAGAGATCACTCACTAAATACCATCGCAGGCTCAAATTGGAGATATTAACTGAATTTATTACTAACAAAATCAGAGCAGGATAATAAGAAATAAAATAAGACCTTAAAAACACTTTCCCCCCATCCATCCCTCTTCCCACCCCTATGTCTTCCCTCATCAGTACAAGGAGATGGGAATGGGGTTTAGAGTCAGTTCATCACAGGTTGTACCTGCTGGTGCTTAGGGGGAGGAGTCCTTCCCCTGCTCCAACGTGGGTTCCTCCCATGGGACACAGTCCTCCACAAACTGCTGCTGCATGGATCACTCTTCCATGGGGTGCAGTCTTTCAGGAAGAGGCTGCTCCAGTGTGGGTCCCCCATGGGGACACAATCCCTACAAGGACTCTGCTCCAGCACTGACCTCCCATGGGCTCACAGCCTCTTTTAGACATCCCCCTGCTCTGGTGTGGGTTCCTCTGTGGGCTGCAGGTGGATCTCTGCATTCCTGTTGTCCTTCATGGGCTATAGGGGCACAYCATGGGCTGCCCCATAGGCTGCAGAGGAATCTCAGCTCTGGTGTCAGGAGCATCTCCTGCCCCTCCTTCCCCATCRACCTTGGTGTCTGCAGGGCTGTTCCTCTCACATGTTCTCACCCAACTCTTCTCTGGCTGCAATTACATTTGTACAATACTTTTTTTCTTCTTCTTAAATATGTTATGACAGAAGTGTTTCCATAATTTCTAACTGGCCCAGCCTTGGCCAGTGGCACATCCATCTTGGAGCCACCAGGGATTGGCTCTGCCAGACAGGGAGGAAGCTGCTGGCAGCTTCTCACAAAAAACACCCCTGTAGCCCCCACTATCACAACCTGACCACACAAACCCTGTACCCCATTTTGCATCACTTCTCTAACAGCAGGATYCTGTCTGTTTCTCTCTTCTCTGTTCACTCAACCCATTTTCTTTTTTACATGAGAAAATTTTTTTTGGCACTCCATCTAGCCTTGATCAGCCAGGAAGTGTTGATGGTGTTGCACTTTCACTGCATTAATTGTGTCAACCTAGTGTGAGAATAGACTCAAATTTGCTGGTAAACATACCTAGGACACACAGAAAGCAGCCCTACCAAGCTACAGGCATGTAATTTCTAATGAGGCTTTTGACTGTGCATACTGTGCATGTCACTTCCATCTCATAAACCAAGAGCTGCTTTTTCCACAGGGAAACCGGCACTGCAGTTGTGGGAGCAAGAGGTTGTTTCCAAAGAGTATTATGAAAAGCAGTTTATCTGAGCTACGGTCAATGTAYCATCCTTCTCTCACTTTTTGAGCCATTTTTTTGAGAATGATGAATTGTAGTCATCACTGYGTTCAATTAATTTTTCCTCAGCTGGTTCTTATAGTGTGTTTGTACCAAGTGTCCTCTAACAGCTGATAAATCATCCCTGAGTGGCTGCAGAGGCGGCAGCAGCAGTGACATACACTGGACTGAAGACAGGAATGTGCCACACCATGTCTATCTCCCCCTTTGTCCAGAAAGAATTTTGTGACCTTTGGTGGCATTTGCATGAAGCCATTTTATACTGATGCTTCATGGCTCTATTGATCTCTGTGTAGTRTTAATCCTTAACAAACAGGCCATATAATTCATGTAAACTCCATTGGTAATTAAATTCCTTCCAGCAAAGGTCAGGGCAGAATATTTAAAAATTCATTTGAATAGAAATTACAGTTAGGAATGAAGGGGAAAAAAAAGAGGAAAAGGAAGAAATTTGGAGCTTGTCATATCAATTATTACAGTGTAACTAAGAGGAATCAAGTTATTTCTCAAGGGCTAAGATACAGTCTTCATCACCTGCACATACAGATTGGAAATGTTTGACTTGAATGACGGAAAAATAACAAATGTTCATATAGTTCTAATGGGTAGTGAGTGAAAACATCTAATTTTTTCAAACAGAACTGATACTCTCTTTAAATTAACAATGCATATCTTTGTAACTGATCATGACTGCAGCATYCACTCTTCCTTCACCAAGATCTCAAGGCCCATGGAGAGCATTATTTTTCTGTTGACCTGCCAATTTCAAAAAACTTTGAATTTCAGTGTTGCAGCTTTTCTTCTACCAGAATTATATGTGTTCATTGGATAAGATGCTCATATTGAATACGTAGCTTCTGAGAAAGGACATTGAACAAAAAATACTTCATGAAAAAATTTCATGCTTTGAATATTGTCTTTTTTTTTTTTTTTTGCTTTGTATGTCCCAAATGATCAGAATGTTGTGCCATGTTTGGGAAAGACTTGAATAATTTCTACTGCTTATCTGATGAAATAGTCTCTCTCCAGACTCAATAGAGGACCGTCACAAGGCTGAGAGAGGACCTAGGCTGGGGATGGAGATGTTCAGCTGGTGAAAACCTGGGAAAACCCAATCCATGGTGAAGGTTTCAGCAAATGTCACACTCTGTTCCTCCACCAGCTGAGAAGAGTCTACATTCCCAGAGATGGCTGGGGTATGAAATGCTCTGAGTTACAGAATAGCATAAGGGGTACAGGTGGGATTTTTCAGAGTAACTTTATTGTTATTTTCCCCACACTGAATGGCCTATAAAGGCTGTTGTGAAATGGGGCAGTGGCTGATCATCACTGAGAAATGTCATCCTRTCTCATCTTAGTGCCATGCGTTGCCACTTCCCAGTAATTTATGGAAATTATTGTGCAAAAGTAAGAGCGCTTGTTCCCATTCAGCAAATGGTGACCACCAGGAGTATTCAGAAGCAAATAATGCCCACAGCTGCATCCTGAACACGGCTGCCCACTGCTCTGAGGCAGAGCAGCATCTGCTGCTGCTGCARGTCTTGCTGCAGTCCTGCTCCCATCACAGCAGCATCTGCCTCACCAGCTTTGCAGCAGCATGTTCCACCTTGCAGCTGGCTGCCTTCGCTCAGCCAGAGCCCCATCTGCCTCCACAGTGCCTGTCTGTGTTACTGATATGATTGAAATCACATCTGCTCCTCCACTGACTGCTGCTCTCATTGTGGCTCTAATGTCATACACCCTTGTGCTTTCTGCTGCTCTTGCTGCTGTAATGTCACAGTCTTCTGACTCGGCTTTTGACACAGTTGCTTAAAACCTCTGCTCCTGGGCTTACTTGAGGACTCAGGGATGGCTGGGCTGATGTGAACTAAAGATTCATCTAACTCACGTTTCTCTACCACTGGCCATCTCCACACTCAGGGGGAAGATGTAGGCCTTCTACAATAAGAAGATTTGGGAGGATTGATGCTGATCTTTCCTTGCTCTGCAGTTGGTGCAGCAAATACAGTGTTAGCTGGGATTTGGCATAACTAGGTTCAAATTCTGCTTCACAACCAATTTGTTCTATTACTTAGGCATAGATCTATTGCACAGTTTTACACTTCATGTCACCCATGCTGGTTTTCCAGTGGTTAGTTTTCACTGTGAAAAAATCCCTTAAGTGTCTTTGCCCTAAAGTTCTCCATCCAATGGATGTGGAAAATTACCAGAACATCAGGAATTTTCTCAAAAGTCTCAGCACTGAGAAAAGACTTCCCCAAAAGAAATGGAAGTGGCATGGGCCCCTCCTTTCATGCAGGGGAAACCATCCCCTGGAGGGATGTGCCTGTTTCTTTTAAAAATGAAAGGGTCCCTCTTTCCCAAACAACACCTGACATGCAGTAGCAAGTGCTCACATTTCCCTCTGGATGCAATGGCAGCACTGAAAAAAAAGTAACAGAAGGATGAAGATTCAGTGGGTTTTGGCTGTGAGGAAGCCCCCCTCCACCAGAATATTGCCTCAAAATCAATAAAGAGGTGGGTGCTTGTGCGGAACTTTCTCTTCTACAAGCTCTGCATACAGTGCTTAAAAATTCAGATGAGAGGGGAAAGCAGTGGACCACCCTTAGTCGGTGAAGAAGGAATCTGAGCTGTGATGTTTATCATCTGCTATGGCTCTCACCAGTAGTAATGGTGATATTTATGTAGAACAACATCTTCAGGTTAAAAAAGTAGAGAGAGAGGAAAAGAATTAGCATTATAATTCTGCTCTAAAGAAGGACTGTTTTTACAGGACAAGAAAGAGCGTTAGCTGGTGAAATTCCATTGCTGATCATTCAATGTGTTCACAGGTTTTCCCAGTAAATCTCTGCCATGAGGGAAAACTCCCCTGCTTACCCACAGAATTACAGAAACAAATTGAACTTTCTCAGTTTCTTGTAGGTAATCATAATTCCAGCTCAAAAGCTCAGCTCCTCACACACATTCCCCTCAGGCCTGCCTTCACTGACATATACTGGCACACTCAATATTCTTTATTTCAACCTTCARTCCAAAAACTATACAGTCATGCTGGCACGCTCTGCTAGAGAAATGTCATCCTGGTTGTGTCCTGAGAGAAGCCTGGACTCCTCAGCTCAAGAACAGCCCTTGCCAGTATATTGATTTGTRTTCAGGCTCGTGAGTTTATGGCTCCTAATGTGTCATTTAGCTTACACAAATCTATACCAGTATGTCCTGGAATATTTGTAGGACTTCTCTGACTCATGAGTAGAATACCTCAGCATATCATAGCACGTCTCCTCTCCCTCTCCCTCTCCCTCTCCCTCTCCCTCTCCCTCTCCCTCTCCCTCTCCTATCCTCATTACAGTTCTATTCCCAGCTCCCTGCAGACGTTTTATGGCTGTACCCTACTCTGTCACACCCACTGCCGTGGATGCTGTGGGAAGTTTGGGATGTTGCAGTCTGGCACTGATGAGTCAGGCAGCCCCGCTCTTGCTGAGCTCAAGGCAGTTCCGTAACCTCCTCGAAGGCACAGGCTCTGCCTGGGTGCCTACATTTCAATAAATGTGCAACATTTGCAGGATCAGGAGTCAGTCCAATCTGCCATCAGAATGGTCTGCACAAGCAGCTGGTCTCATGCCTGTCTAGTCAAACTAGACCAAACCTCTGAACCTTTTGAGGTTCGCCCATCGCTAATAATTAGTGTTTGACTTTGATAAAGCTGACATTTGGTTTATAAAGGCAGACTAATAAGCTCCAAGAAGGCTTAGAAATCCTATYGAGTAATGTGTTGCATTTCAAATCTTAAAAATTACTCTAAAAATTAACATAATCTACTGCTGGGCACGTTAGTATATTAATGTGATTGGAAGCGTGACCTCTTTTGGCTAACTTTCCAAGTGACCCTGGTAAATCTGTGCCATTTCTACTTATATTAGAGATAACTATTTTTTACACACCTGTAAAAATATAAGATGCAGAGATTGCAGATAAAAAAATATTGTATTTTCAGGGCTTTTAAAACGTCTGTTACAGGCTTTTCTCTCACATGAACGTGTTTTGTATTTMATGAGTAGCCCAATGTTTTTGTGTTTTACGCAACTGGTTTTGTCTAAGCTTTTTTCTCTGGCTTTCCATTTTTGAGGCAGATGTTATCTTTATGGTTAAAGAGGTTTGGGCCTCCCTCTGTGATATTTAAAGGGACCCAAAGCCTACTAATTTTAATTTCAGTGGCTGCATGTAGTGGGAGTTACTGACCTTGAGATGGCATGCATGGAAGGACAAAGTGTGATGGGACTTTGTCACATCTCTCTGTGTTTTTGTTGGACTGTAGCTGCAATGTGCATCTATGACTTTTAGATGTGTCCTTTCCCTCCCTTGGCTTGTGGATGACATACTTACACAAGTGGAAGCAAAAGAGGAAGAGGAAGGAAATAKGATTAAATTAAAAGTAGGAAGTAAYGTGTTTTCTGATKCCATCATGTTCTCCTGACTCAGGATTAAAGATTTGCTAGCAATACTTTATTTATCGGGGGCACAGAATTAAAGCCAGATATAATATTAATGATAAACATTAGCCCTCATCATTTGCAAAACCATTTTCAAGCTTTTAATGCTCCCCCTTTAATACAGAGTTGTTTCTTCCTGTCCTTGCCTTCTGTGAGCATGGAAACCCATCTTTCTTTGAATTATGGATCTTCATCAGTGTGTGGTGATCATTGCCCTCTTCATCAAACATCCTGGGCGTTTCAGTATGCCTTAAACACATCAAAGCAAATTKTCCCCATTTTCTATCTCCTGAAATGGCTGTTGAGTGCTGTAGGAACAGTGTGTCTGAGCCCTTTCTGATCAGACAGAATTGACATACCAAGATACAAGGCACACAAACCCTGGAGAATATGTATGAAATCTGAAAAAAAAAATAGAGTTAGGGGTAGATCAAGAATGATAAATTTGCAATARAAGGGAGTTTTTAAGTTTCTTGTGAAAATACACTGAATTCAACAAATGATATTGGGTCATAATAATTGGAGAGAATTTTTTAAATGTTGACAGTCTCAACACACACACAAACATTTTGGCAGGAAAAATTCTGTTCAGCCTGAACTGCATTTTTCCCAATGCATTTTTCCTCCAGATGAGCTACTGAAGAGCAAAAAAATACAGATTTCTTCCTGCAGGTCTAGGCTGCTCGAGCTGCAGGGAGCTGAAGGTGTGCATCTCCTTTTTAACATCTTGGATATTCCCCAAATGCACTGGGCTGACGCAGTGGCCATCTGTGTGAATTGACTGTGTTGTCCCTGGCTGGAATGACCACCCAGCCTGAACTCTGCGAGGGGGGGCTGCCCGGCTGCGGTTGGTTTCTTCCCCAAATAGCTCTAAAGYGAGCCTTGGTGTGTGCTTTAAGTAAAATTATGCTACTGTTCGGTTCTCCGCTTGATTAAAATGTATCTTTCAGCATTTAAGGGTGGGCAGTGACTTCCTGGGATTAGAAAGGGAAGTGAACTGGCTGGAAAGCAGCAAGGAAAGAAGTTGTTTACGAGTAGTGTGAGGGCAGAGTAGCATGTGTTGCTGAAATCTGGGGCTTGGCTGCATTACTCAACTCCGGTTACAGATCTGCTAAATGCGTTGAGTCCCGTTTTCTTTCTTAATAGTACACACAAGGACGCTTTTACCAGAAGAGTGATTCATCTGCCGTGGTATTCCAGATAAATTTCAGGAGAGCAGGGCTCCCTTGGGCTGACAGTGGATCATTTGCCTCAGGACAAATGCCCTCACAGCCTGTCAAGTTGGAGGAACACAGGCTTCTGAAGAATTGGGCTTTTTCAACATGTAAGATTTCACTCAGCATAACAATTTTTCTTCCTGTAATAAGAGTTTTGAACAGYTTTGGAAATCCTTGATTTCTCACGGCTGTGGCAGGAGAGGCATCACCCTCCACAGCAARTACAAGTATTATAAACTCATAAGTACAATCACTACTTAACAGGTCTGTGTGAAATGTGAGTGAGYACACTCAGGTGCCACTTCACTAATTTATAGAAATGGAAAACTTGGCTGTTTTGAAGGCACGAGGGTTGCAGTGGCTGTCAGCTTAGTAAAAGAGTTGTTCACGTCTCTGTTTCTGTTTCAAAAAGAAATAAGTTGATAAAACCAAGCTATTGTAAGTCTTTTAATGAGCAATTTTTTAAAGCAGTCAAAACATTGGCTTCCTGAAAAAGCCAATAGCTCGAAATTAAAAAGCTGTTTGTTTTTTTCTTTAATAGATATGTGTGTATACTTGGAATATGAAAAGAAAGTATTTACAACCTCCAGAGTCATTGGAGTGGACTGTAACATTCCCTTACAAGTAGAGRCCAAGATTTCTGGGGTTTGGCCCAGGCTTTGATACAGACTTGTTTTCTGCCAGTAGCAATTGATATAACTCTCTTTTCTCTGTCAGATGAGTAGGATAACATTCTCAGATGCACTGGAATCTAATYAATTTTTCTAAAACATCTAAAGATCCTTGGATGGGAAACAGTATCTGATTCAGATACTGAATCTATAATTTCTGAAATTTTGTGTCTGTACACCTTTCTGGCTCAATATATTTGCATRTTAGCAGAAATAAAATCAAGAAAAGGAAAAGAAATTGAGTTTGAGCTTGAACTAGCTTTCCTCCTGTCCTATTTGATCCTCACTAGTGCTGTGCCATACCTTCTGGCTTTTTTTTTTTGTTGTTGTTGTTGTTTCTGAATATTGAGAAAATGCCCAGCTGATTTTAATAGCCATAGAATGAGAAATTGAAATATCACTTTTTGATGTARATTAGTTATTTTCTTATGCTGAAGAAGCAGCTTATGTTGATGGCAGTGGCTTCTGTTGTATTTACGTTCCTCCACTGATCTCATCAGGGTGCCAGATGAGCCATCCTTGCAGGGTCTGGACCAGCTGGGTCCAATATTAATGAGGAAAGGGACGTGTTAATTGTAGCAAGTGGTTCAGAGACCAGTGCTTCAAMGCCAATCCAGCCAGATCAGACTGARTCTCCCTGTGCACTGCTTTTCACATGATCTTTTATCATCTTTTGAACAAAAATTCTGTATAGCGACAGAGAATTTTCACTGAAGAAGTTATTTTTGCCATTAGCCAGGAGCACTGTGACCTGCCATCCTCCTCTTAGGARTGGAAGACTGAATGATTAACCAGGGTTATCCTATCAACTGAAGGCTTTATTTTATTTTACAGCAATAAGGTGAATTGACTCTAGACCAGATCATGGGGGATTTTCAATTATTTGCTGTGAGCCAGTCTCCTTCAGCTTGGACTTGGTGGTTTGTAACTCCCTAAGGGAAATATCTCTCTGCTAAAAGTCTATTTTGCTGTACACTGCAGGGCTTGAACTAACATTCTGGTGTATATTGCMGTGAATTTCTTGGTCTCTTAGGTTTGGTATTCGATATTTCTCATTTTGCTTCTTTTATTTTGAGAAGAATGTGATGCTCATATGAACTTTTAAACTTTTGCTCAGGCACAATGTGGAAACTCATGGTTCTCAGATGTGCAAGCTGTTTTTCCTCTTTCCGACCCCGATAGAATACTCACTAACTACTAGTTTTGAGGGAAAGATTCTTAGCACCAGTTAGGTCCTAGGAAAAAAATCTGGCACAAAGTCTATTTGTTGTAAGCTAGAAAACCATTCAAACAGTGGGAGCTGTTGTCAGTATTACTTGTTTGTGGCCCACCAAAGTGAGGTTTCTGAGAAGTCTCTGTCATCCTGGGACAATATTTGTGAAGACAACAGGGTGCTCGTTGTTGCCAGGCATTATTGGGGTGTGAAAAAGGGAATATCTTTCGAGCAATTCCCAGTCTTTGTTCCAGATTTAACCAAGGATTTTCTTCACAGACATTACTTTGCAGAAAAGAAAGTAATGGATCAAATATTTCTGACAATAGGATGCRAATGCACTTAAAATCCTTTTGAATCTTCTTCAAATTAATCAATAATTTGGTTAACTCTTTGGGGGTTATCAAAAAGAAGAAAGGAAATCATAGTTTCAAAAGGTGGCGGTTTTTTGTATGTGTTTGTTTTATTTAATGTATGCGAAGTTTGGTTATCCTTTTCACAAATGAAAAAATTATGTGAAGGATGTTGTGATCTCAGAAGAGCTTGTAGGATAGCATTAGAAGTAATTTGGATTGTTGTGTTTTCTGAGGTTTCTTAAAATCCACAACTATGATTATCCTCAGAGTCCTTTCCCTTTCATTTATAGCAGTGCTCACTGTCTTTTTACAGCCTACATTTACTGACTGTCAATTCACTGTCAGTTTTCTTTGAGTTTCCTGTATAATACACACTCTAAACATTAGGTGAGAATAAACAACCATCTTTAATGATTTTATAGTTTTTGTTAGGAACTTGTGGTTGTGAGATAATAATATCCTGGTTCGCAGCTGTCATTTCTATCTCTGTCATCCCTTACYCTCTGGAGTTTATATCTCTGTATTACAAGTCAGTGCTCAGGATCTTTATTTTTATAGAGCCTTTTGCTATAGGATTATTTGTATACAAATAGAGATTGTTTCACGTTACATACCCRCTTCCACTCATCTTTGGACTGGAACAATATTACATTTCACATGCAATCATCAACTAGTTGAAACTGGGAGAGGAAATTGTTTCCATTATGTCATCCCAATCTTTCTTTACTGGTCAACATGTCATTTACAGTTGTGGCAAAATTAGTTCAAAGCATGAAGAACTTYAACAACCCATGGTCAGTTGTATTGATAAAGTATTGGCTCAAGTAYTGATAAAGGAATGAAAATGGACAAAACTTCCAGCTGAAAATCTGTCACATGATGGGAACTTGTATAGACCTCCCGGGGTTTTCAACTTTTAAATTCCTCTTGTAGGCAGGAGCTGGGACTTACCAAAGAATTTGTGGATGAAGCAACTGCATCAAAGATTCTGCAATCTTTGCATCAGGACAGCATGCTTTTTCTCTCACATCTGTGATGAAATTTCCATCGAGGACATTTTGATTAATGACTGCAAATCTGAAAGAAAACCTGAGTTGCACTCCAAAGTTTGCTGGAACCAGACTGTGACATGAGAAAAATGTAATTACAATAAACAGAATCTTTCCTATGYAGTGGCTTCCCAGCTGTTTGGAACCACCCACATTACACCTCACACAGCAGATTTGCATCCTCAAAAGATCATTTTCTGTCAAGTAACTGCTCCTATACAAAGTGGCCATTTCAACCTCCTTCCTTCAGTTTGTTCTGTGATCAATATCACAGTCTAGAGCTGGATGACTGCAGAATCTGATTGCAGCTTAATTTCCCACAAGAGYAGCTAGACCTGCTGAAACAGCTTGAATATGAAGCACTGAATAAACAGGCTGAGTGACAAATGTCCTCACACCATATTGGGAAGCCCAATTAGCAGAATGCATCTTGCTGCGTTATTTTTCTCCCTGTTGCATTTTGGAAGGATTAAGCTCTGGGACAGTCATGTTAAGTAAAGGAAAATAACATTGGCATCCRTTACTGAATAAATAATAACAAGGAAACTGTTAAAGTGCATGCGTTTTTAAAAATTTTTCAGTTTATATAAGTGTATATAAAGTTTGTCTCAAATACTTGAGCATGAACTGGCAGTATGTAAAACACTTAGTGTCCACTAAGGACTTTTACCCAATTCTTTGATAGATTTAACTGTGGCAGTGGAAAAAATTACCTTCCCTACAAATCCTTGTCACAACCACTGTGACACTGTCCCTACAGTGTGGTTGGAGGTGCATCTGATCTACGAAGTTTAGAGCCTGCAGGCAAAGAGCACTGATGAGAACAGCAAGCTCATTATTAGGTTTGACTGCATGCACTGGCTAATGAGGATGGGTAACTCATTTCTGGTGGCATCTGCTTTCCCTAATGCCAACCATGTCACTGCCTGCTTTGCTGTGAGCTGTCTCCTGGAMGGCTTCACTTTGAGGCTCATTTAAGTCAGGTCTCAAATCAACACCAGTTGACTTTAAAACGCTGGGCTATGATTTGCAGTGATTTAAAAATGCTTCGTGGTTATGCCTGCCCTTGTAGCACAAGTGCTGACTCTGGTAGAGAATCAGAAAGGAAAACTTGGGACAGTAATTGCATCCACCATCAAAACTGAAGCCACTGGTATATGTGAGTCAGTATGTTCAGGTTCCCAGAGAGAGCTCTTGGGATGAAGTGATGCCAGATGAAGTGATCCTGTCCCTCCAGAGAGGTTTAGTTGGATCAAGGGAAGGTATCAARAGCCTCTCCTCCCTGGACAAGCAGCCAGGAAGGGAAGATGAGGAGAGAAGTATGCCAGGGGATATGCTCAAATGACTCACCTCCRTTAGGTAATGCCTTAGCTCCCACCAGCAGCAAATACAGGCCAAAGTAACCTCAGGATACATTTACCCAGAAGATTGGGCTGCCCAGCTCATCCCACCATGGGCACTCTTGGCTGAACTCATTTCTAGGACTCAGCTTTCTGTTCTTGTGCCAGCTACTGCTGTTGAAGGAARCAAGGAACCTTCATATTACTTTACTTTTTATGCTGAGATCTAACTAATTCAGCTGTGGAGGTGTCAGTGAAAACAAGAGCAAATAAAGAAAATGGATGTGGGGAAGRAAGGGAAGTATCGAAGACAAAGAGCTTAGGTACCTCCCAACTGGGGATCACTCATACAATGGGCCATTAAAATTTAGCTGAGTCGAGTATATTGTTTTTAATTTGTATTCCCGTAACATACTCCGTTAAGGAGGGTGTATGCAGGAAATGCATATTAATGATGCTACACATTTGCATATTATAGATCCATAATACCAAGGGTGTAATAAAAATCTTTATGAAAAGTGGTGACTATGCAGCAGTCAATTTTCTCTGTATCTCAACCATTTTAATGCTTTTTCTTGCACACACACACACACACACACACACGCACACACATGCACACAAACCCCCTGAAACTGATAGCTATACTACATTAAGGGACTAATGACCTGCAAAATTCCATTTATAAAAGATGAAGAAATGTTAGATTTATACAGGGAATCATCAAATTACCTCTTCCTTTGGAAGAGTTCCAGTTCTTTGTTCCCTTATTCTAAAATTTTTAAACCAATAACCTGACAAATGCATTGTTGTTAAAAATATATATTTAATCCAATTCAGATTTAATGCCAGGAGAAGATTATCGTGAATTTAGTTTTCAGGATAGTTTGTACAGCTGAGATACAAATTTCTGTAACTAAACTGTTTATGTGAAAAGCAGCCCCATCTGGGCAGGATTTAGTTAGTGGTCCTTAACTGAGAAAACCTTTTGTGGTTATTTCAGATTTTCTGACCAGGCATAGCCTTTACTGGATTATGCTTTGAACAAAATATAACAAATTTGYCTCTCATCCGTGCAATCTACTGTACATGAATGTTGCTACTGATTCTAGAGAACTTAGAAATGTGGTGAAAAAGGAGTATTCTGGACAGTTATACTGAGATATTAGCAGAAGTTTTGGGCCACATGTCAGTCTTGGTGAGGGAGGGCTCTTGCTCTGAGGAATCATTGTAGCTGTTTCTTGCTACAACAGAATAATGGCAAAAAAGTTGAGAGAAAGAGTTGAGAAAACAATTTTTCATTCTTCAGATACTGTCTGGTTTTAGGAGTAAGATTGATATTTTCAGCTCATCCACAAATCATCATCCCTTGCTTATTAAAGGATAACAAAAGTGGAACACTATAGGCTAAAAGCAGGGAAGGGTCTAAATTTTAAGTATCTCCCCTACTTTGCACTTATTTTTTAAGTGTCAACAGAAGAATTTCTGCCTTTCAGATCAAATTTTGACTTGAAAAACAAAGAAAACCCAAAACTGTATTATYYTTGTTGAGGAAGGACAGATGCCCTRTGTGCCTGCAGCAGTTGTCCATGACTGTCCATTCCTTGGGATATGTGTAGGCATATTCAACATGCTGTAGGRATGTCAGAGCAGAATTGTATCAGTGAATTATATACATCCAACTGCATAAGATTTATGTGAGGGTTAAGGTTTAAATGTCAGGGCAGTGACCATAAAATYATCCCAAAATATGTGGCCTTACAGTTGTGTGATGAGAAGATCGAAATAGCAAAATTCACCTTGGTTTAAATTTTATTTTCACCCAAACAAATTCTTCCATTGCTGTATTCCAGCTGACTTTTRTGAGCAAAACTTATTGGGACAGAATAGAATTAAATATTGAGTGGCTAGAAAAGAAATGGGGAAAAGGTGTATAGCTTTTCAGGGAAATTAAGAGGATGCAATATGTATTAGCCTTCCTGACCCGGTCAAAGCACATACTGACTTAGCTTTATTAAGTCCCATGGGGATTCTCCATGATCAGGAAGTGGAAGGAAAAAGAAAAGAGTCAAGACCTCACTATTTTTTCCTTAGTCTTTTGAAGGACCAGTTGCCACATCCTCGTCCCTTTAGAATTAAAGGGAGTTTTACCAATGACGTTAACGGGAACAGGATCTGGCCCAGTAACTGGCTATTTTGGAATTGCTTCTGTCGCCCTCACTGCATTGTTGCTGAGAGTACAGAACATCCTTGCCTTCTGTTTTTCACTCCTTACTATTTCCTTGGAATACTTAGGCAGAGAGTGACTGTAAATGCTTAACCTTTGTTGATGGCAGGCGTTCAACAGAGTTTGGCTGCCTCCCTCTATTTCCTTGTGGACACTGATTTAAGAGTCCATGCAAAACATTTGTTCAGAAGGATATGACTAACATGAGAATCTGTCACTGTGTAAACACAGYGACCAAAAACTATTTGGCAGTGCTTTGGATCTGCTGGCTAATAATTGGGTATTTACATTTGATTTAACAGCACCAGTTGTGATGATCTAATGTCGCTTCATTTTTTTTGTGGACAGCTCATCAGATTTTTTTCATTTTACAATGATTCAGCATATTCACATGAGAGATAAAGAATATATTAAAAAAATACATATTTCAGTAAGTAATATAAAATTTCAGTTAGGATTGCATTAGGAATGAAGTGCTGAKCTCACACCAGAAGAGCAACGCCTCCATTTACTGGAAACATTGCAGAAAGAGTGAGTGAAGTCATTGAAAACAAATTGCCATTCCCTTCCTAAATTGGCTTGGGCTGGAAAATGGTCCTCTGGGTTGTGACCAGATTTAGCCTTAACAGCCAGTTTCCTCCACAGAAAATGAGTAAATTCCCTTGGAAAACCAATCTGAAAAAAATGTGGGTGAGAATTTTTGAAAAGAGGAGTGATACACCMGTATAACACAGTCAGAAATGTATCAAAAGCTATCAACAATTTTCTGTTGTTTGGGCAGTTTCAGAAGAGCGCATTCATTTATTAACATTTTTATCACTGCAGCAGGTATAATCTTACACTGATCCAACTGTGTCAAAAGTTATGTGAACACCACCCATATCAGTCCCTAACTGAAACACACATTATCCACTATCATGAAAACTATAAAGGCTTAAAGCGAAGGCTTAATGATAGAGATCCAAGTACATATTGATAAGCTTGAAGGGCATATGATTTGTATTAACTTGTGTACCTTCTWCTGGCATTGTTTTCAGAGTGTTGTAAGAGTAGGAAAATATTGTGCAATAGTTGATATGAACAAATTTGCTTTTGATTCTCCTGCTACTAAAGAGTTTATGGACATGATTGAGGACAAGACCTTTTCCTGCCACTTGAACAATCCATCTTTTTTGTTGGCAAAAAGAAGAAAAATTCTCATTTCCCCACACATATATGCCTCAGATCACCCCTACAGATCYSAGGCGATRTGGAAAGTTAAATCATGTGGTCTGRGAACCACAGRAATGGCAGACTTCCCATGAGCTTTCTAAATCTAATAATGACAAAGGTAATTCTCTGCCCGGAATTGTCAGCATGGATAGTCTTCCTGGCGCCCAGTACCTTCAGTTTTCCACCTTTTTTATCCTTTATTTTGTACTTTGATAGCTGAAGAAAGAGTTTCTGTGAAATATACTTTAGACAGAGACAGGTTAGATCTCACCCTGGTACTTTCACTCCTGTGCAGTACATTTCTTCTTCCAAATCTTTCATTTCACACTGACAAGCACTTTAGCTAAAGATGTGTGAGGTGTTCTGATAGAATCATAGAAATTAGGAGTCATCAAATCCATCCCTGTGCCTTAGGGGAGGAGAAAGCAAGAAGATGACAGGAGATGGGAAGATAGCAATATTGTGCTATACATATGTTTATCTCTACCAGGCAAGTAACTGCACTTGGGAGTAGTATTTTTGTTCTGTTTGTTTGTTGGTTGGTTTTGTTTTTGGGGTTTCTTTGATAATTTACTGCAAAAAAATTAAAATCTGCTATAGGATATTTTTCAATGATTTTGTAAAAATAATTTTCACCAGTTTACAATCCTTGACTCCTGCATGGATCACCAAGGGCACAGCTATAGCTTCTGACTCAGTTGCCACTTACAATATGTGGACCCTTCCATGTCCAAGAAATAATGACAGGCCTCTCTGTTGGAGACTTTTCTATATTTCTAAAATTAATAGGAGTGGAGTTTGATATCTGGAGGGAAATTTGGTAGGGAGAAAGTGAGGATAGGAATACACTAGACTCCTACCCTAGTGTGAGCTATATTTTTCCTTGAAATTTTTCTCTTCCTGTCTTTCCTTGGTGGAGCTGATCAAATCATCTAGTGACAATGAGTTTTCTTTGCCAATGTCACCTTTTCATTATTTCTCCACTCATAGTGGTGTCAATGAAAGACTGCTTCAAAGAGAAAATTATTTTCAAGATCTTGCCCTGCAGTGTTCTAGAGATGTGATTAACTTGCCAGGGGCATAGAAAGTTCCAAACTCATGCAAAGCAAGGGCCTTGAGACTGGCTGGTAGATTTTGGAGGTTTTCCAAGGCAAGAATGAAACAGAAGCATCTGGATATTCTGTGCACAGCAGTGGCAGTGGGCTGTCATTCCCAGAGGCTGGACATGATGTGCATCCTGTCTCCAACAGCACTTCCCAAAGGTGTGACTTTACTTCTTCCACCTCATTCGCTCTTCCCAACCCACACAGTGAATCCTCACCCTCCCATCCAAAGGCTCTGCTGCTCCCTGGCATTGCAGACAAACAGACCCAGCACTTGCACTGTGGTAATTAACCTGGTTAGAGCAAGCTGAGGACTGCCAAAGTGAGCATCTCCACCAATAAATCAGATGGGTGGTGAAGATTTCCAGTTTGGATGMAGTGATGAACAGCTGTGGGGAGTCAATGTCTCAGCTGGAACAGCTGGGGCTGAAAGAGGATGTGTGAGCACATCCTGAGACAGCTTCGGAACAGGAGCARCTGAGCTGGGCTTAGACCTTTCCAGGCACTTAAACAAAAGTGTTACCCTAAAWCCTGCCTCAGTCACCATTAAAATACTAGGGCATCTTGCCATCTGTTCCCCAATTAGAAAACAAACATGTCTAATTAACATCTCTTTATTTTCTGTCTCAGATACCCACAGAAAGAGGAAAAGAAGTCTGAGAAGCTGATTGCAGAGAGGAGTTTTAAACACATTGGTGCAAATACAAAATGACTCCCTTAAAAAATGCATATATAGAGAGCTTAAAAATTTTGCAAGACCTAATCACAATGACAAGAAGAAAAGCTCTAATAAATCCTAACTGGCAAAAAWAAATCCAGATGAGTCTTCTTTCAAAAAATCCCAAGAAATAAAATAATCAAGAACCCTATGAATTGAAAGCCTACATCTTRTAGAGGGTGAAGGATCCTTATTATACTCTGTTACAAATTTATCTCAAGCTTCTGATGAAAGTATCTTGAACAAGAGTGACAATTGATAAACATTTACTTGATTTAATTAATTAATATTTGTGGGGGATTTTTTAAATATTGCAGGTTGTGTGTATACTTTTCAAGAACAGCAATAGGTTACTGTGCTTCCAGTTCTGTATTGAGGTCTTAYTGAAGTCCCAAACGTTTCTCTAACTCCCTCAACKACTATAGACAGAGGCTGTAAGCCAGCTGGTAACATCAGTCTGATACATCCCATWAGAGAGCCTTGTTTTTCAGCTGCGAATAATTTTTCTGATCTTTAATGATCTGGGGCTTAATASTCCTCATTATGTGTCTGTTTCAAATGTTTGCTTGTTTGTTTTTTCCKAAAGAGAAGCTATTTTYATGAATGAAGTCAGGGAAGAAAAAACTSCAAACAAAATAGAGGTGGTTTGGTTTGTTTTTGTTGAAGTTAGAGAAAAACAAAAAGGAAATAACTAGAGAAGTTTTTTTCTTGAAATTTCTAAGGCTTTGTGGTTCAGAGAAGGGTTCTGAATTTTAGAAACACTTCACACTTRTTTTGGGGCCAGTGTTTGGCAGYGCCCACAAGAGCAGCCTASATTTTCTTTCAATACATTTGTTTAWGTGTCAAYCTGCTRTAAGGCAAATCTCTGCAAAACCYTCTGAAAAAGCTTCTGGTTCTCCTTCAGAGCTCTTTGCAGAGAGGATGACAATCAGCTACCACTATCAGTTTCTGCTTTAAGCTAGTGGCAGAGGCAGATCTCAAGTTTCCAAGCCCCCAGTGATTTGTGTGGGTGTCAGCATTTCTCTGTGCAACACAAAGTCTACAGATTCTACCCGTTTTCCCCATGTGATGATTTAAAAACTTGGAAAATTACATTCTTAGGAAATACACAAAAGGAACATAGATGCAATTTCAAGGCATGTAATAAAAATTCAGATTTAAGGCTGTCTTTTTGAGCTTAATTCAACCCTATTGTACATATTGATACAATAATTTAAGAAGTTTTTACACCTCCTTYTYTCAGGCCAAAGATTTTGTCTTATTCACTATGTAAAATGTTTATGGTCACGACTATATAACAAAAGGAGAATCCAAAGAAGAGACACAGGCCAAAGGATTGTGACATAGAAAAAGGAGGAGACGTAAAAAATATTAACCACCTGATAGGGGAAGATGTTTCAAGAAATGGAAAGACATAAAAATAGAAGGAAAATAGGMATTCTGTGATAAAGACACACACCACTGTGAACAGGCATAACTCCTTCCTCCTCTTCTTGATTCTCTCTACACGGGAGGTGATTTTACAGAAGATGAAATTGCTGTTTCCTGGTGACTCAGGCATTGGCTCTGCCACACCACGTTTGCAGACACAAGCCCTTCAATTCAGCATTCARTTTCTGTTTCAGAAGGCTCTTCAAATGAAGATTTACATTCAGAAGCATGATGAAACAAATAGGGACAGTTTTCTTTATTATTGTTTGTGTAAAATATTGCCACAGGGACAGAAAAATTACCTTGATCATGAAATAATGTCTGAGATGGATTATAYCACACAGCTTTCTCCCTTTGGCAATGTTTTACTGATGCTCCCTTGAAAACCAGTCAGAATTTACATCCTCTATCTGCATGCATACACACATATTACATTCAATTGGCAGTCTTTAACACAAAATACAATTTTTAAACCTGTAAAATTATGGACATAATTTTGCATCTGCACTTAGCTGGTGTAATTTAGGTCTCTGGAACAGGTAGCAAGACTGCACCMTAAATTACTGAGATATAAGATACATTAGGTGAAAAAATACCTCACTGATGTMATAGAATGTATTTCATGTATTATGRAAAGCAGRACTTACTCTCCTRTATCGTTTGATACCAAGGAGAAAGACAAATATCRTTCTTGGCAATAAAATCTCAGCCATGCTACATTCTCTGTGTCCCAGCCTTACAATGTCACGAAATTCGCACCTCTTGCCTCTTATAGTTCCTACTAAAAATTAAATCTCTTCATGACATAAAACRGGGACTTTCCAAGAACCTCATTGTACTTTTTGTCCCCCCAAAAGAAAGGAGACATCAGGGGCAAAAGAAACTTTATTGGAGCATTCTGCTGTCTTGGTTGTTCTTGGGCACCAGAGTGGCCCTTTGTGTGTGAGGGTAACCAGGCAGAGAATTCCTGAGGCTKCTCTAATTTATGCGAGGTACTGGACTGACATCTGGCTGTCTCCACACTCCAGGGGAAGATAGAAGTGGCTTAAAGCCAGTTTTGCCTGTTCTAGTGATGAGAGCAGCTCAGARAAATATAAAAATCTGGCACTTAAATGTACAAATTATAATGATAATAATATTTTGGGGCAGAGGAATAAATAGATGCCAGGCTGAGCAAATGTRGCCATAGTGATGCACAAAAAACATCCCATCTGGTGGAGACTTTGCAAACCTTTAAGACTTGCACTTTTGGCTTCATAGATTTTTAATAAAATGCATAGATCATCAGGGCAAAGTTAGSGACTGATAACTCAACAGTGCCTTATATTTTGAGGTTTTTTTTCAAAGCATGGCACTTCCAAATGCTAATAGTAAGGTTTCTGTTTTCCTTCACAAATCTACTTTATTTTACTGTTTGTATTATGAAACAGGGCTGAAAAGAGATTGTTGGGATAGTCCTGTACTCCTACTTCCATCTTTCTGTGTGCTGACATTTCAGGATAAACTGTCTTTCCAGAAAACTGCAACAAGAAACATTGCAGTTAGAATATGCTGATTTTTGATGTTCACTAAATGCACAGAAGGTATGTTGTATGGAATTCCTTCCATCTCAAAACCTCTCTCTTTTGGCCATTGACACATGCCACTAACATAACTTACACATATTTTGTGGTTTTGCTCTCTGAAGGAAGTATTAAGCTTTGAGACACTGCAATAAATTTGTTTGGTTTTGATAGAGATTGGCTGCCTGAATGCTACCATTTTTATCAGYTATAAATTGCTCCACAAGCCATGGGACGAACAACCTTTCACAGTCAATTTTGACTTTAACTGCGTAAATCATTTGCAATGATTCCTTCAAGAGATGTCAGTTCTTTCTCCTGTGTAAATTTGTCTGAAAATGCATTTTCTARTGAATTGCATCATTCTCACTCTGGAGAGCATTCACAAATAATGCCTTTAAAATGCTTGAAATTTTAGGCAGACTGGTTACCAACTTACCCATGTGGTGTTTTTTTTTCTGATCGCTATAGGATGGCCAGATGCAGCAGTAAAGTCAAAATCTGTATTTAAAATGCAGTATTAACGTTTCTGTCAGAGCTTTTTGGAGCAGCCCTAGGATCCTGGTTATCCTGTGCTCACAAACCACTCATGAGTGGAGACAACACGGTGACAACTATTTGTTATTTCAATGTGGGGCTCATTTACCCTTTCTGGGGCAAGAGGGAAACACACTGGGCTTCTGCCTAGTGGGAAACTACAAAATCACTGAGAAAGCAATGTGAACCCTGTTTTTTTCTGAAAAAGACCTGAACTGCACAATGATAGAGTGGTCAAGATTGCAACAAGGTCATGATAAGGGCTGTATCCTAAATTCAAATGCAGTATTGGAAAACTGTGCTCTCCTTTAACTAAAACAAAGATTATTGGAAATAYCCTTTCAATTAATACTGGTGAGACTGAGCCAGCTTTTGCTGCTAYTAAGTTTTATATTTCCTAATATTTTTATTTTCTTCTTTGTGTAGTATCTGCCATAGACTTTTCCTATCCTGGGGTGAAAATAATTGAGCAGTTAGCAGAAGTATCAATATCAGAGTTAACCTCTTTCCTGTGATAAAATGGCATTGTGTTAATCTCCCTAAAAGAGAGTCACCTCTCYCTAAGTGTCTGAGGCTGGTGTTTAGTTTGATATTTTCTCCATGACCCTCTGAGGACTTTTGAGGCCATGTCACTTAGAGGTGAAAGAGCAAAATGTTTTCAGATGGAAAAAAGAGGGAATTTCTCCTCTTTCATTTTCTTAATTCTTTCTGAAACTGAATGGAAATCAAAGCTATTCCCTGAAATGAAATTCTGAAAAAATTCGATGTTCTAACCCAGACACTGCTAGTTGTCTGGTACCAGCCTGAAAAATACCATCAGTGAGTAGTACCTACCCTACTGACAGCTAACCCCAGAGAACAGGTTTTCACTGCAGAAGAGACACAGATAAGTCTCTTAAAGTAGATAAAGCAGATAAAATACTTGAATCCAATCTTCTGCCTCTCAGCTGTGCTACTGGTAGGTTTAATCTCAATCTCCTGACTCCTGGATCAGTGCAGTTCACTTTTCTGTCTGCGGTGAAAGACTCTGGCTGATGATAGGCTTGTCCTGGAACTGTACTCTCCTCACAATTTGTGGAGATGATAAAGCCTGATTTGGACAATTCTGGTCTGCCCTTCTACACCTTTGAGTGGCACAGATGGTTACTGATCCTGGCCTGCGTTCATGGAACTGTCACTGTCATGTCTGGGATTGGTTTTTCTGTATGACTGTAGAGAAGGAGCCCCTTTCATCTGCTCTGCTGAGAGGTGTAAAAACATCATTAKCAGTCTTAGGACAAAAACTTTTTTTTCCCTGTGCCTGCTTGGATAGCCTTGTACTGAGTAGTTTCCTACAGAGTTTCATGAGGATGTCACTCTCACAAAAACAAGGATGGAACAGAAAAATGAGTCTTTACGCACCTATTTGCCTCAATCTCCCCCTGTGAGGAGATAGGACCTTTCCTGCCCAGTACCTYAGTCAGTTCTTAGATGACTGGCATTATGTCCAGCATTGTTGAAGGGTTAACCTGACTATTAGATTCATCCTCCATGTCATGTCACACAGCACTGCTAAATATATCTGTTATTTGAGCTCATTAGGTTTGCCAAATGTCTAGATATTTCCCTGACTCCTCGCTCTACAACATGCCTTTGTCCGGGTGACTCATTGATTCATGAAGTCTTTTCAGCTACATCAGTGTTTTTCATTATTTACTGACCATCAGGCTTTTCCGTTTCTTAAATTTTTCTCCCTTCCTCCCCCTGAATCATTGTCCTGGAGAAAAAATCCAGTTTTGCCCAAAACCAGAATTACAAAGAGGCAAAAAAATAACACAACACTGGCTGGCTGCACAGTTTTCAAGAAGCAGGATGTTTTATGGACCCACACAATGGCAATATCGCAAAGAAAAGCCAAGTGGGTTCTTTCGTGAGTGGTGGGGTGACTTTTCATCAGAATGAAAGAAAAACCAGCAGTGAGGTTTACCAAAGTCACTGTCAGAACTATGTTTTACAAAAAGGAATGAAAGAGAATAAGAGACTAACAGAGAAAACATGCAAAGACTCTTCTTGAAGAACAGGTGTTTCATGACAGGTCAGAACAGAGTAACCCAGCTGARAAAGAACTGTGACAAGGCATAACATCAGCATAGAAAGTGTTCAATATTTTTCCAATCACAACCATTGTTCTGCTTAACTGATGCTGGCGGGCAACCCTGCTGCAACCTTTTAGGTACAGAGGATCAATGAACAATTAATGGTGCCACTGGATACACTGTGATGCACAAAATAACTTTTATTATATTGCCAGAATGGCTGTAACTCCTACTTCCCTTAGTGCTAGAATCTCCATTCTGCTTATCTCTGTAGAATAAAAACTTGGATCAAATCTGGATGTCAGCATTGAGGTCATGGTGAACTGAAAGAAACAAGGGCACACCCAGTGTTAAAAGAAACATATTGATTTGGTCTCTGAATATTTTTTTGTCCAGCATGATGCACATGCTAAGCAAATCAGGAATGACTAATGGGGTTAAATGTGATCATCACCATATCAAATATCGGTTCAGAGTTGCCCTTTCTGCACTAATCAGATTTCATAGTATTAGCAGTAGAATTTGTTTTAATTTTGTCTTTATCCCTTGAGATATGTACCTGAGTCAGACATGACAGTTGGAGCCATGAGGTTGAATCCTGTGTCCCACAATCACAATTTGGTGCTTTAGCCACAGTCTAAGATTAATATGAGGCAGCTGTAAGTATCAGCCACTTAATGTCTGTGAATCTATCATTATAYCCAGAGAAATGAGAGCTAAGTACTTGTTAATTTCTTGTTGACAAGATTGATCATTAGAAAGTAACTCATGCACCCAGCGCCATACAGCCAAAAGAGAAATGGACTCGACCTATGGACCATTTCACAGCTCTCTGGATTTTTGGCTTAACCAGGAATAGAGCAAGAATTTATGCAGACAAGCCTGCYAAATAATTACCAAATTACCATTTTCCAAGCATGTGCTATTAGCAGCTCACAGTCAGCAACAGCCCAGTGTCTCCCAGCTGGTCTGTACTTAACAGAGTTTTTCCCCAGTGCCATCCCAGCCAGCACCATGAGGAGGACAGGATCAGGAAATAGGGTCTGTTTAGGAGGAAGAGTCTGTGCAAGAATGGGCCAGATCTCTAAAGATGTGTACTAGGGGTACATTTTCATCCCTGTTCCTACTGATCCCAGCTCCTTAATGCTGAAAAGTGGGATTYAGAAGGACTGAGCTCAAATTCACTGCTGTCTTGACCATGCAGTTTTGACCACGCCTCACCCCTATCAACACTCCCCTCTCTGACAAAGGGAGGAGAATGCTKTGCTGCTGGAAATTTGGGAAGGCAATAGTTAATCCTGTGGTCACAATTTCTCTAAAATCATTTGACTTCTGCTGTGTCTGAAATGCTATTTTAGTGCTTTAAACTTCAGRCGAACTTCCAGCACAGACACTCCTATATCCCAGAAGGCTGATTTAAGTGCATATATGTTTAAAGCCTGGAGAAATGGCATTTAGTTCACTGTGCCCTGGATCTATTGCATAAAGGATTAGGGATTTTATCCTCACAACTGCTACTGCTCTTCACCCATAAGCAAACTTTTTTTCACATTGGTGAGTTTATCTTGGTCTAACAAATTTATTACTTTCTGGAGACATGACCAAACTGTATAATATTGAGCATAGACATAGTGATGTATGGAGTACCACCCAGTCCTCCCTCAGCCTGTTCTCAGGATCTCATCCAATTAAAAAATAACTRTCTTCAAAAAAGCTTAGGTGACCCTGAGACCTAAATCAAATTATTTCCCAATGGCCATCTAAGTTCATGGCCAACTTCCACTGAGATGTAAATTCTTAAATATTTTAGTCACAACTAAGAAGTAGGATCCTAAGTCCCTTCTGAATATTTCAGCTGAGAACTGATGAACAATATCTGAGTTTCATCTAAATTGTCAGTCTGCACATACATCCTCGAGTAGGCAGTTTCAGACTTAAATAATTTTTTGTGCCATAAAAAACAAAAGAACTGACAGATTGATTGAACAAGAGAAAAAAAAAAACAAACCAGCTGCATCTTTTCTGGGTGGTGAATAAAAAACTTGCCCTGAGGATCCCCAAGAGTGCCCAAATCTGCTAGCAAGAGTCACACAGCAGCTACACAAAGGGAGGGATTAGGGAACCCAGACACTGCTTTGCCTGGTACCGACTGAGGAAACAGAAGGGTGGAGTAGCTGGGGTCTGAGCTGTCAGACTCTGGAATCCAGCTGCCTTCTGGCAAGATTGGTTAAAAATTGCTATTTGGAAAACTCATCTTTGTAATCAATATCCCTTTGCTGCTCACTTCCAACCTGGCASTTTCAGCTTAGCTTGATGATACTCGAGTAACTTCTCATGGTGCATGGGGGAGTTTTGTGTTATGCCTTTGTGAGGGTGATGCACTCAGGTGAACGAAGTTTCTCCCCAGTGTCAGGATCATCAGTCTCTGGGAAGAAGCAGTATAGGGCTGTCAGCTTTCCTGAAAAATATTTTATCCCTGGCCAAACTTGATAGTAGAAACAAAAGTATTTTATTCCTTTTAATCTTGATTACGGTGTAACATGCATTTTATATCTCTCCCTCTCTGTAGGACTTCTTTAGCATAAATCAGCATAAGACTGCTGAAGATAAAGGGATGCAGCCTACTACTACTACATATTAATCTCATAGAATAACAAATTAACACTCTGGAGTACTACAGTGTTTTTAGAGATGGAATCCTGTCTACATGGGCTTGGAAATGAGGTTCATACTGACAGCTGGGATATAGGAATAACTTCTGAATTTCCCATTCATTGCATATCTATGCTCTAGTTCTGGGTTGTAATTAACCAGCACTCATGGCATATTTAGAAGGGTTTATGCATCTGTTTCTCTGATGTACACCAAAGATGGTTCTTTCCATGATACTTTGGTTTTAAATGTAAATAAAGAAATAGTGGAGCCAGAAAAGGACAATGTACAATTAATTTTCCTAAAGACTCTATAGTGTGTGACATATGGGTAATAAGAAGTTATTTTCTTATCCTGACGAGCTGTAGAGCCTAACTGGAAGGGAAAACATAATTTTCTAAATGGTGAAGTGACGTACAAAAAATGTGAGCCTTCCAGAGCTGCAAACAACAAATGTGGCAGAGACAGGCACTGCACGCAGATCTGCTGTCTAACACGGGCACCCGACCTCAAGAAGAGTCCTTCTCCTTGGGACTTTCTTTTGTGTGTCATTTCTCTCCAACCAGTTTTCAGTAGATGTATCTTTACTCTTTTACCTCCTTTTTTATCATCTGTTTCTGGCAAYATTCCATCTTGCTGCCCATTTCTTTAACAAGAGCATAAGGATGGCCTTACTGGGACAAGGCTGAGGTCCATCCACCAGCAATGCTGGTAGAGGGATGGCTCTTTAATAGGATCAGATGGACCATGCTCTTTTATGAAATGTGATGGATTTCAATGAGGAATAACTGCTTTGTGCATAAAACACTAACTCTARTTTGCAGAAATTTTTGGAGACTAAATGGAAGAAAGATACTGTCTGGATGTTCTATGCAGAAATAAATGTCAGGGCAGCTACAAAGGGGAGGGAAKTGAGGAAAGAAGAGAAAAAAAAGAAGTTTGCAATTTTGAAAGGAGCTATTTTGGGAACAGTTTTGGCACATTTCCCAGTTTCTTGTCCTGGGTTCGTGGCAGTCAGTTTAATTAGTTTTTCTCTGTACAACTTCTGAAATGATGCAATTGTGATTTGTGCCTGGTAGGTCATTAATTTTCTTCCTGCCCATTTTAATGCACAGCCTTCTCAGWGCTGGCAAAAACAAGCTCTGGCACATGATTCATACTGATTGATGGTCATCTTCCAACTGACATAACAGGTGAGAAAAAAAGGACGTGGACATAACAAATGCTGTCGGAATTTCTGAGTGCATGACAATTAAAATTATAATGAAAAGATTATCCTTCAGTATTGCACTAACCCTCAGCAAAGCCTCATTGTGGCAGATGTTCTACACCACCATATTTTGTCTCAAAAAGAGCTTAGCTTCCAACATAATCAGAATTTGGATGCCATTTTCCCACTCTATCAGTTTTCAAAATCACATCAGTAGGTGTGACATGCACTAATAACTTTGAGAATTTGGGCCATCCAGTCKCAAAGATCAAGGCAGCCAAAGGGTGGATGGGCAGCACTGAGAAGGTGATTGGTTTGTTCCTCACACAGGTAACTTGTGGACTAGAGCCAAAAGCTTTTCAAGGCCTACTATAGAATTACATCTTGTTTTATTTCCCTTTGGAGAGAAGGAAATATTCTTGTCWTTACTAGACTCTCAGGCCATCCCTGTGGTGAGTAAAATTCCTTGTCTATGGTTCCCAGCTGATCTACCYGGCTGGACTTTGCACCAAGACTTAAGGACCATGCACTGCATGTGACACAAAACCAGCATTGTAAGAGGACATCTCACAAGTTCATGTGGCACATTTATCTTTCTAAATTTTTTAGAAAATTGGTGAAACTTAAACTCTGAGTCTAGGTGTTACCATTTCCTACCCAGATAAATCCATCTCTCTTCCCAGCTCATCCTTCCTTGGATCTGTGCAGCTGGGGACTTGTCAGTGCCACAGGTATTATTGCAGGCTGGTATTGCCAACACACTGTGTGCTGATTCTCACAGGTTGCCCTCGTTTTCCCTTCTTTCAGCTGTTTTCCGTGGGATTTTGCTTATCTAGAGTCATTTACTGCAGGCAGCAATGAGCCATCCAAATCCTGCTAATGGCAGGCAAGAAGCTGCATTCCTTGGCTATATAAAACCAATGAAAAATGTAAAATAATTAAATTTATCCCTAGACACCAACATATTTATCCTTCTAGCAGAGGCCTGCTTTATCAGAACACCATGGAAACAAATTCTCATTATGCTGATGGAAGTCAGATTCTGTTTCCCATGTAAGCCATGTGGAGCAGCCCCTTGCTTTTGATGCCATATGTTTTCATGATCACAGTGATTTGCTTTGGTTTGCTTTCATTTACCTCCTAGAAATATGAGAGTCAGGGGAAATGGTAGGTGCTGTATTTGCTTCTGCTTTGTTGATAGCTCTGTATATTATTCAAATCCATGTATTTATTCCCAGAGGAGAAATATCATTAAGGTATCGTTAATGTTGACAATATATCATTCCTTAGAGTTAGGTGATTTATATATTTATTATTATTATATAAGAAGCCAGTACCTTGGAATATTATATGCTTGGGAAACTCTCAGTTACATGTTTAAAATCAAATTTGTCAGTAGGTTAATACTGCTGTGCATTTTTCATCTCTGAAACACAGACACCTTTAGGTTTCTCAGTTGTCTGCTGAGGACATGGATCACACCAGGATATTCAATCTGTTGAGTGATGATCTTAATGGGGTGGTGAAGAAATAGAAAATCTGACTGTTTTCAGGGATCCAGGAATAAAACCTAGATGGATGGACCATAATTTATTCCAGGTATAAATGGATGCTCCATAAACAGATTGCTTTGGGAGTTATTTGAAAGAAAATTTTAATTAYATACCAATGGGACATATTTATTTCATCACCTAGGTTTGAGCAASAAAAACATCTCAAGTCCATCTCATTACCTTAGTGTCTGAGCAATGAGCATTTTGATATTTTTACAACACCCTTGGAGAAAGGAAAGGACTCACTGCTGTTTTAACAGTTGAAAAACTGAGGCAGAAAAAACAACTGGGATCAAGTTCATGGTCACCAACAGGGAAGGTTCAGCAGAACCCAGAGTGGAAGCCAAATCCCACCACCATAGCAAGTCTTACCCCTCTGAGCAGATGACCTTTGAAATACCCTTCAGATTAGGAGTTGCTTATACTCAGCTGTAAGTCTGAGCCCTGCTTTTCAAGCCAATCTGCACCACTAAAATTTCCTTKTATCCAGGTTTTTATTTGAGTTTGCTCATTCCCTGTCCAAATCCTGTCAGTTTCAAGAGAAACCTCTCTGCCTAAACTGTTCTCTCCTTGACTTTAAGTGAACACTTTGCCTGCCAGACATTGATCTTTGATCGGTATTTCCTTGCCAGCCCTTCAAAACAGCGGCTGTCACCACGGCATCTTATTTCCATATTGTGTCTGAGAGCGACAGCAATTATTTCCCACTGGAACTGACTTCAATGTCACTACACTGATTAATCAGCAAAGGTTACTATAAGRGAAAGTATCGCTCTTCCTTTCCATTGGAGCAGGAAAATGCCAGATCTTAGCAGCACAGCGCCTTGGGGATGGCTGCATTAGTTTTCCAATGAAAGGCTCTGCGCAAGTCAAGCCTCCCATCCCCCACGCCTCCTTCCCACTCCTCTGTTCCTAAAACAACACTGAGGTTTAGTATAAAGTTAATTCTATAACCCAGGGTGCCTTTTTTTTTTTTTTTTTTTTTTTTTTTTTTACAATGCTACTGACCTTCCATTTCCTTGTCAGTCGACACCAAGCAATTCCCCAGATGGAGAGAAAGATTTCCACTTTGAATATCCCTGAAACACATTTAGAGCCAAAGGCTTTATCACGGGAATAAAAGCACTGAGGTTCTCACAGCTGGGAAGATTTATACAGCTGAGCTTTACCAGCTTAAATGCCTACAGACAGAAACAGCTGAGCTATGTATTATTTCTTTTCCTCCAACTTGCAAGGGAGATGAAAAGCACAGAGGCAGCCGGCAGATAGCTGTGACTGACAAGGGAGGGGCAGAGCTGTCTGCCCATAGCTGTTGCAGTGGCATTTTTATYAAATAATTTCAGCTCCAGAGGTGAGGGGGCTGTGGCTGACACAASCACCCCAGCCAAGAGGAGCTGCCCTTTCAGTTAGAGCATCCAGACCGTGCCAGGGAGTTTTAAGCATCAGTCAGGGAGGCAGGGAGCTGACGCCTGCCAATGAGCCCCAGGGGGAAGGTGTTGAGAGGAAAATGCGCTGAGCTGAGTGCTCTGCACAGCACAATTGCTGTTTGCAGTCTGTAAAAAYACAAGGCAAGCTGTCTCTTCTCACCAGAATAGCAGCAGTATTTTGTTCTTCAAAAAGTGAGGGCAGATCTTAAAGGGTTTAGTGCGACTCCCATGAAAGACTCATTCAATGACCACGCTTCCCCTGGAGAAAAACAGGAAGGGAGACTCCCAGAGGCTCAGCTTGCTGTCCATCCACGCATGCTTCCCTGACCAAAGTGACCTGCAGATCCTCTGGCCAAAGGTGGGCACAGCAGCCCTGAGTTCAGCAGCCACGACAACGTGAGCAGGTCTGTGTCCCCGAGCATCCATTCCCTGTCTCTGACATGACCCTGTTGCCCTGCATCTGCCCTGCCTCTGCTGTCAACTGTCCTTTCTGTCACCTAAACCCTGGAGATGTGGGCTCTGCTCTGTGCTGGGCACAGCCTCATCACATCTCTCACCCTGACTCTAATTCAACCATACCCAGCTGCCTTCCTGYCAGAAAGGGAAAAGAGGTGTAAGAACAGGCAGAGCCCAATCTGTRTGGGATCCTATGTCCACCCCACAGGGAACATAAAAGGCCTTCAGAGTCCATGTAACCATGCTGTGCTCCTCATCATTCCTGATTTTCCCACCTGCACAGAATGTGGTCCAGCAGGGCATTTTGTCTCTTTGAGTTCCCAGGCAGGCTTGGCATCCAGCATCCCTTCAAGAAAATGTTAACTGAGCCTGGAACCATCTTTTCCTTATTATAAAATGGAAACTAAATTACTTACATTTTAGGAATGCCAGTGAGCCACTTTCAAAATGGTGAGAATGATCCCTATACKTGTAAATCATAGGAACAACAGAGCTGAATTTTCTAAATGCTGCCAGTAAATCAGCACGGGAGGGGGAAAAAGATTTCAACAAACCTGGATATTGATTAGAGATGTCTTCTGGCAATAGGGAAGAAAACAGAATATCCTAAAATTAAGGGGTCTGCAAAACAATTTAAAAGACTGCATTGTCAGTAATAATGTATCTAGTGAGTGAAGTGCTCAGAAATAATCWGTGTCTGTGCTTGTCCAGCCTGAGGGACCTGATAGGGGGTCTAATTTACAATAGCAGTGAAAAATCTACCCTTTGAACATCAGRTTACTGTGAATACTCAGAAATCACTCATTCTGCAAAACTTATGTCATCAGGCCTGCCTGTCAATATCCAATTGTTGTCTTATTTTTAAGTGTAATTTTTCTTGGGATAWGGACTTCGAACAAATGTCTAACAGCTGTTAGTCATGTTACTTAACACAAGAGCCACCCCTCAGGGTCAAAACAAAAGTCCATTTACCTTAATAACCCATTGCTCACAATGACTGTAAATAAGAAAAGAATGGGGTCATCGGGACTAGACACTAGATTTAAAGGCTTTTCATCAATTCATATCTTGTGAATTTATATAGAGCATATAGATGCTTTATGCTTGCCTGTACCCTTCTGGTAGCTCTCTGCTTAAATTTTGACTGCCCTTGAGCACTGGAGGGATGTTTTATTGGGAATTGCACTCAGCATTTCCCAGAKTTTTACCATGACTGAGTAAAGCTAAAGTGGAATCCTTTGCCATGCAGATATGATTTCTACCTACATTATTTGGCATATCTACTTGATATGCCATTTTCCCTCCTCATTCAGTCTTAGGACACCTTCTTATAACTTCCCAGTTTTTTCTAGGCTTCATTACCTTACTTCATTTGCAGATTTGCCACACAGCTCTTCRCCCTCTTTTTCTACTACCTTTTATGCTTTAAGAACATAGATCTCTGTGCATTTCTGCTGTGAGCTTCCTTCAGTGGTATAAACTTAACCCTTATCCTAAAGTTTTCCTTTCCATCTTTTAAGTTGATTCAAATTGTGATGATGATTTTTCCTTTTGTTCTGTGAYATTTTACCTTTTTCCTAAGACTATATTGAAGGGCTTCATGAAAAGTTTTTTTCTAAAATAAACTTCATTATTTTAGCTGAAGCATTTTTTCCACTGTGCTTGGTGGCTCTGTCCTACCCACATCTACTAATTCAACTCCTCTTGTTCCTACTGATTTGACTGYGAATCATGACAAAATTTACCCCTGAATCCTTTTTAAAGGTGACTGTCACATTTCCCATCTTTCCCRACTTTGACAACAAAGCTTATTTATGCAAAAAGAAACATTTGCAGTCAGCAATTTCACAACTGAATTCCTGAGATCTCATGAATGAATGAATGAGTGAATGAATGCTGTCAAGACCCAGAGTCTCATCTCTTCTATTTTATTCAATTGTCCTAAAAACTCTTCCAGCAATGCTTCAATATCAGTCTGTCCCTCAGCTTCACATTCAGCAAAATGACTCAAATATGAGAGAACCTTTTCTACACAGAGCAGCAGCATAGAGAATTATCTGTAATGGACATATCTTCAGAGTGYTCTCTGTCACTTACTGGCAGCACCCAAATGTTTTGGAGGACAGTATGGACTAAAGCTAGTAAAAGCCACAGATTAATCTAGACTTATTTTTTGTTGTCGTGTATATGTGATGGCCTAGAGAAGAGTTTTATTTCTTGTTTTTCCCTCCTCAGTCATGACATCTGACTAGTGTTTTCATCCACAAACTCTTCTCAGGCCCCTCAGGCTCCAGTGACCTCCATCTTCACCACAAGGACAAGCCCCATCCTTGACCTTCGCTGCAGTCACCAGGAGGCAGATTTTACACCATGGAGGCACAGCCAAAGTCCAGATAACAGCTGTTTGCAATCCCAGGGTTGGAAATCAGCACACACCAAATTGTTGTAGCCAGAAAAATGAGAGAAGCTGTCCTCTCCCTCTAATGTTTTCATATGTTCCAGTGGAATCAAGGTATGTCTGATGGGGACCACAGGGCAGTTTAGGGATGGGGAAGGAGCACAGCTCTGTCTCAGKGCAGCAACCTGGGCAGGGCAAAGTGGTGACTCCCTTTAGGGCTTGGGAGTGGCAAGATCCTGTACAGTGGAGGTACAGTGAAAAGAGGGAAAGCTACAGACTTATAACCCCTCCCTAGGGTGAAAAATTRGAAAACTCAACTCTGCTGCATGTTCTTCTGCATTTTTTTTATTTCCTGTGAGTGACTGAACCTCCCAGTGCAACACCTCCTTACTCCTGAAAGCATTTCCCTCCTCCTTTTGAAATTCCAGCCCCAGACAGACAAGATCTATTCCCCTGAAGAATACCATCATGTAGGTGCCAGGTGTATTTTTGTACTCTCTTTGGGTGCCTTGGCTAGTGAAGCTTTGCTGACTTGCTCCAGCCCAGAGTCCAGCCTGTGACTCAAAAATGTTCTCTTGAAATCCTGTGTGACCTCCTGTGTTCTCTTTGGCTTTGTGCATGCATTTCCCTGCCTCTGCAGACACTAAATAAGGAGGCAGGAAAATGTGAAAACTAAACTAAGGAGAAGTATGACTGGAAAGCCTATGCCTGTAAAAAAAATTAAAAAAAAAACCTAGAAACTTGCTGTCTCAGCTATAGACTTCAAAGGGTAATAACAATTTTAGTGATCATAAAACACAAGATTTCTATTAAGCATTTGGAAAGCTATAAAGATGACTGTATTAAATTCTGGAAGAATTGAAAATTATAAGGCATCTTAGTTAATATTCACTGGATTTGGGAAATTTAGTTTTGTTTATGAATAAGGAACAATATTTATCATTATGTGGTGCTCATAAATGATGCAGAGGCAAGGAAAAACTTTGAGGTTCTGAGTCTTTGGCCCCTGAATAAAGATCACTGCCTGCTCATAGCTAAGAATTTGTGCAGGAAAAGTACACATCTCTGGAACACTCTGGCATTTTGCTTCTATGGATGCAGCAGTAACCATATACACACAGCATTRTTGTTTCTGTGTGTTTGATACCTCACCTGTGGGTTTACTTTAATTGTAGAAATAACTGGGGCTGTCACTTGCCTACCTCCTATTTCATAAAGAAAAAATGCTCTCCAGAGTTAAATGACATTTTATCTTACGCTTCTCCCTGGGGAGTTGGGGATGGATGGGGGGAAGAAGGGAGCAATGACTTCAGCTTACCTGTAATTCCAAGAGGGTTACTCCTTCCCTTTGCAGTAAGAATACAGTAATTGAAAGCTCTTAGGGTCTTCCAATACCTTCACAAACCTTCAGTAGTGTCAGAAGCCAAACTTCGGCTCCACTGGCAAAGAGTCCACTGCTGTATTTGGAACCAGCAGGGTGAGAATGGAGGTCAGCACAAAATAAATGCCTTGAAATTTGGGAGGGCACTGCAGTGAGACCACTCAGCTCCAAAGCTGGGTGCACTGGCTCTGCTATAAGGGTGTATTATCCACTATGTTCTGCCCATTCTGACTGTGGGMAGGCCTCATGGACATCCAGAGACCAGCTGAGATTTATCAGATGGGTATTTGCTGTGCTGGTGATGTTAATGTGAGCACCTCCAGCATCACACCTTAACATCATGGAGCTGATGAGGATCACCCTGTTGTAGTCTGGAGCAAAACATTTCAGCAAAAGAAGATTTACAGATAGCACAAGGAGTGGGAAAACAGGGATAAATATTTTCTCAGACTGAGAATATAGGAAATAAGTGCTTGTGAATTTATTTTATATTGAATTGTTGGCAGCTGCACATTTTGATTTTTACTTAGTGCTGCAAAGGGATTCCCTCTGAATCCCTTATAGGTCTGAAGCTTAATGTTAAAGTATCTTGATTCCAGGACAAAAGACAAAGAATGTCATTGTTTATTCTTTGATGTTCTAAAGCATCTTATTCTTCAGGGATCTCAACATGCTGTACACACATTAATTAAAGTCCATAGTACTCCTAAATCAGTTGCTATTATTCCCAGTTGATTGATGGAGAAGCTGAGATGCAGAGATTATACAGTGCATTTTCTAATGTGGGAGCATGTGAAATTAGACCCACAAAATTAATGGTTCAGCAATTAAAGGGAAGCAATATGATATTTTTCACATATACTGAAAAACCTCTATGCTCCACTGAAACAACATTAAAAATTTGGTTTTTGAGACCAAATAAGTACCTTGGTGTCACGGTACTTAGAAAACTGCAAGGATTTTTTGATGTGCAGGGAAGYTAGTCTGTGTGCTCATCTTCATCAGGTGCCCCTCTGGAATCAAGTTTGGCTCGAAATTCAAATACGCCCATGATTTGTGGTTATTTGGATTTATTTATTTGGTTGAAGAAATTTAAAAAGAAAAGCAACACCTAAAGCAATACAGGCCAAGCTGAACCTGTGAAGCCAGCAGGTCCTATCAGGCAATCGATGAACCCAGACCAGCTACTACAAGAAGAATAAAAAATCTCACTGGTGAGCATGGAAACTGAGTCACAAACTTTCATATTTTATGATGGAAGGAATTAACTGGATAGGCTCTGCTCTCACTCYATCTCTAATACCTAGGAAGTATTTTTAAAAGCTTCAGTGAAGATTGATGACCAGTTTTTGTCTATTTATTTTTACACGGGGTAAATTTCCTTAAATGAGTAAGACACAACCTTGTCAAAGGTAGATTTAATCAGGAAACAGGCTTTAGGAACTCTGTCTTCCTCTCCATCAGGTGTATCCACAGATGCAACTTCCTTTTTCTCTGGTTCCCTGCTCAACTGAGAGAGATACCTGGCTGGAGGATCTCAGCATTACTCAGAYCATCTGAAAACAAAAGGTTTGAAATAAACTATATTTGAGCTCATTGCTACTTTGTCTTTTGCTTTCTCAAGCGAGTTGGATCAACACACAGTGGAGTAGCTCCAGCTCCCAGCCCAAAGTTTCCCAAGTTAAACCCAATTKGGGAAGATGCAATGGCCCCATTCCCCAAGCTGCATGCTGCAGACCAGGGAGCCAGTGGATCTGCACGTGCAACCAGGGCATTTTGATGGCTCAGAGGCAGTGGAAGGGAACWTCTGACTGGCTGCTTTCTGATTGTGAAAACATAGTTCCCACCAGTTAATTTAGAATAAGATGGCACAAAGAAACATTCAGGATCTGAAAAGAAGCCTGACTCATATTTACAGTTGCTATTGCAGTCAGCTGAACAAATAAAAAAAATCTGTTTAAGCTTAATAAACAGGATGTAACTTGTTAAGCCTTAAAAAATACCTAAGCAAGCCAGTCTTTGAATTCTATTTCTGTCTTAGCTACTGTCTTGCTCTGTGACCTTGGCATGCAATTTCCTTCCCTTGTCTCTCTGCTCTGCCTCCCACCACTTTTCTGTCTTGCCTATTTATGTTTTCTTTTGCTCTCAGTATTCRAGTTTATTTGTTCTGTCAATTTAATCCATTCTATTATTCAGGGAACACTGTACTCTAAAGCATTTTGTCATCCAAAACATTCCCTGGAATATCAAAATTGAAAGTAATGGAAAGTAAATAAACATTCACAAGCCATTATTTCCACATGGAGCAAGAACCTTATTATACCTGGCTGCCTGACAAGTGTGTCAGTCAGTAACACTTATTTCTCCTCGCAGTTGGCTGTGCCACAATGCTTCTCTGAGTTCATTTTTTCCAAGCCCTAAATGGATGTATATCCTCTGCAGTGCCTGGTACTGACATTAAAGTTTAAAATGACCARAAGGTCCTCAGATGGTCGCAGTCTGCATCCTGTGTGCAGCAGTCTGGGATGTTTGTGTTGTAAAGGCAGAAACCCCAGCACAGGTTAGAGGGGCACCTAAAGGGGTTGTTTCTACAGGACACATTTGAGAGGGGAGTCTGACATGTTACCTCTGCAGTTCAGATTTTCCACCTCTGATACTCTGTGATTCACAATCMAAAGCTGTTTCCTAAACATGTAGTATTTAGTGATCAGGCTGAGTACCAAGGAAATGAATCACTTTCCCCTTTTGAAAAGCAGCTGCCCTGTGGGGGGAAGAAGAGGTCATGGCTGTCTTTTACATTGTTCACCGCTCAGACMCAGGGACATCTGCATTCAGCTCACTTCAGCCTGACATTTCTGGGGTCAGGTTCTGAGCACCACGATATTCCTACTCACCATCCTTGYGAAAGTTGCAGGGTGCATAAAAAAAGAGCAAGATTCAGAGGGCCAGAAGCAGAGAGGGAATGACAGAGGCTATCCCTATGACTTGGAGACGAGTTCTTCTTGGGCAAAAATGCTGTATTTTGGTCTGTGTTGCTAAAACAGCTCAAGTGTTGTGTAGGAAGAGATGTTAGACACMATTCATAAACAGAGTTTAATTATCTCCCTTTCTTTAAAGGGCTTTTAGCTCCTAAAGCCTAAAATACGCTTTTTACTATTATTTCTGGTTTTGTTTYTGTTTGCTTCRYGGGGGTTTTATTTGTTTGTTTTTGTGGATGTTTTGTTTGTCTGTTTTGTAACAAGTGGTTCTAAAAGCAAAGCTCATGTTTTGGTCTAAACACAGGTTCTCGATATTTCTGAGCAGCCCTGCCTCATCAGCGACCCCATTAGCACTCAGTTCCTGAACACAAACAAAATTTRCACTTGCAATAGAGCACCCAGCAAGACAGTAACATCTGAGAGTATCTTAAGTGTTATGCTGATAAAAAAACATATGTCTCCATGATGCCTGAGGTGATCAGAGAGGGTTTTATGGTGTTAGCACCTTAATTCTATTGACAATGTCCTTTAGGTTTTTTATTCTTATTCCAGYGCCTGATAATCTGGTACATTCAGCCATTGCTTCCTCAAGTGCCCATGACAGATCAGGGGAGTGACTTCTGTCGAGACACAGCAAACAGTCAATCAGTGACCCAAGATGAAAGGCTGTAAACAGGCCCAAAAATTCTCATTCCATGTGAGATCTTTAGAATATAGGGATTTTAGAATCCTGATGGGGTATGGTCAGTATGCAATWCTGTTTAGAATGAGGTAAATAAATTAGCTATAGCTTGAATCAGAATAAAGCTGGTTCTTCTTCCTTTCTTTTTATTTTTAAATGTGCAAAATGTTAAGGATTCACTCWTGGGAGTTTGTGATACTGGGAGAGGCAGGGGTGCCACTGGTGGATGCGAAGTACTAATCAACTTGGGAAGGATACTTGGAAAAATATTCAGAGCAAATGGCTCTTAAGCAGTGCTCCTGCAGTCACATTCCCTTTGTTTTTGTGAAATCTCCTGACACCTTCCCATTAACCTGAGCTTGGCTTTCTGTTAGGTTGATACAGAAAAAATGAAGGACTTTTATTTCAGGGATGTTTCTTTGTAATTTCTACTCCAGGGGTTTTCAAGCTGTTGTGCACTAGATCTCTAAGATAGAAGGAATATCTACAAGTATCTACCCGTGAAAACTGCATCCACCAAAACTGAATTAATTATTTAAATAATAATTTAAATAACTATTTATTATTTAAATAACTCTATGTTCTGCCATAGCTTCATTAGAAGATCTGGAAATCAAGCTGACTTAACCTCGTCTGTTACCATAGAGGGAGAGCAGAAATCCATCCATCTATCTAGTGTAAGCTGCCATTCTACTATCTTAGCTTCCTTTATCAGAAATTTTCCCATGAAAAGGGATGAAGTTTGCAATATTTTATACAATGGAGCAGTTCTTTACAAGAATGATTTAGGTTTGACAGATAGGACACCTCTAGCTCTTAGCTCAGTGACATGATCTGCATTAATCCATCATGACACAGATGCAGATCTTCAGTTATAATGCTAAAACTGAAGACTAAATCCTCTGCAGTACCACTGGAGAAAAGTAGAGAATCAATATCAAAAACACAGTCTGAAAAAAAGGCTCAGGAGAGARCTTATTGCTTTCTACAACTACCTGCAAGGAGGTAGTTGCTGTAGCCAAGAGACAGCCAGGTGGGGAGTCTCTTTTTCCCAAGGAATGAGTGATAGGACAAAAAGAAATGGCCTCAAGTKGGCACCAGARGAGGTTTATRTTWGGRAAAGTTTCTTCATGGAAAGGGTTTTCAAAAATAGCACCAGGTTGCCCAGGGAAGTGGGCAAACACCCTGAAGRTGTTTAWAAGATGTGTAGATGTGGCACTTGGGGATGTGGTCTGRTGGCAGTGCTGGGTTAATGGTTTGACTCAATGACACRAAGGRTCTTTCCCAGCCTARATGATTCTGTGGTTCTGTGATTCCATTATTTTAGCCATGTCCAATTACATCAGCTGTGGATGTATCTCTGTATTGCTTTATTGTACCTTGCAACATGCAGTCCTGAAAATCCTTGTCGATTCTCTGGTTACCTGGTGGGATGGATGTGGCTGAGAGCTGTCAGTTCCTGCCATATGGATCACAACTGGAGGCTCTACAACTTGCTAATGACCTGTCTTAGCAGCAGTGTGCCTGAAAAGATGAAGAAATGGAATCTCCCTGTATTTGCTGTGGTAAKCTTTGTGTTGGCAAACACATGCTAACATATATCACCAGCTTTCAAAACACATGGTTTATTTATATGCTAATTACTACAACACTTTGGGGAAAATATTGATACAAGAGCTGTGTAAATAGCCAAGCGTTGAGAGCCACTGCCATTCAAAACTTAGTGAGTTCTAACCAACAAGAATCAAGAAAAGTCTACAACATGAAGGGCCTCTCCTTGCTTGTGGCTTAGTCCATTCCCACAGAGATCTCCACTGATTTCACAGAATCACAGAATTGCTGGGGTTGGAAGGCACCTCCGGAGATCACCCCTKTCCAAGGCAGGGTCACCTCCAGCAGGTTRCACAGGAATGCATCCAGGTGGGTTTGGAATGTCTCCAGAGRGGGAGATTCCATTACCTGTGTGAGCAGCCWGTTCCAGGGCTCTGCCACCCTCAATRTAAAGAAGTTCTTCCTCATGYTGGGATGGAACTWYTTGTGTTTTCATTTATAGTTATTGCTCCTCATCCTGTCCCTGGGCACCSCCTCTTGGCACCTGCCTTTGAATTATTTATATGCATTAATGAGATCTCCTCTCAGTCTTCTCTTTTACAGACCAAACTGTCTCAGGTCCCACAGTCTCTCCTTGTAGGAGTGATGCTTCAGTGCCTTCATCATCTTTGTGGCCTCCAATGGACCTCCTTCAGTACCTCCTTATCTTTCTTTACTGAGGAGCCCACAGCTGGACACAGCACTCCAGATGTAGCCTCACTGGGGCTGGGGAGAGGGGGAGGATCCCTTCCCTAGACCTGCTGGCCACACTCTTCCCAATRCACCCCAGGMTACCATTGGCCCTCCTGGCTGCARGATCGCMYTGCTGGCTCAYGRGGARCTTGTCACCCACCAASACACCCAGGTCCTTCTTTACAGAGCTGCTCTTCAGTAGGGCAGCCCCCAAACCTGTGCTGATATTTGGGGTTATTCCTTCTGGGGTGCAGGGCCCAGCACAGTCCCTGAGGAGCACCACTGGCCTTCAGCTGGATTCTCCTCTGCTGATCACGACTCTGAGCTCTGCCATTCAGCCAGTTCATGATCCACCTCACTGTCCATTCATCCAACCCACATTTCCTGAGCTTTTCTTCAAGTATGTTATGGGAGACAGTGTCAAAAACCTTGCCAAAGCTGAGGTAGACAACATTTATGACAACATTTCATGACAATTTCTGTGAGCTGTGAGTCAGCCTTTAACTGCTTCTCATGCAAACGTTCAGAAAATCACACACTCTGTTCCCTGAATTGGTGCCCTGCTTCGAGACACTGCTCTGTATTTGAACTCAGAAGACAGAGGTCACTTCTGGGTGACAGCAGGGAGTGGAGGGTGTGCAAGTGTCGCTGGAAGCAATGTCAGTAGTGAAGCACATCTCATCCTTCCTCAGACACAGGGCCTCATCTGGACACGGAGAGGGGCTGGTTGGAAGGTGTCGTGCCTTCTGTGAAACAGGAGCCTAAGGCCTTCACAGCTATGATCATTTATAGTACCTCAACACTGTTTGCAAGAAAAATCTGGCATTTCTGCTGTCTGGAAAAATCTTTGGGCAACATGTGAAACTTGCTGCTCTGAAGCTTCCTCATTAGCTGCTGATAGAAACTTTTCCCTTCTGACCAGYTACATCCCACACTCCTTGTAGAAACCTGGATAATGACATATCAGACTCTTCATAGCCAAATTTCTACGTCATAAAGTACTTCACAGAGAAAATTGTTCTGTCAATGTATTGAATTTTCATAGCATTGCTATTAGCAATACTGTTTACCTTGAGGGCAAACAACAGAATAAACAATTCTCTGGGATCCACTTGGCTGTTACAAACACCAGGTTGTTTGTAAAGTAGTTTACAAACTCCTGGGTTTGTYTGTGAATGGTATTACAGGGTTGTGATGATCAAAAATGAAATGTGCAATTTTTCTGCATCGGTGGCCCAGAAGCTGCTGAGCACCACACCCTTTCCCTGCGTGGGCAGAAAGCTGCTTGTTATGCAATCAATGTTGTTGTCCAGTWCTTCAAAACTACAAAACATTGAGACCTGAGGATCTCAGAGACTCGCAGCTACCAAAAATACATGCTTTGTTATGTGTCCTATTCAGTTTAGGGATTAGAGGGAAATGTGGGCACAATAGGAAATAACTACACAGTGTTTTTTAGGTGTCTCCTATATCTGTGCAAGTGATTAAATGGAAATGTCTAGATCACATGACCCAGTCATGTGAAAAAAATCACATGATAATGATTGYGGTATCAGTTATATTCATTTTCTCTTCTACAGAAAATACAAAAGRAGGTGGGTGGCATGAAGAGACAAAGAATGAATTTTCACAGCCCTATTAGCCACTTGTCTATCTGTTCTCAGTAAAAGGTTGCTATTAAGTATTCCTTTCAGGTCAGAGACACAATGGCTCAGATGTTCTAGAAGGGATGTCATTGCTGCACTGAGCTCAAATTAAGGACAGAAAAGTAGATGGCTCAAGGCTGATATGTTTGGCTTCATTCCCTGCTGTAGAGTATCAAAAAGCTCAGTGGCTTGTGTTTTTATGGCAGTGATTGCTGCACAACAGTCAAATACTTTAAAACCAAAACCAATAGCAAACTACAATAATAAACTTTATAATTTAGAGACTGCTCTTTCCTGGTTACTGTAGATGATCCTGTRAATATAATGATCATCATGGATTTTCAATTACATTACTACTACAATCTTTGTTAGAGATTTTGCAGTGCCTGAATTGTRGGGAAGAGAAAGAGTATTATGTTTAATTCACAATTCACAATGAAAAAGTAAGAAACTAAAGTTTTGAAACCCAGAGAGAAAAGGTGACTGGATTTGGAAATTTTTCCAACCTTCAGATCAGCACCACTGTCAACAAAAATAAGCTACTCAGTTCTGAAAGCAGCAGTCAGAGGACTCTGTCTTAATGTGGTTTAGCCCCTGATCATTATCTGTGAGGTTTAAACAGGGGACAATCCTGTSTTCATCAACAAAACTATCCTATGACCTGTTTACTATTCTCAGAAGTCACAGAAAAGCACAGCCTTCAGGAAAACACACAGGTTTAATAGAGAAGTCACTAAAGTGTCAATATTCTTGGCTTCACCCCAAAAAAAGAGCCTTTTATGATGATGTTTGCAGCTTAGSCCACATCCTGTTGTAAGACAGAGCACCTGTGCAAAATAGGTGGATTTATTTTTAACCAACTAGCTCTGATTAACCTATTACTGCTATTATTTCTGCCACCTGCTGTGCTTTGGTTGCTGCCTAAAAAAGCWTCTAGAAGTGAGCAAAGCCTCGGGTGTGTGTGTGCCAGGTGCTTCAAATCTGTAGAGTTTCTGGGTTTGGTACCGCCCTTGGTGTTGCACRTACAGCTGTTGCATGATCTGTTCCTGTTTTGAGGAGCAGCATTTTCTGTTCAGCAGTGGGCATCCGAAGGCATCACATCCCAGTACAGTGTCTGATTTTCCTCCTGGGAWAGTAGAGTGAAATAAAAGCTTAGTAGCTCTAGGTACAACTTCATGATGTGCCACCTCCCTTATAACAGCTGTTAATAGTTGAAAGCTGAGGAGATGCTGCAGAAGATGAAAACTACAACTTCTGGATCCATTTTCCATACACATTCCATTGCCCCAAGAAAACAACTGGTCACAAAACTCTCCAGGGTCCCACAATCTAAGAGTGCCCAGAAGTGTCCCTTGGACAGTTTAATTTAATTCAAATTTTCAACAGATTAAATGGCCAGGRTCTACCGGGTCTCATATGCCAAATTCATTTGTCAAGAGTCAGCTCTATCAATTTCATAACTTCACATCATTTCTTTACTTTAGTGAGCAAGTAACATCTTCCTCCAGTCTGCTCCTCCTGTTCTTGAGTTGACACTGACAGAGCAAAGCTTCATGCTGGCACTACATGATGATATTTKGTCTCTGGCTTTTACCTGCAGATACTTGGTTTCCAAAAAATCCTCGATAAGAAATAACTGGGTAAAAGACATCGTACTTCAGCCTTCCTATTATTCCAGACAGGCTCTGCTGAATCATCACCATCACGGGCTCCATCAAGGCTTGTGCATCAGGAGCTGAACTTCTTTTGACAGATTCAAAGAAGAAGGGTTGATGTCTATGAGTTGAGAAGTATTTGAAGAAAGGTCAGAACAGCATCTATGGCAGAGCTTGGACTGGATATAAAAGCTCTGGCAACAAGGACAGAGGACTCTGCAGCCTTTTATCTTCTTAACCTCTGTAATAATAATACTCTTTCCTGGCTTGCTTTACAAAGCTCTTTTGTCTCCAGATTCCCAGAGAGCCTTTACTTCACGTTTGTCCACATTTGGTGTTTGAGGAGTAATGGGAAGGCAGCATGTGCGGGCACAGTGGGCACACCTGCAGAAACAGCTTTTTTGCAGCAGCTGTTTCACAAGGAAGGCCTTGGTCATCAAATGAACCAATTTGAACAGCTCTGAGGTGATACTGCTGCTCAATTATGAAAATGCAATAAGGGAAGAGCAAGGGGATGTGAAAAACTGAACTTCAGTTATGGCAAAGCTGAGGCTTTTCAGCTGATCGGGATGTCAAACCAAGTTACTTCCTTCGTCAAAGTGAGGACACACCCAGGCTGAGAACAAAACAAACTTGTTTTGATTACTGCTCTCTTCCTTTCACTTTTCAGACASTCAACCTGCCTCCATTGTCCCAATTAGGGTTGTGTCCTTGCCTGGAGAGACAGGACTTTTTTTTGGCAGTGTTTCTACTATCTGGCTGGCTTCATAAGGAGCAAAGATGCTATCAGTGAACTGCAATAAGATCTCTGCATCGGTTCCCTCACGTTATAAGGTGGCAGTGTACAGRGCTCTTCTCAGTTTTCTTTTTTTTAATTGGCAGAGTTATTACTTATATGAAACCAAGGTTTTTTTAAGCTTACTCAGTGAAAGGCACAGGAACAAACACCAGACAATGCCCTACGATGACCTTTCTAGTTGTTATTGTATAACTATGTCCTGAAAATATTTCTCTGGCAAATATCCTTTTGTCTCCTCTAATAATTTGGAAGTTGATTGTGCCCAGGCTTACACACAAGGTATTTTTCAAGCAGCTTTTCCTCCTTTGTGCCCTTGGGCACAGTCTGAAATAATCTCACACCTGGAGACAAGTGATTTACCTAGAAGATCTGGATTCTCAACCCCAACTTGTGTGTTAGATACCTTTTAAAATGTCACCAGAATCTGCACTTCTTGAGCCATGGTGCACGAGCCATGGCCTGCAGACAATGCAGTGCAYACCTGGGAGAAAGTCATTTGAGTATTTTAAAATCCAATGACACCATAGAGTGGGGATGATTGAGTGAAGGCCTCCTTCTGTGTCTGAGCCTCAYAAATATTTCTCTGGACTATTCTGGAAGATTTTGGAACATTTGGGAGATTTATTAAATCTATATTCTATGTATCTACATTGACAATTTAAAAAATACTTATAAACAAAAGATAATAGTTTAAAAATTCCAGCGCTTACTTCTAAGAATTAACTTAATTGATCAGGATTTTGTATGAAGTCCCAAGGCCCTCCAGATAGATGCCATCCACTCTGACTTTCAGAAACTGGCAACACTTGGCAAAACTTCTACTAYCAYCTTCTAGAATAYGGAAGATTGATTCTCTGCTATACAKTCAGTTTGTTTYKGCATTGAAGAAAAATGAAGAGGGGACTTGGTTTATTTAAACAAAGTATATCAGGTATGCTSTTGGCCTAATTGGCCTTGACTTGAATCATTCTCCCCACCGTGTGGACCAAGAATGTACGATTTATGCAAAACCTGTTATTTGTGTATACATTCTTTTTGCCTTGAATTTTCTGYTACTCCTTCTCCTTACTCTCYTAACACAATGTTTAAARTGTTTCATTGTTGGAGATGAATCARAGCMAGTATAGAAGGATGAACTAAACCAAGCACAGTTCTTTGTGGCACATTGAAGAACTATTCCCTGATGGAAAGCAGATGGGTTTTTTTCCTCAACAATACAAAATTCCCACTTTTCTCCCTGTGGGACACAAGCTACTRGCTTTTAACATCATTACTCATCTGTCTAATGTAAGTGCTTGAAGAACAAGATGCCTATAGGATTGCACTCCTAATTAAATTCTTACAGCTCTCTCAAATTGTGTTTTCTCTCATGAACCTTGCATGTATGCAAGACATGAAGATTTGCATTGGTGCAGGTTTGCTTCACGCTTGTGTGGCTTTTACTGGCACTTACAAATGGCAAAATCCTCTCATGCCTCGTTCCTGGATTCAACCGTTGTGAATCCTGAGCTTAAACCAGATTGGAAATCGTATTGGCTGGATTTCTGGCTGTATAATATTGATATGTCTTTATTGACTCCTGCAGAGAAGTGCTGATTTCCATCAGCTGAGGATATGTGGAGGTTTGAGGGTGCCCATCTGTTCAGCAGCCAGCGTGGGCTGTTCCCATCAGAAATCCCTGCCTACAATATTTGAATGCTGACCCATCCATGAGTATCCCCAGGGTGATAAGTCTGACAGAGGATAGATTCAGTGGCTGCAGACTGTTTGTTTTAATAAAGTTTTGTTTTCTTTGCTTGACTCTTTTTGAGACAATTAGGGTTTAAATTACCTCTCATCTTCCAGGTCAGGCATGAGCAATAGAAAAGCTTCAGTAAAGCAAAGGAGAGAAGATTACTTGCTGGCTTCCTTATCCAGGCTTGCAGGGGGAAGAAATTTAAGGTTTTAATTTCCAGACCTGCTTACAGGATGCTCATAATTTTTACAAACCACAAGTTTTGACTATCCTTCTAGTTTCCCCTTGTACCCAGAAAAAAATATGAACATTAAAGCAAAGCTGAAGAATGTAATCAAAATGGGATTTATGTCCTGAGATGTCTTTAAATGTCCTTGTAGTATTTAAATAAAGTTGAAATTATCTTTGTTATTTGTGCCAAGCTGTATAATTTCTTTGGCATATCCTGTCCTATGAAATGGGAAGTGGTTTTGCAGACTTCCTTATATAGGGCCTCTGTTTAAAATAGTTTGGGGTATTTTTTTCTCTTTTAACTGTGATAAGAGATTCTAGACTCTGTTTACATTCTTCAGCTCTCTGCCTTTTTATCTTCAAGTGAAGCTCTGTTTTCCTTTGAAAGGTAAAAATGTCATCCTTAGATGAGAATAGCGTTGTGCTAAGACATCTGATCAGACAATATTTTACTGCCAGTAAATCGAGCGAAAGTATGAACTGTGCACTTGGCAAAAAAGGATTCATAGCTCACAAGCTGCAGCTGAAGAAAAGCTTACCATGGCAAATTAGGATCAATTCAAACAYAAATGAGGATTTAGGTAAAAAAATCAGGATGCTGCAAAATAAGCAGTGAGATCCTATATCCCAGGACAAGATGCAAAGTGAAGTGGTCAAAGCAGGAGAGGTGTGAGGAATTGCAGGAGAGGTGTGAGGAAGAGCAGTAAACACCTTCAGCAGAGAAGTAGGACATAGTATTTCCTCATGYGCAGCATAGAACATTTTTATTAGCCTAAACCAATTATTTCAGATTTGGGAAATGAACAGGGATAGAATAATTACAAGGGTTGATTCTCACCTGGAGCTGCATCTTTAGGAAGCAAAGCTGCCAATTGATTGCAAGACCCACATAGAGAATCTCCTCACTGGAGGAGAGCTCTGAAATGACATAAAGCTAGCAGAGCTCTGACATCAAMAAATTGACAGCAAATTCACTGCCCACCTAACCCTTCTCCAGCAGGAATAACTTCCTTACAGCAAATAGGTTATAGCAGCTGCCTTGGACACATCTGGAGCTTTGGATTCTACAAACAAAGCCCAGATTAACTTTCCTGCATCTCAGGAATGAGCTTGGCCTGAAGTCCTCATGAGAATTGGAAATGTAGGAAAAATGGAAGAAGTGACTTGGAAAAAGAAAAGACAAGTGCTAGATAAGGAAGGTGGAGGTGTATGACCAACAGATTACAGTTCCATTCATGCACATTATTTCTCAGCAYGTGCTTCCTTGCTGTCAGCTATCCCATATCACAGAGGATTTTAGATCACCAGGATGGGGGAAATGATGGCACARAGGTAGAGCAGATGAGACGTGAGTCAAGCTGCCCAAGTCTCTGTTGCCACTTCATAAAAGCACAAAAAACCCCTAAACATGTAGGTCAGGTAACCAAGTCAGTGACACAAATATTTGTCAGATACAGCATAGYATCACATTTTTCAAGTTTGTATGTCACAGACTCAAGATAATTCTGATACCAGGATTAATCTTAAGCCCCGAAGCAGYGAACAATAGAATGGAAAAGTGTGTTGGAGAAAGAGTGGAAGATATGTTATGTTACTTTCAGGATTAATATTTCCGTGTTCTTTGGGCATGATGGAGGAAAAAAAAAAAAAAAAACAGCAGCAAGCTAACAGTTTGGAAAAGGGAAGGATTTACTCTCTTTTCTTTTCAGAAGAATAATGGCTTTTAGAAAAGACCAAGATGAGCTGTTCCCCTGAAGGATGAGAAGGAAGATAAAGGCAATTTCTCTTTTACTTCCATTTCCCCATTCCTTTTCCACCCAGCTGAAGGGATTTCACATCTGGAAACRTGAAGGAGAACATGAAGTCTCTGGTGCTGAGACACTCTTTGCATTATACTAAGCACTTTTGCTACACAGCAACATAATTTTACTCTGAGTTCATGACTCAGGCATAAAACAAGAGTTTAATCAGCCATCCACCTTTGACCTGGGATGAGGGTCAGGGAAAAAATTCAGGTACCATGATATAATTTGGACCCTGTGCATTTTGAACTAAAAGTTTCAATTTGCATCCTCTGTGACCCCCTTACCTCCATTCAAGGRATGCAAAATCCTCTGTATTTAGTACAAAGATAAGGTCGCAATTATTTATTTTCACCTCCCTGATGCAGTGGGTTTTTGAGAAAGAGCTCCAACTTGCTCAGTTCCCTTCCCAGTTCAATCCTGAATCAGCAGATTGTCAGCTTTGCCATGTGGAGRTCCTGAGGAAGTTTATGAGCACATAAAGAGCAGGATATTTTATTAGCTTCTGACACATAAACAAACATGGCTTGTTCTAAAAGTGTAAAAGTGTAAATATGGAAGTAGTAGTGGATTGTCTTTTTAAACAGATGAATAAGAAAAAAGAGTCAGGTTTTTGCCTTTAGAGAGGACCTCGACAAAACCCTTTGTAGGAGTTGATCACTTGAGATGGATCCTGTGGGAGAAAGTCACAGCACTTAAATGATGTGGATTCATCCCTTACTACAGGCAGTTTCATGGTGGAGGTGAAATCCAACCTTCACCTGCTTTTAGAGCAGCAAAACACAAGGGTGGGGCACTTTTATGGATCCAGTGAAATGCTAACGAGAAATTGCAAGTYCCAGCCTCAGGTATTTCCCTGGTTTTATGACATTTATTAAAATAAGGGTTTTATTTTCCACTGTTCTGGAATCACTTCAATCACGGATAAACTAAACTAGGAGCTCAGTATTCATTGGCCTCAGATCTATGTCAAAACCATCTCTCTTCTTTACTGCCAGGCATATGTTGAATGCCAGCTTACAGGAGTTTTTATCTTCTATTAATTTGTGGTTCTCTTATAACAAAAGACAAAAATCCCAACAGAAACAAACCCAGGAAATATTTCAGGAGTAGAGGAAGAGCCAGGCCCTGAACTGAAACATGGCATTTCAAAATTGTCTCCTTGAACAAAAAGCTGAGAAACAGCAGATGAGGCAGCAGCAAAACTGAGGCTGAAGCACATGAGACAGACTTTAACCAGCCCAGTGTCATGACTCTTGTGTTGACCACTGGAGAATATTTCAGGAAAGGATGGAAGGAATTTTGTTACTAGGCAAGGTGACCCTTCCCTGACAGTCACCGTCTTGGGATCTCTCTCCCAATAATCATCTTTAATGACCCACAGTGGGCCTCCCTTTTATGTGTCTGCCAAATCCCTTTTCARCCCATTCAGTGCATTGTTACATTTGCTGGCTGATCAATTTAAGAGGTGCCATCTAGGTATGAAAAGGTATTCTTTCCATTAGAAAAAGCACAATAACAGTGCTCTATTTCAGCTAGATAAGCAGCTACAGTGCAGRCTGGCATGGTTTCAGAGGTGTGTATTACTTGGTAGCTCACTGATGTGAATGCSAAAAGCCTGGATTCACTTTAAAATATTACCCATTTACTTCTTACACTSTCTTACCTTTCTGAGACAAATCAGTTGTTTCCTTGCAGTAGTTATAATGTCTGAAAGAAGCTGCCAGACTGTAGACTCTGAAAAATACAAACTCTTCTGAGCTGTATGTGATGGCCTTTTTTTCTTACTTTGTTTTTTTCTACTATAGTTAAAAAATAGTAACTTTATCGATTCTCCTTCTAGATGTATTTGTTTTATCTGTAATAGGAGGTTAAGCAAAACTTGGTTTGTCAAGACTACGACTGCTTTGAAGACTCAGTGGCAGCAGAACAGAAAAWCCTTATCTTGTTTGCCTTTGCCAGTAAAGGGTTTGTTTAGTCATGCTAGYTAGTGCTTTTATGCAAGTCTTGGGACCATTTACAGAGCAGTCAGAAAACATGCCTCTTTCCAAACAGTTTCTCAATTTGGTGACGTAYCCTAGCCATTATTTGTGTTCCTTTTAGGGTTCTTTTAGGTTAGACCAGATGCTCCACTTGCTTTAMTCCAGTGTTTATGATCAGAGCAATAATCCCTTAACCTTCCCTAGCCTGTATCCTGTTTGTCTTCCTGTTGCACTTTSTGTAAAGTTATCTTTAGGCATACTTGAGAATAATTGTACCTGCAGTGCCAGTGTCATGCTTAAACAAATACCTACCTTTTACTATCTGCTCATCAGATGATCATCACTATGAGATGGAGTTTCCTCACCCAAAAAGGGATACACATGTGCAATTTGGTGCATTTGAGCTGGTCTCTAAATACAACAGACAGAATCACAGAGTGGCTGGAGCTGGAATCTCTGGAGATCACCTGGTCTGCCTCCCCTGCTAAAGAAGGTTCACCTGAGCAAGTTCAGGAGAACCTCATTCAGGTGTGTTTTGATATGACCAAAGAAAGWGATTTCATCACCTTTCTGGGCAGTSTGTTCCAGTGCYRTGTCACCCTCACAGAAAGGTTTTTCCTCATAGATGGAGTTCCCTGTGTTTCAGTTTGAGCCTGTTGCYTCTTTTTCTGCCACTGGGCATCACTGAGGAGAATCTGGTCCCATCCTTCTGACAGCCATCCCTAAGATATTTGTATGCATGGATGAGGTTCCCCCTCAGTCATCCTTCTCCAGGCTAAACAGGCCCAGCTCTCTCAGACTTTCTTTTCGGTAGGAGAAATGCTCTACTCGACTAATTGTGCTGCAGCTCCCTAATTGTCTTTGTAGCCCKCCACTGGACCCTCTTCAGTAATTCCTTGTCTTTTTTGAACTGTGGAGTCCAGAATTGGACACAGTACTGCAGGTGAGGTCTCACCAGGCCTGGGCAGAGGAKCAGGRWCATTTCCCTTGACCTGCTGGACCTRMTGGAYCCCCGRATCCCACAGAGTGCCACARGGGCACTGCAGGCTCATGGACAGTTTGYTGTCTACCCCAGCTCCTTCTCCCCTGAGCCCCTGTGCTGGTGCCTGGGGTTGCTCCTACCCAGGTGCAGGAACTTTGTTTGCACTTTTTTCACATTCCTTAAGTTCCTCTTTGCCCAACTGTCGAGTCCATCCAGGTCTCACTCCAGACCACTCGTCCCAGTTTTCTATTGCCAGCAAAGCAGATTTGCTGAATGARTGAATAAGATGATGAATAGGATGAATGAGACTGGCCCCAGTTCTGACCTAGGAGACATCTCCAGTAGAGGCCTTTAACTGGACTCTGCACTACTGACCACAACCCTCTGAGCTCTGCCATTCTGCCTCTTCTCCATCCATCTCACTGTCCAGTGAGGTTACCTATGGCTTCTTCTTTGAAAGTCAGCAAAATAACTTACTACCCTTCATCACTAAACAGTAGCATATGTATACAATTGCTTTCACCTTTAAGGAAAAGCTGGACCTAAGAGGTGCTTTTGAAGTCTGCAAATCAGTGAAAATAAATCCCATCAGTATAAGTAGGCTACAGTCTTGGGAAGGAATTTARAATATACTGAGAGGTAACTACTACATGAGCAGTTTCTGTTCCTACAAGCACAAAACATACCAATCATGTTAGCCATGAAATAAAACAAACTCCACTATTAACCTGGTGGTGAGATGATCTGATAGTCTGTGTTTTGTGAAGTGTGAAAGCAAAAAGCTTTCTTTGAACTAGAAATCAATGGAGATAACATTTCTCTTTTTTTTCCCAGCTACAGCCTGGACCTCTGATCCCAGAACTGGAGCCTGGGTCCTGGCAGTGGAAAGTCCTTGACTGGTGGCAGCAAAGAGAAAATCATCACCTGTTCAGTGACAGAAAACACACAGGCCTGGAGCACTGTTTGTTAAATAAGATCAGTTAATAGTTGCAGAGCGGAGYTTCAAAGCTTCACAGCACTGTTAATGAAGGCTTTGTAGAAGCCGTGTACCTGCTGAAGCCTTGGATTTTGGGTTTGATATTTAAGACATCTAACGTCCATATAGATCCATATAGATGTCTTATTCAAGACATCTAACACTGCTTGGATTTACTCAGTTTTTGTAAAAAGGGATAGAATTGCTAGGAAATGAACACAAATTTAAACCTCCAGATCRGATCCCAACCTTGTTTAGAACATTTAAAATTACTTCAGATTGAAAGAGAGGGTGGGTTTAGATTAGAGTTCAGAAGGAAATTCTGTATTGGGAAAGTGGTGAGACCCTGAGGAGGCTTCCCAGAGAAGCTGTGGATGTCCCATCCCTGGCAGTGTTCAAGGTCTAGTGGGAGGTGTCCCTCCCATGGCATGGGGGTTGGAACCAGATGATCTCTGAGGTCCCTTCCAACTCAAACCATTCTGGGATTCTGTTATGCTACGGCTTAATTAAATCAACAGAGCAGAAAATCCTGGTTTCAGGTACAAGAGCAAATCTTGGGTGGGAAAGAGAAAAAATCTCTTGAGAGAGAAAAATCTCAAGATTTTGACTAGATTTGATTTTTGAATGGAATTAGGTCTCTGTGTTGGAGTTATATGGATTACTCAGCCCTAAATATGCTTTTTACTCCATAACGAATCAAGTTGATAACCTAACGGTACAATACATTCTAGGCTGTATTGAAGGGAAGGTTTATTTTACAAAACATTTCTGATAACTGTTCTCAGAGCATGCAGCACAGTAAATTTTAAAATAACCACTCTTTTTTTGGTTAATTCAATTGATGTAAGACTAAGGAGAAAATTTTGTATATTTCAATGAAARGGATCTAGCTTASGTGCTATTTTTCAGAAGTGARAAAAAMWCCCAAAACAACAAAATATTTTAAAGCTCAGTTCACACTATTAAACCTCCTTCTTTGCTAGCATTTTATTATCACAAAGTATGTATAGCCTGAATTTTTCTGCATAGACATGTATGTGTGACTATATATGAGCATCTAAAMCTTTTAATTTCCTTCTGTTTCTGTCTTTCATTTTTGTGAGGGTGAACTGAAACATCTTTCTGTAATTCCAGTTTAATCAAATGGTGCTGACACTATCAGATTCATGAATGACATTGGCTTGGGGCATTCACAACACTCTTCATCTGATCCCCGTCTTCTTTTGGCTGAGCTTGGGGTCCCACTGCCAGCGATGAGATGAGGTGGGTACCCAAAAAGGACACATCCATGACACACTAATGAGAGGCAGAAGCCCAGGGTAGCTCTGGATGGGGTATCAGAAAGCAGCTGTGACAGTCAAGTGAGGATACGAGCACTGGTGAAGCTGCTTTTGAGATTTTGCCACTCCCCGACTCTGTGATGAAGGGGGTTTGTGCTGAGCTATCAGACCATGAATGACAGCACCATGTTTCCTTCCAGCTCTGCACAGGCTCCTCAGCCTTCAGCAGAAGGCAAACAAGGACGAGCTGAGCAGGGAGTAACAATTTAAGATGCTGCAGCCATTTCTTTGCTGGCAAGATCCGGGGATATCCAGGCTCTCTGGCCTTTCAGAGCCAGCTTGAACCCTGACCAGCACTGCATCATGTCTCTGGTGACATTTAGCAGAGAATACTATTCATGTGGGTTCTCATCAAGTCTACCTAATTTAAGCCTGACTCCTTTTACTCCTGCTGAAACCCAGAACCATAATTTCTTTTCAGGGTACTGAAATTTCTTGTACCAGAAGGTTATCTGATGGTGTCCTTCAGAAAGGCTCTTCAAAATTGCTTYCTTTATCCTGAGTCCTCCTGCAGTGCCAGAATTTTTTCAGCATAGTAAAAATATTTCATTCATCAGGAGCTTAGTCATCTGATTCTTGGTGCTGATGCTGCCTTTTGGAACAATGGCTGGCTGCCACTCTGTCTGCTGCTGTAGGAGAGCTGTGCTCAGTAATCTTTGTGTTTCCTTCTCTCTCTCTTTTTAATATCCTTGGCTTTATCATGGGAATTGATTTTTCTAAAATTCCACCTGGTATATTTTCTCTTCATTAGAAATGGATACGAGGTGTTAATTTGTACCAATGWCACTGACTTTAGATGATAATGAGTTCAGAAAGGATGGGAAATCAAAGCATACTCCACCATGCCTAGAGGAGCAAAACTGTGGGAGGAAAATATATGTCTGGGCAAGATAGCTGGAGGGCACACTACCCCTTCCTAACTGTGCCTTTATGTGTCTGCCTTTATCCTCTCTTGAAGTGATTGGCATGACCAAAGGACCCCRGGGGAAAAGATGGAGAGAACAAGGAGAGTCCCACAAAACTGCGTYGTGCATTAGCTGTGAATGAAACAAAGTGAGGGAGAGCAGCTCTGATCATCTCCTTCATYCTCTCTGTCCCTTTGGGGAAGCCTCAGATCACACGTGTCAGCAACCAGGGACACAGCAAGAGGTGAGCTGAGCTGCCTGTGCATGTGGAGAGTGATGTAGACACAAATGTAGAGTACTCAGATCAAAGTCTTACATGATGGGAATATGGGGTGTGCAGCATCCCTGGCTCTGCATTTTACTTGCCCAGCTCCCAGCTCAAATGGTATCATCCTCATTCCACTTTCATCTCCCTTGGAAAAAAAAATACCTCAAGGAGTTTTTGCACAACTTTATTTCTCCCTGGATTTTCTCATTCTCAGAAGGCAAAAAATATCATAAAAGAAATATTATGATAACAAGAATAATAGAAATGTTGGGTAGGAAAGGACTTCATGAACTCTTCTTGATCAGGGTATTAACAGCAGCATTGTTACTACATCACAGAATCATTTAGGTTGGAAAAGATCATTGAGGCCAACCTTTGACCAATCACTGCCTTGCCAACTGTACCACAGTACGAAGTTGTTTCTAGAACACCTCTAGGTATGGTGACTCCACCTCTTCCATGGGCAGCCCCTCCCATGAAGAAATTCCTCCTGATGTCCAACCTGAGCCTCCTCTGGTGCAGACTGAGGCAATTTCCTCTCACCTTGGAACCAGCGCATCACAGATTGCCTTTCTTGCACTTAGCTTCTCACAGAAAACCCATAGTTTCTTTTTTTTTTTTCCTTCCCTCTTGCAAGGTGAGCCTGAGAAACACTTGTGCACCTTGGGTACAGGGCAGCATGGCACACAGATAACATGGCAAACTTTCAGCAAATGATCATCAAAGCTATTAAATGCCGATCAACTAAGCTGAAATTATACTGGGTCAGMTTAGTGGCCTGTTGACAATGTCTCTCATTATTGAACTGATCCTGCAATAGTTCCTGTGCAAAATACACTGTTATTGTTTTTTCCTGATTTTTTTTTTCCTTGTTAAAATTAATGAAGGCCAAAAYTTGAAGAGCTGAAACCCAAACATGGGCTCTTGTGTCTGTAGTTCAGTTCCCCAAATTGGCCTGATTTTCAAAGATATTGAAACATCTTTGTGCAATAAAGGGCAACAAATCCCACTGAAGCTGATTAATGTTTTGAATATTTTGTCTAGATTTTCAGGGTTAAATGATTAACAGAGATATGCAAATCTCTGATGATCCAAGATAACTGCCTTATTTCTGCTGACACTTCCGACAAGAGATGYCATTGTGGAAAGAAAATGAGTCACATGTTTCTAAAAGGCCAGGAGAAATGAATTTCTGAACAGTGTGAGTACATTCCTGGCAAGACCATTCCAGGAAAATTAAACAGAGTAGCAGATCAAACATGCAGGCAGACAAACTGCAGTAGCAAAGCCCTTTGCACAAAAAGGGTTTTTCCCTCTTATGTGATGAGCTGTGTGGGTCTTACAAAAACCTTCACAGCAGCGTGTACAGCTTCCTRAGGCTCACTTGGAGCAAAGCAAAGGGAATAATACTATGGATTTCCTCCCTGTGTGGKGTACATATTCACTCACTTCTTACACAGAAACTGATTTGTGACACTTCCCCGGTGTGACAGAAAAAGGCTGGCTGAATGTGCTAAAACTGTTACTCCTCCAAACTCCATCAAGTTGTTACTTGCTTATGCAACATTAAAGAAGAACTTAAAAAACTTTTAGATGTTGTCATTACCAGATTGGATGACATAATGAAAAAATGATTTTGGGACAATCTGTGACCATCAGTGATAGGACAGAAGGSTTGCTTGCCCTGAAGTCTGTGAGAAATCTGGCATGGCAATTAGAGACACTAATAATTCAACACTCATTTTCCTTTAGATATGCTGTCTTCAGGTTACCTTGTCCAACATTTCTCTGTGTCTCCTGCACATATTTAATTCACTGTGGCCACTGTTTTCCATGCAGGGATCATGACTGAACAAGACACTTGCTTATGTATTCATTTAGGGGTCACCTACATGAAACCATCTTCCAGCTTCTGTTCTCAGAATTTTGTATTTTTTAAAGTTTTTACATTTTGCCCAAAATTGCTCTTTATAATGACTTCTGATTTAATACCTTCAGCAGCCCACACACTGGAAGGAAGCAGGTGTCACTGGTATGAAGAAAAGTTTTCTCAAGAAAACAMAATTATTTGAAGCAATACCAACAACCTGATCTAGTTTCTACAGCTAGGACTCTTTTCAGGTGATGACATGACTACTGGGCTAATTTGAATTCAGTGGTCCTAGAGTAAATCTGAAAAGAGGGAGAAGTGTTTGGTCTATGCCCTGACTTCCTGATATGAGTTCCCTGAAGTCAATGGAGTTAAGGAACAGAACTAAATATTCCCCTCTGCTTTAGTGACATTACCTCAGATTTATGTCAGTAGAGCTGAGAGCAGACACTCACTTAGCTGAATATTGCCWAGAGCTAAGATCATGGTGAGCTGCTAATATTTGTTTCTGGAAACAATCCAGGAGTGATAAAGAAGCCATATTTTTGCAAAACTTTGAAACCATCCTTTAGGCACACTATGTGGGTCAAGGTACAAAGCAATAATGAAAGTCAAATGGGTTCTAGGGYTTTCTAATCCTGTCTGATCCAAGGATCCTCCAATTGTGGTCATTTCACTTGCATTTCTTAATCAATTTCAGGCCAACAATGAAGTCAGGTGTGAAAATGCCTAAAAATCCCACTAGGCTCCAGCTTAAATTTATATATATATATATATATATATATATATTCACTTTTCCTGCTTTTTGCAAATGATTGGCAGAATCTCACATGGAAACTCAACTGTCAACAGCCCAGTCTGGGAAGGTGCTGAATGCAGGAGCAAGAGGTGCAGTAACACAATGGCTCCGAGGGTAAAGCTGTTCCATGGTCTGTTCTCAGAGACACAACAGAGTTCTGTCATAAACTGGATTGCTAAGGAAACGGCTTGTGGGCTGAGAAATCATCACAAAAAGGAAGTCAGGTTTCTTGCTCTCAGAACACGTACAGGCTTCTGCAATTTTATAACAAACACACTTTTTTACCAGCTTGGAATTTAAGATTAATCCATCCCCAAAACTGTTTCCTGGTTCCCTTTCAAGGATAGATCTTCCTTCTAGTGCAGACAATTGGAAAAAATTATGACCCTTCAGAGGAACTTGGAAATAGCTGATGATGCTTTCATTTGATGGCTCAGATGCTCAGACTCGGTCTAAACAAAATATCTTCTGGGGGAAAAAAAGGTAAGAGTGGGTGCATATGTATATGAATGCTTATGCATGTGAATTGTTTTTTCTGCCTCTCCAGTGAAAGTGCTCCACCTAATTTTTTTACATATCAWGATCTAGTAAACTGTGAGTAAATTATGTTACTATTTGGTAAATTAATCTAACAAGGTTCAGTTTCAGGTTATGGATKGATACATGTTTTTAATTTCATGACTTTTTATGTTTTCGCTGGTAATAGTGGGTGAGCACTATTTCAGACTGTGAGAGTGGTTTGAGGAATCCATACAGCTGATTGTTTAGCAGACACAAACCTGCAGTTCATACTGCAAGGAAAACACTGCAGTAACACTGTGCATTCTGCATACTCACCTCTTTGAGAAGTCAATGAAATTTAAATGTCTCATCTGATATTACCAAAGTAAAGCCCTTAAATTCCTATTCCAGAATCTAGTTCAAGGTAATTACTAACAAATAGYAATTTCCCCTTGAAGTCTGTGGTTATGAATTTGTCAGATGAAGCCTCAGACATTGACCCCTTTGTCAAGGTGAACCTAATCAACCCAGATAATTTTTTATTTATCTGATGGAATGCAGAAACGGAGCTGTAATGACAATCTTCTCCAATTCCAACTGCTGTGTAAATATCATAAAAACATACATTAAAAATATGGCCTGGTTCCAGGCATGAAAATATTGCCCTTTGTGGTTAATCAAATGAAGAGAAGGGAATGGTTGTAGTTCCAATGATAAAAAAAAAAACAAAACACAAAAACCCAAAAAAACCCCACCAAAAAAACACAACAAAATAAAAATCAGCCAGCAACAGGAGGTTTTACTAATGTTTATTTCCAGTAGGGCCTGCACTGTTTTATCTGGGTTAACACGCTCTGGAAACCTTTAGGATATTGCAGACTTGTCTCTATCTATGACTTGTATAACTGTGCTTTTCACCCTGTGCCTTAGAAACATTCCCCTGACATAAGATTTACCTCTTAGAACACATTCTTAGCTTTGTCAAAGAAGGGGTGGTAAAACAGAAAACAATCCAAATAAGAGACTAAATTCAACAGCAGATAACAATTAAGATATTTGCTTCTTATCTTAATATTTCTTTTATTTTGACTCATTTCTTCATCTTTTTTACCATCTTTTTCCCAAGCAAAGTTTCTGACAGTGCACATTGTAGATGACATGAAATCCCCTGGTGGAAATTACCTTATTTATCTTTTGGTATCTGCACTGTAGGCTTGTGTCTGAGATAGTTATCCTATTGTAGTCAACTCCAACAGAAACCATAGAGTTGAGATTGTGATTGATCTGACCAAAAGCTGCTGCCTTTCTGCCTTCTAGGACAGGGGGTGCTACACCTTAAAGTTTTCTGTATTTACTGATCTTTCCTCTATTGATTATGAAGAAAGCTCATGGTCTGATTTTAGATATAGAAGCCCACAMTGTAGTGAGATGTATCTCCTCCCTCCTCATTTTAATGGAATGTCAATCAATCCCTTAATATACACATATACTGGGGTTCCTCATCTTCTGTTTCTTTTTAGAACTTAGAATGCTCTGGGTAACATAATTGTTGTTCTGTATCCACAGATGTGCCACAATGATTTGCTAACCTTGCATGATTATTCAGGCAACAAACAACATAGACATGACTTAAAATTTTCCTGTATATCTGTTGTGATTGTAAAAAAAAAAATTACTCATATGAGTTTTTTGAGTGTCTCATTCTCAATCTGAGGAGACACATTGCTTCAGTTCAGTTTGGCAAATAACTGAATGATACAGATGTCTCACCTAGAAGAGCAAGAATCTTACACTTGTCCTCTCTTGATAGTGTCTGCAGGTAATGTAAATCTTTCCCTGGTTGCTTTTGATAATTTTTTGACTATTTTTATAGCCATTCCAAGATCTTGCTGGACAGCTCCTTTTCCAAAGGGTAACAGTGGCACATGCAACAGGAAACCAAAGAACATCCTGCTTGGTCTGATGAGCATTTTTTAAAAGGACAGCTGGGTTTTTAGTGTCGTCTACCATGATTTGAAGAGGACCAGAGAAGAACACTATGTCAACCATCTGCTGGTTAGTGCTACCTTATCCCTCCACTCTCTSTGTTCTTTTGCCTTCAGGGGTTTAACCCTGTTACTTTGGGATAAGATTGTCAGCACTTTTACCAGACTCAGATGAATATCAGTTTCTTGAGACGGAATTCAGTTATTATTTACATAAAGTCCTACTCATTTGTGAATGCCTATGAGATAACTTTAACCTCAGCCCTGAGGTTTGAYTTCATGCATGCAAATAACAATATTTTACTAGTTGGAACAGGAAGAGCTATGCAGATAAAATGATGCCTSTGYTACAGTGGCAGGTTGTCAGACTAGCTGTGAGATAACATTTGAACCTTGAGGAATGGGACATRATGTAGACAGAGGATGAATATTCTCAACCATGGTATAGCTGTGTCCCTGTTTTCTATTTGAAACACAACAGCACAGGCTGTAAAAGCAAATGACRCTGGAGAAAGTCAAAATTGCCTCCTTCTGAGAACTACAAATTAACATTTTGGGAAAAGWTGGTTCTGTTTCACTATAGAGTGGGTTGTGGTTATTCAATAAGACAATGTCAAAAAAATTCCCAGAATGACTGAGTTTGTACTGTGAACGCTCTTAACTGAACTAGTTGTAAACACATATATAAATATATATATATATACACCCCCCCACATATATATATATATATATATATATATAATAGTACATGAAACGGACAAAACTATGCCTCTGACTTGAGTACATCATCCACAGTAGGACAGATGTGGTGGAAAGATCTGGAGGCCAAATGAAAATGTGTCTATAGTTGTCATTTTTATGCACCCACTCTGTGAGTATTGTTGCCATATACTTCCCCAGTTCAGATATTCCTCCTCATCCCACAGAAACGCAGTGTCTGGATGGACTGATGGGCTGTGCCAAAGCAATGGCTCCAGCCACAGGTGGTTTGTGGCCACTCAAAAAGGCTCTGAGAAATCATGATGATARAATAGAAGAACTGCATTCAAAAAGGACTGTGTGTCTATATCTGTGGGGAGGAATTAAGTATATAAAGGTGTGAGAARCAAGATTGCTCAGGTAGATGTGCTGATGCAAGTGTAGCGTGAYTAAAGAATGATGTACCTTCTCTGTCTCTAGGAAGGCCTGTCAGTGCAATACAAGAGTTATATTGACTAATAAGTTATGAACCTGGTTAATGGTTATTGAAACCGTCAATCTTTTGTTACCTCCCTTATCTACAACATTTTTCCAAAGTGATTTGATAATATCCTTTTTGTTTATTTAGAGAAGCCTTGCATAAGTCATTCCTTGAGGAAGTTGTTAGACTGCTGGTAAGAATGTTAAACAAATGAATTTTAAAACTTAGTGAATATTTTATGTCTTCTATGAGAAGATGTTGAATGTGTATGCATTTTAGCTTATGTGACTGCTTAAAACACTGCCTGGAAAACAAAAAAATAATTTAAGAAATGACCTGCTGATCATTACTATTCAATTTCTTACTTTTAGAGTGTTTCAGCTGAATGTGTCTATTTTTTCTAACCAGTCACTATGAGAGCTTTGCTGTGATAACAAAACAATTTTTTAATCTTTGTTAAAWCTAAGTTTTCCAGGTAGTTAAATAGCAGAAAGATAGGGAAAACTAGTGTAAAATATGATTCTGACATGAAACTTCAAGAACTCAGGACTCCTGGTGCTTTTTGATGTGAAATATCTAGCAATCTTATTTTTACGTGTTGCTCGGGTGACTGAGGTAGYAAAAGTTATCCAAAATTAAACATTGTTTCTATCAGCATTATTGTGGTTTTAGAAGACAAAGATGCGTCTCTCTGAGACATGACAGCCATAAAAAAAATCCAAATCTGTCCTCCTTTCCCAAGTTTTTCTTTGCAGCAACATTTTAGCACTTAGCAGTGCCTGATGATGGATACATCTCATCCAGAAAATTCAATTGCTACTCCTGCTGCTGCTGCTGCTATGGTTACAGATAATGACATAACTTCTTGTTCTGGTAGAGACAATGATAAGGGTTGTTATGATGGGTCAAGGCAAAAAGTTACAAAGTCACGAAGACTTCTCTGAATGCCAGGCTCTCTGGTGGTTGAGCAGCACTTGAGGAGTTGAAGAAAGAGTAAGGTCTTTTCTGTATTTTTTTTTTTTTCTGGAGGAGTTGAAGAAAGAGTAAGGTTTTATTATTCCCTTCTCTGACAGTTTTAAAATTGCATACATGTGTCATTTTAAACATGGCTATGTGAATATGTATTTTCTAACTATTACTTCAGAATAAAGAACACAACAATATTAGGAGGCACAGGTGAAATCAGATTTAGAGGATGATTAGATCCAATCCCACTCAAAGACTTCCAGCAGWCTAAAACCCAAAGCTTTGTGTTTCTCTCAAAGCTGCAGTTATTAAATCCATCTCCTCTGCTTGTGTTCATCACAGCCCATTGACTCTCTGGGTRTGCTTCTGTCACTCCATGAAAGCCTGTGCTTTCAGCGAGGTCTTGGCCCCTAAAGTCAGATGTTTTTACCTATGGGCTGTTYTGGCATTGTCCTGTCATCTATATTTTAGCATATTATTTGGGTTTTCTAGAAAGTTCTCTTGCAAATCTCCACCACAGTAGTGTTTTTGTCTAACCCTTTCTGTTGATAGATGATGTAGGACAAAAGTAAAGCAAAAACATGTTTTCTTGAGGTCTACTACTTTTATAATTTCTCCTGTAAATCTCAGGGTTTTTCTGTCCCCTGCAGAGCCTGACAATAGGAGGGATACAGCCTGGGTACAGTGTTCCTCAAACCTTCATTTCCAGCAGCTCTCTAGTAATTTTGCCAAGCCACAGGGAGCAAAAAGCCCTGGGCCAGAATCTTCTCTTATTTACTCTGGCATACATTTGAAGATCAAGCCAGGAGAGTCAACACAATTTCACAACAGTGAAAGTGATATGAGATCAGTGTTTGATGAGGTGCCTTTGTTTGTCTTTCAAGGAATTCAGATGTATTCACATATACTTCAGCCTAGGCATCTGTTTARTATTTCCTCATATTCATGTTTACTGTGAGGATTTTCTCATCCCTGTTCTCTGACACTGGCCTCCCCTGCTCAGGTGCCATGCTTCATTGCCTAGGCTGCATTAGTGCCAAAACATGAGCTTTTAATGAGATAATTGAAAGCTGTAGAATCAGTAGTTAAATTCAACATTGCTAAGTGCATGTGCTCCAGCACTGAGTCTCGATCAGCAGGATAATTGTTATGGATAAGTTGTGTTGGCAACTGAAATAACTGATGGATGGAGCAGCTGCTTTAGAAAGTGAGACTGGAAGGACTGGCAAGTTTTAGTTTGGAAGGAGAAGGCTGTGGAGAGGCAATCTTGATGGTCTGAATTAGGTAAATGTAGAATCTTTTTTTCACCACCCTCTACAATGCTAGGACTACAGAGCCATTCATTAAAATAAACACTGTTGATTTAAAGGTGGTTAAAGAAAGTACCTTTTTTCTTCGTAATGTGGTGACCTTCTGGAGACAGATAGCACTGGCAGCCTTAGAAAGAGGCTGGCAAATTGATGGATAACAGGTCAATTAACAGACACAAAACAGCAAGACCCTGCCCTCTAATATCCCTAAATGGTTACTGCAAAAACTGAGGAGGCACAAGGTGAGTGCGTCACAGGGTCCAACTGTGCACCTGGTGTTACATCTCCTAATGCCCCTGAAAGAGAAAAATTGCTGAACTAGGTTTTTATGACTAGTAGGGATTTCCTTTTGTTGTAGTATTCTCAGTTACAGCATTTTGTGATGCTTTTCCATTCAATTTATGAGGAACATTTTAACTGGCTCCTGGAGTTGACTAGAGTGCTCTTTTTTTATGACATACTACTGAGGATATGCACTGCGTGCCCTGGAGTCCTTCATAAGAGCAAGAATGAACATGCAGAGTCTTTGGAGACAATCTGGGGGACAGCATGGGGAAGAAAAAGCTACACTTGTTCAGTGCCATTCCGGCAGAATCCTGTTTGCAAACTGTCTAGACCCACAGGCACACCCAGGCTTTGTTCTGAAGGGAACTAATTTCTTCACAGCAAAATAAATTCCAAGAATAAATAACTATTATGAAATTTATGAAACTGGCAGGGATAGTCAGAGAACCAGGACCCACAACTGATACTCGAGTTATCTGAGACCATGAGTATAACTAGATTAGGTTTCACCTATCCTGTTAGCTAGTGGGCTGTAMTGAAAAAGGGTCTGGACAACTTGCAAAGTGTTAGAGCCAACAATAGGAGCCTGCATGGGGTCACAGAGCTGGCTTCACTCTCCATTTGGTTCCATGGACCAGCATTGGGTTAAAAGCATTTGGTTAAAACTAAAGCTTCTTTTTTCCATTGTCCGGCATGGTGCTGGCTAGTGAATAGGCTCCTGGGGTTGTGGCTTAAGGGGATTAATAGGGAAAAGAAAAACTTGCCTCATAAAAAAATCTAGCACTAAAAACTATGAAAGTTTAAAAGACTGATGAAGAGAAGGTGTTGAGCTTTAATGATGGGCTCTCTCTATGTGCAAAGCAGGAGAATCACAGCAAATKTAGGTGGAAGTTTCAGCTCCCTCAAAGTTTCCTTTGCAGGGTCAGACCAATGCTGGTTTTAATTGCTTGAACCAGCAGGAAAAGAAGACAACAAGGAAGGGCCCCTACACTGGAGCACATGATGTCCTGTTCCTGGTTTTTCTCAAATCCACATGTTTCTGTGGCTATGGTAAAAATGGTGTTTGAGTGGCTGGTATGATTTAATTCCATTCACAGCTTTACCAGCATTGCCAAACATGATGATTCTTACACAGATTCTTTCTGCCCATAACAGATTCAATTCTTCTCATGATCTTGTGGCATCAGAAACAGAAGGGTCTGGGTTTTCATGACATTATTCTCTTCTCTGTGGGAGCATACGATTGTAACTTTGCAAATAAACTTGCCTGGGGACAAAGGTTTTTCTATTAGGATTTTCTGTGAGGCTTCACAACCTTYGGCATTACTGAGACTTCTGTTGTGCGTTGACTCATACAGAAAAGTCAGGATGAAATTTTTTGCTTTCTCCAATTTTAATTATTCCTCGCTTTTTCAGACCACTGCTCTGCTAGGTCATGGATGACAATTTGTATTTCAACATCTTTTGGGAGAAAGGAGGGGAGCAGCTCTGAGTGCAGCTTGCTGCATATGCAATCCTAAATACGCAGCTTATGACCCTGGCTAAGTAAAAACTGCAATGTAAATAAGCCCTGATTGATTTGTCTTTATTTCTTCCTCTTTTTTTTTCCAGTAAAAAACATTCTATCTATAATACTGACTGAATCTCTAAAATGGTCTGTTTCCTTCCTGTCTTTATAATTAGTTTCCTATTTGATGTGTACTTACTTTAATTTTTCTTTTTATGTTTGTACACACTTGCCATCGTAAGAGTGATAAAAATTTGTAATAGATGATAAGATCCTATTAGCACTTTGCTTGAGTGACAAAGAATTGAGACACTTAAATGTAATTTCTGGAAATATTTATTCAGTTATCCACTTTTGGYATGCAGTTGGTTATTTCAGCAGTAGCCTGAAGAGAGACCACAGATAAACTGACGGTTTTTACTGAGTTTCACTTGGAAATTCCAGTTCTTCGAAAGGAACTTAATGAATGTGAATTGCTGCATCTTCAAATCAAGATAGATCTTCAAATCAAGATTCATATTAGTTTCCTGAAAGTAAACTGTTTGATATTGCGTTTTTTATTTTCAAGCCTCTGTGTCAGAGAACAAAATTTTACCCTCTTCCAATTTRCGTGCTTTTTGCAGTCTGTTTATTAAGAGATTTATTTCTAACTCAAAATCATTAATACCTTCTCCCTTCCTCAGCTTTTGGATACATTGCTGTCGTAGGTCACCCAGGCTGGACTCCAAGKGCTCACCAAAGCTGCTCTGTCACTACCCTGCTCAGCTGGATGGGGGAGAGAAATTATAAAAGAAAACTCAGGGGTCACACTGGGGAAGATTATTCATCAGTTACCACCATGGGCAAAAGTGTATCTATAGGGAAAATATTTTAAAAAGTTTTTTAGAATTAATTTCTGCATGTCATATGYATGCTTATGAGTACTTCAAAGTCATTACACAGGAACTGTGATTTGGTTGATGCCCAGTGTGACCAATTTCGTCCCAACAAGTGATTGCATTTGTAACTGCCCATGTTATTGGTGTGTGCAATAACATGTTTGCACTTCTGCCTGTGTATTTGGGAGAATGCAAACCAGGACTCGGAGTTCACAACAGAACAAATGAAGCATGACAGAGAGTCATGGAGAAGACTGGCTTTGCATCCAAATTCCTTGAATCTGTAGAAGTGTTGATTCCTGGGACAAAAGCTCTTGTTTCTCTGATTAATTYTTCATAAATTATTTTAAAACTTGCCTATTAGCTGTAATTTGTCTTTTGTAAGCTTGGTGAACAGGTGTTTTTAGCCCTTAAAACCGACAGAGGAGCAAGTTTTCTTTGTATTTACATTTTTAAGTGCTCAGTGGTCACAGCCAGCCATTATGCAGAAGTGATTCCAGTGACTAATTTKACTTGACATTTTGATGCCTGTTTCTTTCAGAGTTCCATGTTATTTGGCTGATCTTGCCTGTGCCATGTCATTCAGCAACACATACCTCCATTTTTAACTACTATTTTACTAAAGAATTATATTCAACCTGTCTATCTGTTTTGTTATATGTGTCTACTCATAGCTCTCCTGGCTTTTTCTTCATGTCAGCAAGGTCAAACTCATTCCTCTTCTAATTATACACAGTACCTATTCAAATCTTTGCTATTTGAGCAAGTCAGCTGTTGAAGAAATTATATTAGTACGAATGTCAAAGAATACTATAAGAAAAGGAGGGAATACAAATAATTTAAAGCTTTAAGACGAAAAGAAATTTGTTCTTACTGTCACTGAATGCACTAAGTCCACTCAGACAATATAGTTCAGGTGTTAAACAGTCTGGGGACCTGGATTGAATTTAGGTTTAAAATACTAGTATTCTTCACTTTTCATTCTTTTTATTAATGTTCACATGCCAGAAGCTTTTAACCAARTTCATCACTTTCAGGGGAGGATCTGGATGTCTGAAGAACTATTCAGCATTGCTAACTGAAGTTATTTTCTTTAAGATTGCTTAGACCCCCCCAGAAAAGAAGTAGTGCACTAGCTTGTATGAAATGAAGAGTTGACAGACTCTGCTAAGGAAAATGTAGTGGAATCCAATAATGTTTCCATTTACATTGTGTCTCTTCCTTTAGTGCAAATATATTGAGAACATTATTATGAATCACAGTTTAAATTAAYATCTCTACACGCTCTTTGCTTTTTGAGTAAAGACCCTATGTTCTACACTTTATGCCACAGGCCTTAACTGGGAGAAACCCTCTCCTTTAACAATGGAAAAAGCTTCTGATTCTCTTATGAGTGTCTGTTTTTAGCATGCTTTTCATCTGTGTGTAGTCCCATGCTCTTCCTTAGAAAGGCACAAGGAGGGAATTCTTGTGCAAAAAGGGCATGTTTTATTTTAGCGCTGTTTYGACTGATATCTTTCCACACAACTTCTGACTTGGGTTTACTTTGGSTAGAGTCAGTCAATGTAATTGACAAATTGGTGCTTGAAAGATTACACAATTAATCTTGCAGATGTTGGGCAGCAAAGAGCCCCAAACCACCTTTCCTGGTGATGACCACTTTCTGCTGCTGCACTACACCAGTACCCCGCTTGAGTCTAATGTGTACAGGGAGACCTGGAGGTGACTGAGCTTTCTCACCTGATTTTGTTCACCTCAGGAGCAGAGGAAAAGACCCATATTTTTCTGGTTGATTTTGCCCAAAGCAGAGTTAAATATTCAGTGTGTATTTAATCAATTTTGGCAGTGGTATACTCTGCAGTTGTTATATGTGGGGGCCACAGCAAGACAGCACCATTGTTAAATGCTGTGTTTTAGTGCTTTGGGTTTTGCAGTTACACTTCACAGAAATTGAGTAACAACAAAGCCATCATCTTTGTTGTAGGTCAATGAAACAAAAATCTATGTTCCAACAGTCTGCTGATGAGAAGCTCCTTTCTTCATTTCAAACAGAATGGATGGGATGACTGAATTTTAATTATTCTGTAATGTCACATCTGAATCCCTTCTGCATGATGAACTAAAGGTGAGATATATGATTACATCAATAATTACATTACACTTTTTGAGCTCTTTTTTGAAACTGGGCAGTTTACTCCTGTTCATGTTTCAAAGCCATCCATGTACCAGACTGAAAATTTTCAGTTATTKATTTATTTACAGAGGAACACCAATCAGGTACAAGATTTGCAAATTGAATTCATCACTTTCACTTGGAAGAAAATAAAAAAGCAGCTAAATAAAACAGAAATAAAAGCTTTCTCACTTTTAAGACAACTGATTTTTATTGTAAACCCCTTCATCATATAATTGACTTATTTTAACAACAAAACCCTCATAGGCTGTATATTTCAGGTTTAAAAATGTGTTTCTCTCTTTTAACTTTAAACTATTTAGGAATGGGTTTGTTTTGTCTGGGGAAAAAAAAAAAACAAACAAACAAAACCCAAAACAGGAAATTTGTATTGATTCAGACTCAAAATTCTGTGATTTTGTGTATGGATAGATCCACATTTTTTAGTTTTTTTTTTTTTTTTTTTCCAGTTTTTTTTTTTTTTTTTTTCCAAGTTTCTTAAGTTTCTTATCAAAAACTTTTGCAAGAACTTTTTCATTTTTAGGTTAATCTGTCTGATTGGAAAATTGCGTTAATTTCTGTGTCAACTTTCCTTTCATTATGACATCAGATGAAAAAAAGTGATGCAGCCTGAGGTTTCGTTCATACTCTAATTGGAATGAGAATGGAAAAAAACAGCGGTGAACTGAACTGGAAGAAAAGTCACAGTGGACACATGCRTAAAACTTGCATTGAGTTAAAAGAAAGAAGGCCCTGAAAAATATTTGAGATAAATCTTGTCRAGTCAGGCTGATCTTTATAATAAACATACTCAGTCTTGTGATCTAATAACCATTTCATTTCATGTTTGGGGAAGTTGGGATTGATATTTTGCAACAGGTTCCAATGTCATGCTTGGGCAACTTTTTGATTTGTTGCAGTTTGGAGGACTGTGAACTAGGCAGGGCTGTTTAGCCCAGCATAAAGAGCATCAGAGCTATCAAATCTGGAAATTCCCTTTCATCAGAAACCCTCCAAAGTTCAGGAACATGACTGTTGCATTCAAATTTGGTCAGTTTGTCATGAGAGAGCTCTAAGAGAGATTATATCATTTCCTGACATTAAAAACACTCATTTGAGCTCTTTGATGATAACGGAGTTGATCGGTTTTGGAGTGTTTCAGCATTTTGGCATGCCCGTAACATGAGGATATGTCATTAACACTGTAATAAAAGAACAGGCTTGATGAAATTTAACCTTCTAGGAATTCTGATTGAGAAGCAAAGCATTCACATCTTAGTACTTGCCTTTTTTATCTATCAGGGGGGTTTTAGAGGCTGGGTTAGTTGCTCATACTAGGAAAAGAATTCTTCTTAACAAAAAAAAAATTGGGTTTGTAAGTGAAGGCTTAACATTTGTGTTTTAAAGTTGTGCCTGCAGAGAAGATATATTTCGATTCCTCAAATCTAAAAAAAAWTCCAGAGTTACAGAGGTAAGACTTTATTAAAAGACTGATATCTAAAGCCACCAATTAAAAAATATATAACAATATAGTGAAAATTGCAAACACATATCCAAAACAAATCAGAAAGATTGAACATTCAGATGTTATGGATTTTTTTTTCTCAAAATAAAGCTAAATAATAGTTACTATATTGGAATGCAGCAATTTTTACCTGCAATTTTAAGAGAAGAGAGTTTGGTGCATAATCTAGAGCCTGCCTTTAGTCTTCATTCGGTTTATTAATCTAAAATACTCTAATTCTCAAACGTGTTAATTTCACAATAATTCACAACATGCTATCAAATGTATTAGGAAAACTAGTCCAAATGGATTCAATCACATAAATGAAATGTCCATACTTTTGCTGGTGTTTTGTTTATATGATGTGTCTCAATCAAAGCTCCTCACATCTGCAGACATGCAATTATAAAATCCTATATTCCAGATATCTATGTCTATTAATGTTTATGCAAAACAAAATGTACCCTTTCTTACACAAATGATCTATAATTGTACCATAAATTTTTAATATTCAAATTATTTTCCCAAACAATTGATCCCAATGGGATAAAAAAATATTAACTTTAATTTCTTTCCTTATGCCTGACATATTTCACATATATAACCAGATTGTTTTTTCTTTAAATTGATGTTGTCTCCATACTGGTTTTCTCTATTTGCAGGTATTAATGAATAAATTTAAACTCTGAATCACAGGCTTTTAAATTGGCTGTAAGGAATAAATGTATAGCTACATTAATAAATATATATCAAAGCARTCAAAGGCTTAGCTATATATTATGTCTTGATGTGTGTGCAAAATTTCCATTACTGTTATTGGGAGATAATGTGGGTGTTGTGAGGGCAGAATTTTTCCAGGCAGGATCCTGTAATATGTTTTTTTCCCTACTGATTCTAGTTTTCCTTCTTTGTATGCTGTTTTCTACAGCAATTAGAATTTTGGGAACTTTGAGGAAAGTGAGAGCAGAATTTATACCTTTATCACAACAAAATGATTTCTTAAGTTTCACATCTGTACTGAAAAACCAAAGGCACAGACTAAAGGACATTTAGCCAGATGTTGATACCTAAATTGCAAATATCCATGTTTAAGCAGATGAAACCCTCCTGAACTTCTGTTCTGTGATTTCATACAGTGATAACAACAACAAAAAGGACATAGTTACTAATTGTGTTGGTGGTGGTAGCAAAGGGACATTGGCACCATTGTGGTGACTCAGGAAGATGTTGATGTGGCAGAGCAGAGTTGTGACAGTTGAAAGCAAAAAATAGATCATGTTGGAAATATTTTCTCAGGATATTTAATGCTTATTATGAAAAGTTGAATAAAAT
>NW_026623235.1:7632998-7666228 GCF_030028575.1 Malurus melanocephalus
TGCTAAGTAGCTATGCTTAGCCAGGGAAGAGGGCATTATTATTCTTCCCTATGGAATGGGTTAGAGGAAAATTATTTAGAAGAAACATCTGAATAAAACAAAAAAAAGATAAACAAAACATAAACAAAAAAAAAAAAAAAAAAAAAAAGAAAAAAAGAAAAAAAGAGGAAAATAAAATCCAAACATGCACAAGCCAGTAAGAACTCTAATACCAGATGGGTATCACTGGTGTGTACACTCACAGTTCCCTTATTGCATGTCCCCATCATTGCCAGGAGGCAAGAGGATATACACTTGGAGAGGGTGGATCGAAGTGCCAGGCACCTGAAAAGTTCTGGGTAACATAAATGCATATTTTATCCCTTGACTTCTAAACATCTTTAGGTGTCACACACATCTATTTAACTRTTTTTCAAGGTGAACAGTTTTCCTATCAATTGATGATTAATAATCTCTAATTGGAAAAGATAAAAAATGTAGGTAAAGTTAAATCCATCCTTTAACACCCTTAAGAAAGGTGTTCTCGTACTGAAATGCTGAGGGACTCGATCTATATACAGCATACAGCAAAATGCAAATATATGAACTAAAGTCACATTGGTTCTGATGATGCTTAAGGCTGTGGTTAAAAATATGCTGTTATGAGGTAGTACTGGATAGTTTTATTTGTTAAAAGCACAATAAAAGTATTATTGACCTTATTTCGGAATGATCTTTACAGCTCTATTAGATGCAATAAACAAAGAATTAGAAGTGTGGATTAAAAAATAGAGGTAATGGTAGAAATAGTTCAGCATTGTTTCGCATGCTGTAACTAACTGCAATGTGTGGAAACAACAGTGGAATAGGTCATGGTACAACAGAATATTGTAATTTATTTGGAAGATGTGCCAAGGGAAGAGGACATTCTYATACAAAAGTATAGATTTGGAGGAACCAATCAGAGTTTTAAACCAGAAGAAAAAATGTCCATATAGTTTCTTGGGACTATGCCTTTCTTTGGCCATTTGGTTGTGCTCCTTGGGAATTAAGTGTGTTTTGCTTATAATAGATAGATCTTTTGGGGTTTTTTTTAGCCTATGTTTCCTCATGAGATCTTTATCTACTAACTGTGGCATCAGTCTCTAGAGCAACATATGCAAACAAGCTACAGTAGTCTCTTTTCTAAGTACTGTAATATTTCATTTTGAGAATTAAATGAAAATATTTCATAACRAAAAACAGTCCTTGCATTCCCTTATTTGTGAATTGCATGCCAGAGTGTTCCCATTAGACATGAAATGAAGAATATGTCCGAGAGACAATGTATATATTTATACCCAATATTTTAACATTGTTAAACTTGCACACCACAAATTCTTAGTGTTCTCTAGGCTGGAGACAGATATTATGGACAGTCCGTTGTGTAGACTTGAACCAGATCACTTTCAACATGTTGAAAGGATTAATCCAGGCTTTTATTCATTTAAATATCATTTTTTTTGGGTTGCTGTGCCCACTCCCCAGAGCTTATGGAAATAAATAACAGGTAGAGGATGTGATGCCTTTTATTGGATTATACTGTATAATGGCTGGAAAAATATTGTTTTATGAAAATAAATGATTTCAAAGTCTTCAAGTCTGCACCAACCAACACTGATTCCATTGAAGCAACATTTTGTTCATCTCCTTTAGAAAGGATACCTCTGGCATGGGCCCCATTGCCGTAGGACAATTTTCTCATGAAGAGCTAATTTCCAAGGATTTATTTGCAAGGTAGGAGGTGATCCAACCCCCACACCTACTCCTTTGAGTTGGTTCATTTCAATGCCTTGTGTCATAGTTTAAATGGTGTATATTTGTCAGAATCAGAAYCCTCAATAATCCATCCCAAGGCCCTGAAGAAGGGAAACATTTACTGAAGCATGRTGTTATGCCTTCAGCAAAGGCTCCAGTAAAGAATGATATAATAGTTAGAAGAAATTTAAGAAAGGCAATTATAATGACTAAAATACATTCCATATTTACTGGTGTGGATCTTCTTGGCCGACCTATGGGGAAAAGAAACATCAAAATGGATAAAGTCATCAGTTTTGGAGCTGCAGGAAATTGGCACCATACAACAACAAAAACTGTCCCCTTCTATGCACTATGTGAGAGTCTGTTGGAATCTTTAAGCCAAACAATGGCAAAATATGCTTATCCTCTCTTGTAAATCTGTCCACAGTTTGGACTCACTTTGCAAGAAGGTAGGATTTTCACTGTAAGCATGTCTACAAGATTGAAGAAAAACATTTTGCCCAACTTCGGTGTTGAACAGGACATGAAAAAGGAAGAGCCTGAAACAGTTCAAAATAAACTTGAGACACTTAGTTAGCAGTCTAAACTGTCCATTGTATATGTGCACATGCCTTGAAACATGTTTACTTTTAGGCAAGGTGGTTAAAATTTTACATTAAAATCCTTGTTTTATGATATGCACTTAGCTGCATTGCATTTCTTACTTGGTGTTTTCCAGGTTTTGAATGCAGGACTTTGAAATGTCAGGGTTCTTCCAAAAGGGTGTCTGGGCATGAAGGAGAAAGAGGCTAATTTCCTAGGTTTTTAATAAAGAAAAAAGGAGAAAAACAAAACATAAATTCCATCAGGTAGCAACTGAGTGGCCTGCACAAGTACCCTTTCAGGCACAGCAACCTTTACATCCATTGCAGATGCCTTTTGCCTCTTGAGTTAGTTTTGTGACTCTTGGATGATGTTCTCGTACTTTCTGCTGAGCAGATAAAAAATGCACATTTTCCCAGTGGAGTTGCACAAAATGCTTGCTGGTCAATGTGGAATTTAGGAACTGTGAGGTTTCAGATACATTTTTCTATTTTCTCTAGGTGGTTCCTGTCCTAATATTTGATGCCACATCTGACTTCCAAACTCTTTCTGAACTGAATTTTCTCCAGTTCACGTTGGGCTGTATTCTGCTTCAGAGAACCTGGGCTTTGCAATCAGCAGGGGAAACACTGAGTTCACACAAAGAGTGAGAAAGAGACACTTCCTGGCCTCGAGAGCTGGCAGCAGGCAGGAAAACACAACCAGTGCGGAAGGAATTTCTAAGCACGCAGCTGCCAATTGCCTCAGCTCTTGTCTGAGCATGGACAAACTTAGGGGCCTTTTGAAAGGCTACAACTAAGAGACAGAAATGGCATGCAACATATCCTTAGCCCAGATTTCATTTTCCACCTGTTTTTGAGTCTCTACCATGCAAAGTTATAGAGTCAGTATTGCTCTAACAAAGAGTTTTAGGGTTTTATTTTTATTTGTCAGAAATGGGTGATCACTGAGTGTTACCTGGGTGTCCTTCTGAGAAATGGGTGAGGTATTTTGAGCAACAGTGTCTTTAAAAATTCAGTCTAAGACAGATAACAAGTCTGTAAAATTTTAGCCSAAGTGGTTACAGTTTGACAGAATTTTAAGCCACTGAGAATCAACATTTATTAGGAGTGTCGGGAAACTTCAAATTTAGGAGCCGTTGCCCCCTCTATTAACAATATAAGCGAAAATTCAACAGCTAGCTACAGAAAATGAGACTCATGTATTAGTGTTGGTCTATTAATATGCATATGGAGAAAGAGAGAAAATAAAGTGCTTCTTTCCTRATTTTTTTTAATGAGGCAGAATCATAAGTTAGAAAGAAAAACAGGCATACTTAAGAAATTAAATTRAACAGAAATAGGAACAACTCTGGGTTTATACATTCCGTTGACAAATCTCTCAAATTTTTATGACTGTATAATCCAGCTCCTGTCACAGTTTTCTGCCATGGCATCTTTCAGATGATTGGTTTTGTGCATAGTTATTAGTCTGATGCTGCTAATCTCTCATTTCGGAAGGAATAAACTCAACTGYGTTGAGCTGAATGCTTTTACTTTCTTTTAAAAAAGATGTAATTCAGGTGGCTTAATGGGAAAGTAGACAATCCAGATTTAAAGACAATGTTTGACCTTTTGTACATCCCAGCTGATCTAGAAACTGGGCAGCATATGGGCAGTATTTTCCTGTACCTAGCTGTACCTAGCTGTACCTAGAATATGACTAATAATATTCAAGTGCAGTGTTTTCCTGTAAAAAAAAAAAAAAAAAAAAAAAAAAGGTGGGAATTCCTTCACCTGTATGGGTAGAGTTAAAAGTAATGCATGGAGACCAACCTCGTTCCCCATCTGTGGGGAGGGTGTCTTGTCCCCACAGGAGATAGGTTTGTGTCACTGATGGATTAACCTCYCTGTGGAACTGTGTTTTGTTCCTCTTAATGTATACAGAGAACAATCTAAATGATTTGTGCACACCAGGTACCCAAGATGGCTACACCTAATKGAGATGAGACTCATTCAGGCTGTAATAATTGTCCCTCTTCCTGCAGGGATGAAGCTCGCAGAGACATCAATGTTTTRTTGTCTTCTCAGTGATCTCATCAACTATTAGCAGCTCAGGTTTATTTTATCCTTATTTATTTAAGACTGAATTCTGAACAGATACAAAAATAGTAAACCTGGTCTCCAACTACGCAGGATACAGGTGAACCCTGGTTCTGAGTCTTCAGCATTTTGTGTTTTTTAACACAAGACGTTCCCGATTTACCTAATAACATTAGTGTAGCTCTACAAAATTGTCAAAACTTGCTTGTAGACTTTACCTGGGCCTTCAGGAAAAAAAAAAAAAAACAGAAAAGTGATGTGAAGAAGATGTGAGAGCAAAAATTGTGCCTTTTAGAGTAAAATGCTGTTTTTGAGTGTGTTCTTGACATTCATGTGAAACAACAAAAACAGAGTAAATATGTGAGTATTCCTACTCATTCTGATCTATGACCTTTCTTTTTGCTTGTTTCCAGACCCTGGAAACTAATTCTACACATTAATTCCTGTCAACAGTAAAGGGTCATAAGCATTTTTGCTTTCACCAGACAAGAAATGCTACTGCTTGTCTTCTTTTCAAACTTCTTCTGTAAACTATTCTGTTTTGGGATATCAAAAGACTAAACATCTGTTCCCTTGTTGATACCAGCTTTGCATTGCAGGAGTCACATTTTTTTTTTCCATCATAATTTTTACATTTTCTCCCAGTATTGAACAGCAGAGGAGCTTCTACCACAAGAAAGTCATGATCCCTAGCTGGGACCTCTGGGTTTAGCTGTAGTTGAAGGATTAGGGCAGCTTTAGACAGAAAGCAGAGTGGCATTTCCTCTTGGGAGAGCCTTGGTGATCCAACCTCCAAATTTCCTGCAGTCTATGTCCCCTCTTTCATCCTCCAGAGCACAAGAGACCTGTGGCTGCCTTTCTCACATCTCAATTAAGCAAGCTCTAAGTTCTGAGGCTGATGAACAGGCGTTGTCCCTTCTCCCCTCTCTCTGTGTGACCTCTGAAGCACACCCTGACAAATATCTCTTTCTTTGTTCCTCAGGGGAAAGGCATTCTCCCTGTTGTCCTGGGCTGTTCAAAATATTCCAACCAAGAGGAAAGGATTTCTTCTCCTTTTTTTTTTTTTTCTTGAAGCCATGCAAAGACCAGAAACACTTAAAGGCATAGTTTCCTAAAGATTCTTCCCACCTTATTTTCCCCCAGAGATCTCTTTGTCCACTACTTGTCTTGTCATATGTAAAATGAGAAAGAAAGGCTGTCTGTGCCTGATTCATTCTTTGAAGTATCTGCCACAGCAGTGTAATAAATAACCAGAAACTTTGTGTCCTTACGATGAGAAATCAATCCACAGAGGCAACTTTTAGATATTTCTAGAATAAAAATCCAAGGAGGAGGAAGATTAAGTGGAGAAGTGAAGAACTTGGCTGTCACCTTGCCTCATGTTTGTTAATTGAAAACAACTGTAAGGAGAGGCAGCATTCAGCTTCAGGGTTCTTTCTGTGTGGAAAGCAAAGGTGAATTCCCTGATTCACTACAAAAGCTCTCTTCTTTCAGCTGGATTATTGATTTCTTTGACATATTTTAAGCATTTCTTTCTAGCTGCTGCTTTTTTTCCTTTCCAGACTCTGCCTGCCCTCCTCTGGTCTTTCCACACCTTCACAGGCAAAGAATTGAAATGCTGAAATATCTGAAAACCAGAAAATATTATAAGAAGAAAGAAAGAAGGTGTGTATAAAATGAAACTGATTAAGGTAGCAAAGCTGAATATAATGCCTGCCTTTATCTAAGTATAAGTAATATGAGAATTATCTACCAAATTTGGGATCACTGGCCTGTTGTCCAGGCAGACTTTTTTTCTCCCAGCTCATTCAGGCACCTCAAAAGTCTCATGATGAATGACTGTCTGTGTGGGCAAAATGTTTATTTCAGGAAAGAACAGTGAATGCACACTTCTTGGGTCACAGTGAAGTATCGACTAAAGTACCTATCATCCTGTCTTTTTAGAGTACCTTTCTCAATTTTAAGGTGCATGTGAAAATTTGGGATTCAGATTTTTGTAGAAAAATAAAAATCAAACAACACTGTTAGCACAAAATCATGAGAGAGGCTTATTCTTTAGTTGTGATGTTTTCTCCTTCTTCCCCAAGTTATAGATAATTTCAAAAATTCTGCTGGCAATACGCAGGGAAAACATCTCAAGTTTGTCAATAGCTTTCTTATTTTTTTGTTCCTGTTCTTCTGATCCTATGCTATAGCTAGGCAGGGATAGAGCAAGAGAAAAAGAATTAAAATAACCACAACAATGGGGCAGTGCTAGAAGGTTCTTATCTGACTTGTGATGACAAATGAGGCTTCAAAGTAATCAGTGCCTGCAATGGATGAATACATAAAAGAAAAAGACAATGTATCTTAGTGATTCCTGTTAGTCTTTTCTAAAATTTAAAAGCRCTTGCTTAACTTATTCTTTGCATGCTATTTTAAAATATTCACAAGTATCAGTGATGCGCAGGGAATTCATACTGAGCAGTTGGAAATCTTTCGTGACTGATCTGATCTGACTCACCGTGTCCTCCTCATAAGTGCAACATTTGCCATTCCCCAGGGATACCCCTTTTCACAGGGAAAAGTGGAAAAGCAGCACTTTGGAAACATTATGCAGGAAGACTTTGCAGTGCAGGTAAGCACAGTGAAATGTGGCTGGAAACACAGCCCYGTTTGTGCCACGAGAAACCCATCAGAATTGCAGAGTGGTTTGTGTTGGAAGGGACCTTACAGATCATCCAGTTCCAGCTGTGAGCRGGRCCACCTTCCACCAGAYCAGGCTGCTCAGAGCCCCATCCAGCCTGGCCATAAACTCCTCCACGGATGGTGCAACCCCCTCCTCTCTGGGCAATGTGTTCCAATGCCTTGCCATGCTCACAGTAAAGAATTTATTCCTAATATCTCATYTAACTCTACCCTTTATGTTATTTCAATTTAAAACTCTTACCCCCAATTTACCACCACACTCTGTCACAAAAGCCCCTTTCCATCTTTCCTGGAGGCCTCCTTCTCATACTGGATGGCCCGTGTAAGGTCTCTGGAACCTTCATTCTCCAGGCTGAATGACCCCCTGTCTCTCAGCTTGTGCTCAAAGGAGAGCTGATCCACCCCTCTCACCACCTCATGGTCCTCCTCTGGACCCACTCAAGCTGGTTCATGACCTTCTTGGACCCCAAAGTAGTAACTGGAAGTCAGACTTGATACTTTACTAGTTGTGTGAAGGAAATGAATAAAATGTTAAGCCTTCAGTAGCTGTAATACATTTCATCCTTAGCTGGCATGCAGACACCTCAATAGGAGGTATTTTCTCYGAGCCCTTTCCTGAAGGGCAAGTTTAATAAAATTACATCACATTGCAGCAAAAGTTACCAGCTTTTCCAGTATCTGAAGTTAATAATTTCTTAAATTGTCCTTTAGAAATTTTCCAGACCAAAATAATTTGTCTTAAACCTTTCAACATATGACTCAAGCAGTTTCTCTCATTTAAAGTACTGTGAACTTCCTAATGAAGGCAATTTCTTTGTTTTTCATTTTCACATTTATAATTTCAGAGTGATGTGGTCATAAATTAAACATTTACAAGTGTTTCCAATCTTTTCTGATTAAACCTTGTTATTTTTAGCTACATATAGAGGTCTACAATCATCCTAAGCCTTCCTCTAGATGCCATAAAAACTACAATGAATGCCAATCTCTAACTAGATAGTTTTTAATTTGAGGCATATTCTATTGGTGAGGAAGATGAGTAAATTTCCCATTAGTTAGTATGAATCACCAGTTTATACTGTAACATCTTAATTTCACATCAATTAATCACAATTATTGGTTTAAGATATTCATGTGGCGAAAGGTTTTGAGAAAGATGAGTAATCAAACTGTTTTGAGAAGCAGCTGTTTTTTCACAGTTGATAGGAACTTGTACTRTTTGTGAGAAGGTTACAAAAATTTCTGTGGTTATACAGGAAGAAAAAAATCCCCAGTATTTTTAAAGTTCGTTGCACTAAGTGCTAGATCAGTGAGATTCTGTAGATGAATTCTCAGTTCATTCATTAAGAATAATAAAAAATTAAAAGAAAAAAAAAAAAGCATCGGGGGAGAAGGGGGAAAGGACTGAGGAAATTAGAAATAGTGGGTTTTCCTGTGGCAGTTAGCCATCAAAAGCCTCCATTATGCTGAAATAAATGGCTGCTTTGCAATTGTATTTTCTCTCTGTCTGCAAATAWGTGAGAAGGAAGTACAGAGTGCAGCTGATAAAACAGGGAAAGACTATAGGTGAAAACAAACCTAAAACTTGCTCATAAAGGTAACTGAGACTTACTCCCTGTGTTCTCATGCCTGGTGCTGAAGCCACTGAGTTGCTGCTGCATGAGACCATGAGAACTGGGCTATAGAATCATGGAATCATGGAATGGTTTGGGTTGGAAGGGACCTTAAAAACCATCATGTTCCAGCCCTGCTGCCATGGGCAGGTGTCGGAGCTACCATTTGTTGAGCAACGGGAGAGATGCACAAGGACCACTTGATCTCGCAAGTCTCGTTTATTGCACACACAACCACAGCTTTTGTACCCACGCTTTCCAACGGTAATCAACGTTTACTTTAACGTTCCCTAACGATACTAACAGTAACTAACGTTTGCTAATGCCTTTTATGGCAAACTCTGCTGTTACAAGTCTCTCAAGCTGACTCCCTTATATCATTAGGTGCATCTAACGGGTCTGGCTGTCACGGGGCTYCRCGGGACAAGGACCTMCTGCAACTSTMACTGCAGCTACCGCTYGTRGCCAGCGACTGCCTCTGAGGTCAGACAGTTCCAGAATATTCACAGGTCCCTTATCCCGCAGCCAAGCCTTAGAGAGGCTCCCCACAGGCAGGGACACCTTCCACTAAAAAATTAGCAAATGTTTCTTACTGCGACGGACACGGACTTTCACTTTAGAGGGAGTCATTCTTTACTTACCTTTCTACTCTCAGCATGCCCCTCTATGAGACTGGCAACTGCTCTGGGAATGAAACTGGCCCCTTTTTGATGTCTCAAGTGCCCAGCTAGAGCAGACAGGGAACATCTGGATYATCTGCTTTGCTAATTGTGTGTGCTCCACTTTCACCCTCTTTCCCTTCTACCTAAAATTCACCCTGTGTTTTCACTTGATCTTCCTGCTTATTTCCTCCCCAAAGGCTCAGATTTGCATCCAGTGAAGCCAGTATGAATGTTATATGAGAAAGTTTAAGCCTTTAGACTGTGATTTAACAAGGTACTTAAGCACATGCCTGGCTTAGCACACAAGAACCTTCTCATTGAAAGCAGCAGAAAGATTGCTACTGGCCTAATTGGGAACAAGAGCGATCTATGAATCATTAAGCAGTTGCTGAGCCCACTCTATAGCAGCAGTGGCTATATTTCAGTGATRGGCTGGGTGTGAGCACTGTGAAGAGTTTATGATGTGCTTGGGAACCTCAAGAATGAAAGCATCTCTATGCCAGCTGCACCCTGCCATGGAATTTACCAGTCCAGACAATATACCTGTGGGTCCACAGCCACCAAGAAGTTTGTAAAAAGGAAAAGGGTATTTTGCAGAACAAACTGAGAGCTGTATCTCCCCAAACTTGAGGGTAATCGGTAAAATATTTCTCAAGACTCTCCAGAAGAAATGGAAATTATTTTATGCAACTCTCTATCACATGCCAGAATAGTTTTTTAAAGCACTTCCTKGTACACACATATCCATGCATGCATGCACATTTACATAAAGGATATTACACATATTCTAGCAGGGCAAGACTAGGAATAATATTTCTGTGTTTGCTCTGATGTCTGTCTTCTCATGCTCCAGAAGAGAAGCAATCACCAGCATTTAGCAATAAATACTTGGAAAAATGCAAAKTATTGGTTTTATTAAGGTCAGGTCAGAATATTAGCAAAGACTGATGAATTAATACACACATACTGTCCTGTCTTATTCCTCCAGTGTAATATTTGATACTCCTGTAGGAGGTGTTTGATATGCAGGTGAGGGTAATACAGTCACAGACACTCTGCAGTCTGTAGGGAAATGGCTCTGACTTATGTGAGACGCAAAACAGTGTAATGATAGATAGGAAAAGATAATGCTTGTTTTCATAGGCTGGTGAGATCCTCTCAATGCCCTTTATACTTAAGCCAATTTATGGCTCATTTAAAGCTGTGTGATCCACAAATTTCCATTTTCTTTGTGTCCTATCCACAGCAAAGCATCATAGTCCATTRCATGCAAAGAAACACATCTAATGCTCATGGTCCAGTGAAGCAGTGGCACTGCTCTATTGCAATGGCACTGCCTTGTACCTACAGGAAAATGTGAATTTATAGCAGTGCCAGTGCAGCATCCTGGTMCTGTTCCAGCTCAGCTGTTCCAGAACAGAAGCTGTGGCTCTTGTCACATATCCCASCCCAGGTGATGCGAATCTCACATGAGCTGCACTTGTCCCATGCTCAGAGTAGGAGGATGGCTTTTGGGATCATTTAAAATGGCTTTGGTGTAAATGTGGTACGGAATAGTGGCCATTAAACTCCCACTCTGTGCCTTCCCCTGCATTGGGCTCTGGGTTGAGTGATTCAGAAGTGCTGTTGTGTTATTGCTTCTGCTTACCCCTAAACTCCTAAAAAGTTGTAGCCTAACCAGTCATTCAACAGTGTCTGCCTCACTCATTGAAAACTGTTCATGCTGTGCACAYAAAAATGGTGTTTACCCTGAGCAARATAGGCTGCTGTGGCTTTAGGRGATCACAYAAGACACTGTGCCCAGAAATCGTCTATTTTTCTTAGAAATTTAGCACTCTGTGGTTATTTGTCTAAGATCTGAGCACCGTGTCTGGAAAGCAAAGCTTCTTCTGTAAAGCAAAGCTTCTGTCCGGAAAGCAAAGCTTCTTCTTTTAAAGTTGTATTTGAGGTCTGCATGTCATTTTTTTTTTAAATCAACACAGGAAAACAGCTGAAAATAATTTCTAATTTAAGCTTTTTACTCTAAACTTTAAAAATAATACTTTCAGTCATGCTTGGCCACATAATTTGGACCCTGTGAATCTCTTTTGCCACAATCTCTTTAAGATATCTTCCTGTTTGTGCCCATGGTTACAATAGTTCTCATGTCAACCGTTAAGAAGACTGAAGAGCTACTTTTCTTGAAGGGTTTCATATGAGGTGAAACTTCCAACAGCACTAAAAAACACACAGAAACAGCAATTTCAGAAGCATCATATAAGTGCTCAGACAGACTCATTAGAAAGAAGAGGTCTTTGTTATCTTGCAATGTCATGAAACTCTCYTTTTAAGGGTTACACTTTGACACCAATAGATCCACCATAAATCTCTCATTGGTCCAAGAGCTCGTATGCAGAAATTACTGAAGTGCTGCTTCCAGTTTGAAAGTGAGAGCTGGAGAAGGGCAGAAAGAGCACTGTCCCCAAAGGAGTGCATCACTTCTGCACAATGGTTGGACCAAGCAAAGCCATCTGCAAACAGTGTTTTGTTATTGGGAAAAGCAGCAGTCATCAGCTGGGGGAGGCTGTGAACTCAAATCTGAAGAGCACTGTCTGATTTGGGATTCTCTTATAGCTGAGCATAAAATGTCAAGTGCTTTAGAGTTTAGGAAGTGTTCAAGGATGTTTGCCAAAAATCTGGACAAAAAGACATTGTCTTGTTGACTTTAAAGGGCACACCTAATATTTACTTACTGGGTAAAGAAAAGGCTGATGCTAAAAGGTTAATTGACTTTACAATTTTATAATTTAGAATGGATAGGTGTTAAAGAAACTGTATTTGCATGGGGGGATRGGAATGCAAGAGGCAATAAACTCAGAACAATTCCAAGTGTCTGGGCAAAGCACAAGCAAAGTCTTAGAGTGAGGCYGATGCAAATAACTGAGCAGCTGAGTTCCTCTGCTGCCTCAGGAACACCAGGAGAAATAACAGAGCATTCTCCTGCAGCCTCCCAGTCACCCAAACTGCTTTGAGCAATGCATTTGCTCATTTCCTCATTTCCCCAATATACCACCTAGTTAATTCTTCTCATGGCCTCTTCAGCCAGCTTTGTGCATTTCCAAAGAGTCACACTTGAGAGCGGTTGATTAAGTTGAGTTGCAGCCCCTGAAAATCTGTTGCTTTTTTGGCTTGCCCTAAAATTCTCAGGCTGCCTCTGATGACTGTTGTTCAAGTTTTAAGCCAGAATATTTTACTGCTGCAGCATGTCATGTGCTCTTATTTTTAGCTTGTTTGGGCAATTCCTAAAGTGTTTGTTTCTAGTTTAACTAATTTCTTAATAGCTGCATCTGTTGGGTTGGGTCTCAGTTCAGAAAAAACAATGACTGGATTTTATTGTTTATGAATTCTCTAAGTGCATGGGTCTACACAGATAACTAGACAGAAAGTCACAGTTTCAAAACACTATTGCTAGATGACTTAGGCTCTATTCCAACAATAATTATGCACTTAGAAAGCTGATTTTCTATGAAAATCAAGAATATGCAGGAGACCTTTGACCTGAGATCTGAGGCTTGGAAAATGAATATATGAATATTTGGAATTTTACTCCTAACGGTGATTCAGTAAAGACCGTCTTATAGTATACTCATTACAAACTGTCCCATTAAATTCTGTTTACCTCACCATGAGTGAATTGGGTTATGACCTCAATGGGGACACCAGTAGTGAGTAATTGAAACAGATGGATGGGATGTTAAAACAGGGAATATTATAATTGTATATGACTATTATCTCAGGRTCATCTTTTGTTCCTGTATCATCAGCCTGGTAAATATTATTACTGTTTCAAGCAACCAACAGAAGGAAAGTTGGCTTGRTGTGCTTAGCCACATTTTTCACTTGCTTATCACTTTGCTAAAATTGTTACCTGGACTAAAATTATTTAATCTATTTCAGGTTCTTTGTGAATATTTTTTTTTGTTTGTTTGTTTTTCTTTCCTTTTGGATTGTTTGGAACTGTGATGTGGAGGTTTGTGGGRTATGAGGATGGGGATAATCCTTTTTTCTTCACCCTACAAGTTTTTGCTGGGAAGTCATTTTGATGAGAGGCTTTGGCCCTTACTGGCTTTGAAGCAGGGAACAGAAATTTGGCAAAGGAGGGGCTTGCTATGCAAAGTGTTTTGGTGTCTTTGTCAAAAAATGGTCAAATCACGTATGGCTGAAAAGGATTGCTTTAACATTGGGTAAGATCAGGGGAATCAATTCCATGTCTTGACAGAACAGGCCCCAACCCAGCTRTGAACAATGACACCCATTACCAAACCTGCACGGTGAAGCAGGACTTCTTTAGAACTGGTCTCCCTTGTATCTAGTTCCCTGGAACCATGGTGGCAGCAGTCACGGAAAATTAAAAAAGATGGATTGTGTCTTCGGTCAGAGTTCCCTCTGCTGATGCTGGTCTGTGTCCAGCTGAACCAAGGGTGTGAGTGGAGGTGAGAACAAATTGTCCAATTCCTTTGTCAGGGGGAATAGATGAATCTCACTAGGAAATCTCAAATGTGAGAACATTGTAACTGCACTAGAGATTCATCCAGAAATCAACCTACTTGCCAAAATCAGTGTCCATTTGGGATCAAAATCCCTAAATTAGTTTTTGCCRTCATATTTAATTTCCTATGCTACTCTCTAAAGAKTGAAAGAAGAAAATGGACGCTTCACTCTTCAGAACTTAAGGGAAAACCTGATCTGAGGTATTTGCTTCTCTTAGCTGGAGTTTTGCCAATTCATCAAAGCTAATATCCCTCCTTCTGCAAATAAATGCCAAGGGATCTTTAATTAGCTAAAATGACCGGCAGTCAGAACCTTGATTTCTCACTTAATCTGAAAATAGCACAGTGTCCCTYAGCACRCTGTTAGAACATTGGCACTGTACCAGCAGAGAGAATATAGTGCCATTTACTTAATCATACACTTCCTGCAGCTTCTCCTAGGTTTCAAGTTGAGTTCATCTCAACAGCTGGAGAAGGGCATTGTAGTTTCTACAGCTTGTGGTAAGGGAGTTCATGCTTTCTTTGGTAATTGTTTGTAGGGCTGTTTCAGATCTTTTGGATTTGTTCACTCRAACGTTAATACAGCAAACTCTAGTGGTCAGTRTGGTGCAGTGGAAAGGAGAGAAAAAGGCAGTGCCAACCTAACCTCTGCTATGATTTATTACCATCCACAGGTGACATTTGGACTCCTCCCCWTGTGCTTGTTCTACACCACAGACTGCTGTTCTTAGCACAAGTCTTTAAATTAACACCTGCGCCAACAGTGAATAAAGGCTGAGCAAGATCTTTGCAGGAGCCTCAGTGAGGTGTTCCAAAATCTCTGCAAGGAGTCATAAGAGCACTGTGCTAGCAACCTGTATGAGCCTGCCTGCAGCAATGCTCCATTCCCACAGCTCCCAAGAACATGGGAAAGCTCTAACCTTGCAGATCGGCTCATCCTTGCTTTAGGTGCTAAGWCAAAATTAACAGAGTTGAACAACTTCAAAGTATGCTTTGATATATCTCTCATCTTCAGATACTCATCAGTGGATCAGAGTAACGTAGCAAATGCTGGGATGARCACTTCTTCAAACAGCTCATCGCTGTGTCCTGCAGGAAAGACATTCCAGTGTCAAAGAAGGCTGCAGAGGGGGTGCAGCAGGGAGCAGAATRTTGTGGTGGAATTGGACACAATGGGAACATGCTGCCAAGGGCYAACTTCCTGGCTTTGCACAAAGACTTGTGACCCATTTTAGCAGAGATCTGTTTGGTTTTGATTTTAACTGGGAGTTCTAAAATGAAAAAGGAAAAAAAAAAAGAAAAAAGAAAAGAAGGTCATAATGAAAGCCAAATATTCTGGTATAAATAAGTATAACTCTGTCCAAATCAACAGAGGGAGACTGGCTTAATTCAGAGGTAGATATCTATGTGGATGTCAGGGAGTTCTCTCCTGTAACACATCTCTTAGGAGGAACTGTAATAGGATGTCATGTCCCTGTTAACCAGAGTCTGAATGTGATGACTCCACAGCTGCCTTTTTGTTCCTTATATTTTTGGGTTGGACAGTGCAAGACCTCATTCCAGGAAGGGCAGGGYGTGGGGAGAGTGGGGACTGGTACAGTTTCCACCTCTTTTTCTGCTTAGCAGCTTGTCCTGCTCTCTCCAGCCCTGTTTTCCATGGCTTCTGACTTCCAGCACAGGTGTGACCAACCACACATTTGAATTTCTTAATGCTTCTGCTCCACACTTGAACAATTTCTTCTAATGGAATCCCACTAGTATTAGTAAAGTTTTTCTAAGGATTTCCTGAAGCCTCAAAGCACCACTGTGAGTAGAAAAGGAAAATATTTTTATGCCCAGTTTACAGACAGGGAAGTAGAAGTTCTTGAATTACTTCCTCAGCATCATTGTAAAACTAGGCTTACGTGAAGAATGAGTTAGAATGAGAGCACAAAGGTTTTGTCTTCCAGCCCTGTATTTATKTCCATGTTTCTCTTTCTTTCAAGAGACTCTACACTGTAATTAAATTAACAAATATGATTAAAGTAAATGGCTCAGTTAAGGTTTTCTGGAACATTATATATAGAGTTTGCTTTCAAGTAAGAGTCAACTTTTTCTTTTTCTTTCTCTTTCCTTTTTTTTTTTTTTTTTTTTGCAGTTAACTGTGATCTAAGCAGAGATTCATTGTACTACGAATTATCAACAAGGGGTCACATATTCTAGCATTCAGCAGGAGCTGCCGGACCTGCAGCAGATATTCTCTTTATAGTAACATCTTGTGTGTTTCATTTCACACATGGCCCCTGGAGCTCATAGGTCATGCACAAGCACAATGGTGGTCTTTCATGACCACAAAAGTTTCTAAATTGCTGTGTTTCACATTCTCTCCATCTGTGTGACTTATTCTGGTCTCGTAAGTTTGCAAAGAATGACCCTGGCATATTCAGAATTTTTCAGTTCACACCCCTCTCCCCTCATATGTGAAATGAATTTGCTCACAGTTCTTTGCAGGATTGCACGTAATTCAGTTTCAGGGGTTACTAATGTTCTCACACATCTTTTACAAGCTAAATTTTTCTGTGATTCTGCATCTGCTCTAGATCATACCAAGTGTCCATCTTGATCATACCTCAGCAGCCCCATGAGCTCCTGCTAGCAATGTCCATGCAAAGAACTATTGGGGAAAGTAAGAAAAAGGGCAAATATACCAAGTCTCTGCAACCTCCCAGCTTCCAGGTCAAGTGAGTAATTGTACAATTTTCTGATGTGACCTGYAGTGGTCCCAGTCCCAGAGATATGGCAAAAGAAGATTCTAAAGAAAGGATTGGGGGTAATTTTGATCAGTATAAAAAAATATGTTTTCAGTTCCTACTGTGATAAAGCTGGACATGGAAATGATTGATTGGATAAGAGTAAAAAATRGGATTCACAAAAGCTCAGGCCCTCCCTTTCCATGGAGTTTTGTCACTACAGGGATTCATGGCTGCAGGAATTGAAGAACTAAGACCATCTGTGCAGATAAAGAACTACAGGGGTTTTTATCCAATATTAATATACACTTAAATAATGTATTTGCTCCCTCAGAAAGAGTAAATGGAGATTTGTATTTTTTTTTAACTTCAACTTATTAATACCAACAATGTTTTTAAATTATAATTAAGTCAGTGCAAACTCCTTTTGGTTCGAGGATTTCTAGTCCCCATTATTCTGAGTGCTGRTAAGTACAAGCATTGACTGTCTACATGCTCCCTGAGCACTGAAAGGCCCCACACAGGCCAGTGCTGATCCTGGTGTCTTGTAGCAGCTTGCAGGACTTTTACAGAAATGACTGGTGACCTTTAAAAATGAAAAAGCACACGGACCCCAGCAGATTTGTACACTGCTCTCTTGCTTTGACGTTTGGTATCAAAAGAACTGAAAAAATATTCAAAAATGCAAGTGAAACCAAGTCTTACTTGGAACCTTAAAGCACCACGACTTAATCTATCATATGCTTTTTTTTTTTTCTTCAATATCTAGTGCTACTTTCACAGGAAAAGTTTGCTGCAAACATCTGCTATGCAAGTGTGATAATGATAAGATCATGAAAACCCCATTACGGGGTGTTGTGTTTCCCCATGTWGTGCTCTAYAGTTCTATAGGGGSCTTTYCTGTATTCACTCCAGCAAAGGAACTGTCCACAGCACAAGATTGCCACAAGGCCTCAAGTGAGATCAAGAAGTATACTTTCTGGAGAAAAAGTTTATAAAAGCTATGCATGAAAGAGTTTCATGGTGGGTGAAACTCTAGATATATAGTTTTAAAGCAAATTACACAAAATATATATTTCCCAGATTGTGTTATAGAAAATCTGGCTCATTGACCTCTTACAAGTCTATCTGGAGACAAGATTATTGATCTACTAATCTGATTTATTTGTAGTATTTAATTTCCTTTATATCTCTCTACATAAAAGAAAGTATTTCAGAAAGGAAGTCCTTTATCTGAAATCATTGAGTTGAGAAGAAATCATTTCTTTGTGGTTAAGGCACTACAATTTTTCATCACCAGAACTCTTCAAAAGTGTCCACTATTTTTCCTTTGAATTTGTTCAATATCTGTATCTCACAGTCACTCTACAAAGGCTTCTTTGGACCCAAGTTTTCTCTCTACAAGAAATTCCTGCCTGGAATTGTATTCTTTGTCTGAATAGTTTCTCTGTGTTCTTACTCAAACAAGTCTCTGTCATCACTACTTCATCACAACACAAATTGCTTCTGTAGCATCATATCTTCACCTGTTCTTTCCATGGGAAACTATAAGATAATGACAAAGGCTTATCAACTTCCCTTAAAAACAGAAGGAATTCTCCTTGTTTCTTCCCCCTCTTTCTGACAGCAGTGGTCTTCTGAGTTGTTAAAGCTCCACATAATTGCTAACTAAATTATAAAGTTGTGCTTAGTGGCTTGTGTTTTCAGATACACTCTTCCACCCACAGACAACTGGAATAAGTGGCATTGAGTGCAGTTTTCCCCGCTCTATTTTGGGGGGGAATAGTGCTAACTTTTCCATCTTCAGTTCATTCTTATTCAAAAGGTATGAGCAGCAGCCCTGAAATACAGAATAGCAGCATAAACAGCTCCCTGGAATCATCACAATKGTCAACATTGCAGATGCATAGACAAAAACACCTACTAATGGTTTAACTACTACTAAATGAGAAAAAGAAGAATTTTGGAAGCCAAAGCTTACTACTCATTTTCAAACCAGTGGGATAATAGTCTCCTTGAGAGCCAAAATTATAGAAAATCTTTTAAGTATAGAGTAATTTTGTATGGTAGTTTCCTAGATAGATCAGGCATTTAAATACTTTTTAAATGTTCCACCATTTTCCTTTCATGTATTGGCCAAACAAAGCCTCATGAAACAATTTTGAGTTTGCAAACTGATCAAAGAAGCTGAATGATTTTTTTTTGTAAAAACAGTTTGTCTGTAAAATGCCAAACTGGCTATAATTTCAGTGTAGCTTGAATAGTTTTGCTTGTTTAGAGAATAGAAGTTGAGTTCTGTATTTGACCTTCAATGAATTCCAGGTGAATATTCTACAGTTTGATGAATATTGAACATTTTTGCTAGCAGTAGTGCCTGAAAGGTGTTCATTTRTAACTCCCTACCATGCTGGCTCTTTACAGCATATCAGTTTTATGAATGCCTGAATAGACTCAGCATGATCTTTAACATCTCTGATGTATGATGTGGAATAATGGCAAGATGCTGAGTAATCTGATTGACAACCTGAAGCAGTCAATCAAGTACATATATCTGCTGTATTTTTCTGTTTAACATTGTCTTGCCTTCAATCTGCCTCAGTTCATAGTGAGGAAATTCTGCTTTGCAGCTTAAATAAAACTTGGTTAAAAATGAGGAAAATTTCAGCATTAAAAATGGAGGACTAGATTGTTACAACACATGAAAAACGTGCATAGCATTTAGGGGAGTGTTTTGAGTCAAAACTCCAAAGCAAAACCAGTGTGTTGAAAAAAAAAGATTTGATTTTCAGAATTACCAAATTACTTAATTTAAACAAAATTTTGATAATAAAAATTTAGTAATATCAAGCAGTATCAAACTGAGGTGAAACAAGATGTTCTGCATTGAATTCATTTATCAAGAAGTGAATTTGTTTTACAAAGTTATTCTTTATAACTTTTTTTTYATGGTGATTCAAAACAAAATTGTCAGAAATTTTCAAAACAAAAGTTAAATAAACTCCTSAGTATTCCCTCAGTTGTAACACTGAAAAAAAAATGCCATGAACCAAAAAATACAGACGTTTTTCTCAGGTTACTGAAAGAGAAATAGGTTTAATGCACAATGCATAGTAGTGTGTGGGTATTTGTGAGCAAGGGAACAATTAACTCACCAAGGGCAACTGCTTAATGAGGCTTTWAAAAAAGCCCATTTTCCTAATATTTATTGCATGAACTGGTTTTGTTTACAAATTATTTAAAAATAGTTTTTTAGTATATTTAAAGTTATTCACAGATGTAATTTTGTTTTGAAGAATAATAGGGTTCCTCACACTACAGATTCCAAAGGAAAGTGATTAGATCAATGAAACAGATTTTTGTGGAGTGTTTTAATATTGAATATGGACCTTCTCTTTTATTACATATGTCCTATGTACACAGGATTTTATGTTTAAACTTATAACAACACTTAAACTATAAGTTAAACTATAACTTAAACTTATAACAACATTTCTGCTTCTTGTTTTGAAGTCAAGTGCYGCACCACCTAAAACATAGATGATTAATCACAACCATCAAAACCATCCTGAGCACCTCAGCCAGTGTTTTTTGTTCTTTGGACAGTCCATGGAGAGAAAGGATTGCCTCTGGAAGCCRGAGCTGGATGTCTACAAGGGCAGACAGGGAGCTGACAGAGCCTCCAGCAGCAGCTGTCCAGGAGTTGTGTCCCCACTGCATGTCCCTGTCACTCATGGCCCACACGCAGCCCCTGCAGCCCCTGACCCTTCTTCTGAGGTTCAATAACCTTCACAGAACATCCCCACTGTGAAAAAGGGGATGTGACACCAGTGCCCACTTCTCTCATGGTACCTGAACACCTGTTAGGAGTAGGAGAACTTTTGTAAGCAGGCTTTTCTTGTACAGCTTCAGCACCCTGGGCTGGCCTTCACCCCCAGGCTGTTGAATTTTTGGGAGAATCAGAACAAGCAGAATTACCTTCCAYGACCCTTGTTGAGAGTGATTTCTCATATATGCATGGACAAARTTTGAAGCAAATGCGAATTTGGCAAGGGCAGGGGAGGGAATAGAAGTTAGAGACCAGCTGGGAACAGGTAAGCATGGCATTGTGGCACCTGGAAGTTTATAAATCCAACACCCTCTTGATAAAAGACAGATACTGTGGGAGGGAGAGGATAAACTTGGGTCTGAGACTGTTGACTGAAAATCCTATTCCTATGGAGCAAAGTTAACTCCTTGAAATGCTAAGAGAGAGATATAGGATGGGAGGATTCAAAGCCAAAATGAGRCTGGAGAATGAAAATGAGAGACTAGCCTAGGTTAGGATAATTTGAGCTGGAAGGAAGATACAATGACCATCCAGTCCAACTGCCTGGCCACTTAGGGAATGAAGAGAAGTTAAAACATGCAGTCTTGGGGCATAAACCACCTCCCTGGGAGCCCTGTTTCAGTGTTTGATCACACTCTTGGTAAAGATCCCTCGACCTCAGGGAGAAGAGCTCAGCACCTCCCTCTCCCACTCCCCTCCTCAGGAAGCTCCTGAAGAGCAATGAGGTCTCCCTTCAGCCTCCTCTTCTTCAAACCAGACAAGCCCAGAGCCCTCAGCTGCTCCTCACAGGATARGACTTCCCGCCCTGTCACTGGCTTTGTTGCTCTCCTTGGGACACATTCAAGGATCTTCACCTCGTCCCCAATGGTGGCTCTGAGCCCTGTCCTCAGGGCTCCAAGGCTGGGAGCAGTGGGAAATCCTCTCTGTCTCCTGCCTGGTTATGCTGTATTTGGTGCAGTCCAGGATTGGATTTGCCCTCGGGGCTTCCAGGGCTCACTGCAGGCTCCTGGGGAGCTGCTGCCCCACCAGCACCCTCAGATCCCTGCCTGCAAGGTTGGTTTCTAGCCACTGCTCTCACAGTTCATATTTGTGCTCAGTGTTGCTGCATCCCAGGTGCAGAATATGGCATTTGATCTTGTTCAGTTTGATCCCATTAATCATTGTTCAATGCTCCAATCTACCTATAACCCTCTGCAAGGGGAGCTGCCTCCCACTTTAGCAGCATCAGCCACCTCTCCAGTGGTGCATTCAATTACCCCTTTGAGTTTTCTACTCCCTCTTCTTCCACTGAGGAATGCATCCCTTTATGTTGCCTGAGCCTGTTGTGATCAGTGGAGTAACACTGATTTATATGCAGGAGAGGAATTGTTAACATTAACCGTGCAATGGTTCATGTAATATCTGGGACAATTTACGAATCATTTACTAAATGAAGGTAAAGTAYAGCTAGCTTGACCTGGAACATATCTGTATCCTGCTGCTTCAGGTAAATAAATTTTGGGATCTAGTTTGCTGGACCAGTGGCATCCTGGAGAAACACTAATGTCTTAATTTTAGCTTATTAATGCCCAGTCTTTGGAAGGATACTAAAAAATTCCTTTGCCCTGAGTACAAATTACTTATCTTTCTTCTTTTTGTACATTTGCTGAGAATTTAAGACAGTAATTTTCTCCCTCCATTACACTTTTTTCATCGCTGCTTTACACATAAAGGTGTTTTGATCCAAGAAAGCAAAGATTTAAGAAGAGACATGAGCGAACATGACACTGTGACTATTAACTTATTTTGTGCTAGGAAACAGCTTCTTGTTCTCAAGATCTTCAAAACAAACAGAAGTTGAGAATGGTGACAGAATCTAGATGTCTCACCTGCTTTCCCCAATATAAATGATACTACTTCCCACAGAATAGCAATCCAGATTTTAATATGGGAAAAAAAGACCCCTAACAGTGGAAATACATGTTCCACTTGCTCTGTTCAGGCACTTTAACAGACAGAGCTGCTCAAAGTCTGAACTGATGAGTTTCTTTGGCAGTGATTATCCCACAACAGCATTTCATTAAGTGGTGTGGGGGATTTCCTCTTTACTTCCGCTCCAGGCTTACTCACAGATCCCACAGATGCAGATCTCTCAAATGACAGCCTTTCTTTTCCYTTCCCAAACCCCCAAGAATTTAAAGATTCCTCTTAGAATAATAAATTTCCCTTTTATTGTGACTCAGACTTATTCAGTCCAATCCAGCCTATGCAAACACACATGCAGCTTTAAATTAGCATTTGTGAACAAGCTGGGTTTCTTTGGCTGTTTGCTGAGACTTGGCAGTTCAGTTCCTTGAGGAAAAAAGAAAGAGAGATTCACATCTATTTATGGCTTGATTTTCAGACATGCTGAGTACCTCCTGTGGACTTTGAGAGCTGTTCCTCTGGAAATCAGGTCACTGATGTGATGCTGGAAGGAGAAAGCACAAGAAAAAAGAAGGGTTCTGATTTTCAAAAACAAGTGTTTATATGGTTAGGGGAAGAAAATAAAATGAATAAATAAACCTGTTTTAAAATGTCTTGCCTGGAACTATGACTGAGTTCCATATTTCAGACTGAGTTCACAACTGAAAAATGCCTGTGTGCACAAAAACACTGAGAGTCACCTATTTTGTAGCATAAGCAGAATATGTCTTGCTTCTCTCCCCAGCCAGCTTGCTAGTAAATCACTAAAAGCTTTACCAGTGCAAGTCCAGCAGTGGCTGGAGAGGTTGTTGTTCCCCTACCCATCTCAGCTGCTGTCACTGCCTCCAGCCAGAGCTTCCTGTCCTCTCAGCACGGTACTGAGCAGTTGCTCAATGGAAGCAATCACAAAGTTATTCAGTCTGTGTAGACCAGCTAATACATTTTAAAAAGTAGATATTTGACTGAAATGCAGTAGGCAGTGCACATGTGACCTGYTTAGCTGTAGGATCTGACCAGGGTGGTGTTCTTCATCAGAGGTAACATCTTGTCTTACTTAGTTTTAAAAGGTTTTTTAACCCAGATTTTTTTCCTCTGAGGCACCCAACATTAAAACACAGCAGCACAGAGAACAGTTGTGAAAAATCCAAAYTACTAAAGATTTTTAAAAAGGAATGTTTTCCAAAACTTATGATGGTCAGTTCATAAAGAAAACCTAAAATTTGAGTCCCATCTATACTACATATAATTGAATTGCAATAGTGCATTGGTCGATTTCTAATTAAACATTTAAAAAAGCTGAATGTGCATTGCAGACTTTTATCCCCTCGCCATCTGACAAGGCAGTGTTAAAGGTGAGATTTCAAAAGGTACTTAAGGTCACAAAGTGAGAATTTCTTGACTTTAAAGGACATTATAATTTTAAGTAAGTATTTCTGTCCAATAGACTTCAATGGAAAACAAAAAAAAAACAAAAAAAAACCAAAACAAAACAAAATAACAAACTCACCTATATTTTGGGGATATATAGCTTTTTTAGCTTTTTAATAATTGGAACATGTTAATAAAACTATGGTGTTTTTATAAATTTTCAATGAAATTTAACATATACATATTCCTGCAAAATAAGCAATGATTTCTGTTCTTCATTAACTCTCAGATACTCCACAATATCAATGAGAATCAAATATTCAGACCCCTCTAGTAAGAGTAAATTCCACAGTAAATAATTAAATTCTGTGAGTGCTTTTGTAGGTCAATTTCCTTTAAATGGAACTGGAACAATTACTATTAAGGAAAAATTTGRGGAAAAAGAGTGCAGTAAATTTGCTGGTTTGGGTCTCCCTGTAGGACAGAATGAAACTAGTAATTTCATTGTTAATAGAATAAAATACCTTGTGAACTGTTTTTTATTGATTAAAGGAAAAAAAAACCCTCCTCCTTCCAACAAAAAAAACCAAAAACTCCAAAAAAACCCCCAAAAACCAAAAGAGGGGTTTTTTTGCTAATTGTCTGCAAATACTCAGTGTTTAGGATTTTGAATGAGGGCCTGAGTGGTTAAAACTGCTTCTGAGTGTCTGACCGGCATCCAGGTCCCTGGTTTGAAACACATTGCATGAAATATGGGATGAATGGAAGTGTAACCCTTACATTTCTATCACCTACCATATATTGTCTTTCACAGCCTTTTTTATCTAGGATAAGAAAAGCAGTATAGAGATATCTTGTAGAAGTTGCTTGTAAAAATCTTTAAACAGCATGAGAACTAGAAAACCTGCTCATGACAAAAGAGGAGCAAGACAACTTAAGACAAATACTGTCACAGTGAAAAGCAATTTATATTGCAAGATTAAATAATCCACATGAAATGTTCAAAAGCAACATATTTAAAGCAGAAATTCTGGTAATTGCAATCTGAACTGSATATACAAATTTAAAAATACAGTCTCTTTGTATACAGGAAACTTAAAAGACTGTTGTTCAAACCTGCTCAATTTCTTTGGTGCAAGAGCACCCACAGTAGGACTCTCATAGGTTCCTCCCTTTCCAAGGAACTTTCTTGCAGTGCACAGCTGTGCAGGGATCAGAGAAGGGCAACAGCAACAGGGATTTTCTATGCATGATATCTTGCAGATGTAGCAGTCCAAACAAAAAGTCAAATAAAAGTAATTGGGAGAAAATGAGTATTGTTTATGTTTAAAAAGACACCAATATCTTGATCTTTAAGTAATAAATCAGATCTTTAGCTACTGATCCATTTTAAACCATAAGTTCCTTACATCTGTTTATTGGCTAAAATGGTTTTGAGCCAAACTCTGCATTTCTTCTGGCTTCAGTYATTGTTTCTTTCCAGGAAGACTTTTGGCTGTCTGGGTGACTGACTGGTAAGAACGAAAATGCAAGACGCATGTAATGACAGGGTTAGGAGGGCTGGGTTTTCCTCCTGGTTTTACTCTGAGAGTCTGTGCGATTTTGGACAATTCAGTGCAGCTTCCAGTGCTTTGTTTTTCTTGAAGATGAAATTCCAGATGTTTTTCTTGAAATATTTCCAGGCATAAACACCTGGCAATACTGAACTTCCAAGCAAATTCCACTTTGTTATCCAGTTTCAGACAAAACTCCAGACAAAGCCAAAAACCTCTCTCAGCCCAGTCCATGCTATATAACTAGAAAACACTTTGATTCCACTTTATTTCTCAATATGAAACAAATAATAATTCCTAGAAATGTTGTTCTCATATTGTATTTAGAAATACAGCCAAATAAAGAACATAATTCAAACATAAAGACTGAAAGATGTCTTGAGATTATTTAAAACAACATCACATCTCAATATTTGAAAGTCTCCATCCAGGCCTAAAAAAGGCTGCTGAAATTATTATCTCTTCCAAAAGGTTTAACACTTTGTCACACTTCTTGAAAATTTTTCTGCTCATTACATCATTTATTGTTGATGATGTTTATTACTATTAAATGTTGAGAGCTTCGAGGAAGAACTCAGGTTCAGGMGGCTGGATGTTATTACATAGAAGGGAGGATTTTCCTTTCTGTGATATATTTTTTTAATATCTCTCTAGCTCTCAGAACTTGTTTATTGCCTGCTTGCATCTTTTCTTTCTTCAGTAGGGGTGGAGCCCTGCATCATCATACGTGTGACCATCTTTATATACCTGCTCTTGAAAATTTACATCTACCAAAACATCTGCAAGAAATGAATCAATCCACACGTGGCRTTAWACTTGCTTTCCTCAGCTGAAATCTKGTTTTRTGCTGTTTCTTTCTCTTGTCCCTGCTCGTTGCAGAGGAGTTGGASTCGGTGACCTTTAAAGGTCCCTTCCAACCCAAACTATTCCATGATTCTGTAACTCTTGGGGAGTTAAAAATGGTGTGGTATTTTTCCAGGCACAATATCTGCAGTTTGTGGACAAACCTTCAACAAACCAGTCTGCCCCACCCTGAGCAGTGAAACAAGGCATTTAACACGGTAGTTTGGGCAGGTGTTGAGGTATGATCAAAGACATCCTCCTGGATTKTTCCAGGGTGCTCCTTCTGAGTCAGCTCAGGAAAACCCCAGAGTTTCCCTGTATGGCCTCAGTGCCCAGCCAGKCTTGCTTCTGCCTTGGTAGAGCTCAGTTACCTCTCATGGCAAGTGGTGATAATCCTTACAGATGTTTGGGCTTTTTCTTCAAACATTCTGCTCATGAGTGAAATAATCAAACTTGTCCCTATTTGCATTGAAATCACCACACTTTGCTTAATGGTCACTGAAAAGCAGGGAGATGGTTCCAGTTTATGKTGTATTATTCTCTGAACACTCAGGAAGAATTTTGTGTGCCAATTACAGTCTCTTCAGGTAAAGGTTTACTCTAAAAACCCTAGGACAGCACAGTCCTACTGACATAGCAAACATAAGAAATTTCTGCAAGCCTAGACACAGGCGAGAAGATTGTGATTAAAAACAAAACAAAACAAATCCCAAACCTTTCAAATGCACCAAGATCTCCGCATAAGTGACAGAAAGAAAGAAAATCTATGAATCCTAAAATTATACCAGGAAATTTTGGGGACTTTTTGCTTTTTTTTTTGTAATTATAGATCCAAACCTCATTTCAGTTATTTTTTTCTGCTAGAAGTTAATAAACTAAACAATTTACACACTCATTTGGTCTGGTTTTGTCATGTTTCTAACTGTTTTTTCACTGCAAACCCTTCCCCTGAATGTCTCCCACAGTTTGAACTACTTACATACAGGTGGTAAAATATTTACTGCTTTGAGATAGAGCGATATTGCCCACTCTCTCCACCCACATGTCTATGGGTTCTGAAAACCAGTCAGCCAACAAGACAGGTTTGTTTGTATGTCTCCAGCCTCCTCACCCCCACAACAGTCTACAAATACAGGAAGGGTGAACCGACCCTCTTTAAGTGAGCAGTGATGTAATGGTGCTTGTTAACAGAATCTCAGGGGTATCTCGACTGCAGGACTTTCCATTAGAGTTCCTTTTTCTGGGTATTCTCCAAGAAACAAATCCAAATGTAATCACCTCATGTGCTGCAATGGAAACAGCCCCAGAGTATCACTCCAGTGTTTCAAATCGGGCAAGCTTAGAAAATTAGCAAAATTATGCTCTGTGTTTAAATAGTGATTTCCTGCAGTACTTTTCTACAACTTTCACTGTCTTGAAAGATGTTTTTAAGGAGATACTGAGTTGCTGAAGAGTGCAAGGGAAAAATGCCAATAAAATTTTGCAAAATAAAAGGATAAAAAAGCTAGAAATAACAGATTTTATGAGATTCTACTACTTCACTGTTCCAGTTTCCTGTTACTGCAGGCAAAGGACTCATTTAATCCTCATCACAAATTGTGCGAACTCCACTCTCATCTTCCTTTGGTTACTTTGTACTTATTTTGGAAAACTATTCAAGAACCTCACTTCTGTGAGGTAGTGGAGTACTACTTCCTGAGTAGTGGAAACCTTATTGCTACTAACCTGTCATTGTTCAAGAGCAGATTAGATTTTGTCCCTGTCCCTTTCAACCAATTTTGCAAATTTTACTAGAATAGTTCACTGTCTTTTTATAATCTCCCTGTAGCTTTTAAGTGTTCTCATTCATGCTGTTTCCTGACTTCATGTCATCAACAAATTTTACTGATCTCTTATTATTATATTTTTGTCACGGTTTCTAATAAAAATAAGTAAGATGTATTTCAAAACTATTTCTAGGGGAAGTCCCAATTTAACACAATTCGTGGGTTTAGAGTCTTCCACTAGCTCCTTACTGGATTTAGGATTAATTTATTTCCAGTTTAATTTATGACATTTTTTCCAGTTTAATTTATGGCTTCCCATGTGACAATTTATAATCTTGAAAGCCAAATAAATTTAATCTACCAAAGTTTCTAAAACTAAAAATCATTCCTYATTAAAAGATATGGAGCTATTCTGTCTTTGATAAATTCAAGTGACATCTCTTGCATGACTTTAAATATTTATCCTACAACACTGCATAGTTAAGATCAAATTAACTTTAAAATTATTCCCTTATGCATTTGATATTTTCCCACAAAATTGCTCTCAGGAGARGAACTTTAAAGAAAGTATTTGTCAGTGATGTTTAACAGCTGGTGGTAGAATGGATAGAGGGCCTCATCCGCAGTATGTGTAAGTCAGCTGGAATATTTCCATTGACTTAAAAATCTGCAGGTCAGTCTTACAGTAGTCTAGAAAATCACCACTTTTTTCAAATTTTATTATCAGCAAAAACCTTGTGGCCAGGTTCCTGAGACAGACAAGGAGCACATATGGCATTAGAACACAGACTGATTTTTCTTTTTTTTTCTGGCTATTTAGTAATTAATTTTCCCATCATTAATTCTAGCTAAAATTTTCAATATCATTAAGGAACACATTGTACTCATATGTTGATGAACTATCTGGTCTGAAAAACTTTCCATCTTTAAGTTTCAAGACTGTAATTTGAGAAAATATTGCTTCTGTACCTCATGTATAAATCAAGAGCAAAACAGGTACTGTGGGATAATGATCAAGTTCTTATGGAGCAGTCACAGCAATAACAACACTTGTTTAAAAAAAAAGATAGTTATATATTATTATAGAAACATTCAATAGTTAATGCAATTATTTAGGCTGAGTTATATCATTGATTCACAAAAACACTGTCATTTGCTCATATTTAGGGCATTAAGGTATGTCCATAAATAGTGTTTAAAACACACATGTTTCCTTCAACTTGATGTTAGGAATTTTTTATTGTTCCCTTAAATAGTTAAGACACTGTGTTAAAACAGTCCATTGTCAGAAATTCCATGAATCTTCAGCACAGTGAATGAGTTTTCATTCAAATCACCTTGAGTTCACCACATTATTCCAGTTACAGAACCAAGATATGGCATGGGTCTTAGCCTTCCATGCTGAGAGGAGGTGAGTGGAAATCAGGCACCCTTTCTTCAGAAAAATATAATCTCTTATTCCTTGGTGTCCATTACCGCTGCATCCATTTCATCGGGGATAAAACTTTTTTTCCAGGTCCTCAGATTCTTAAAACAGCAATACAGGACCTTTTTCCCAGCTACTGGAAAGTTCACACCCTTGGAGAAGTATCCTGAAATTAGCAAAATAGGAGAGACCCATCTGAGCTTGGACAGCAGCAAACCCCGGGAGGAAAGAGCAATCCCTCTGTGTTACAAATTGGCAAATGCGAGTGCCCCTTGCTTTAACCCTCGTGTCTCTATTTTTTGTACCTTGGCATGATTTCCAGCAGGATTGCTKCTGGTCCATCTGCTAGCTCCCAGAATTCAACAACAAGGTCATTTAGGTCCTCCTCTTTCACAGTCTGCCAAGAACTCAGTCACTAAGTTTACCTGGGATAAACTTTGCCTTCAGGCTGCAATCTATTTTTTTTTTTTTTGAGGTTTAAATATTTCAGTGACTACTTTTGAGAAGTGCTGAATAGAATAAGGCAGATTTTTGTGGAATGAAGTGGCAAATGAAATGYAGATAATAATTCTGAAGTCCTAGATGTTTCCACTTTCCTTCAGATCTGGCTGTGAAGCAACAAGTGAAGACCCAGCTTGATGCTTTTCATTACAATGACCCCAGACCGTTATTTTTAACCAGGAGGGAAAGGATTAAAGAAATAAGTTATCCATCTAGGGATGATATAATCATGTTTTGTAATGTTATTGACAGGTATTTCAATAATTGTGGGAATCAATAGGGATTTGCACTCCATATCCTATAAAACTAGGGAGACGGGTAAATCCAAAATATGAGGAGATGGTGGTGTCATRATTAAGAAAGGGGAAACATTCTGGTTTGTACTAAAGATTCAGTAGAAAAATACATTTACCTGTTGGATTGTCAATACCCTCTAAAATCCATTTTCTGTGTAACTACACTCTCCCATACTCACTTATACATTGCTAGGTCATTTTTATCAAAAATCCTCTGGAARACATCAGCAGATGAGTGATGAAGGAAAGGTTTTGCTTTTATACTTTGAGACAGAATTTCTAAACTGCAAGGCCCTCAAGCTTGGTTCCAGAAATACAGCCCTCAGTCAAATAAAAATAAATGCTRTGTATAGGAAGAAATTTAGGAAAAGTTTAATAGATAGATCACAAGTCTGAAATCACATTTAACATTTCTTTCCAGCAGAAAACACTTCATGAGTGTTCTCTCTTTAATGTTTGATCTCCACGTAAACCTTTTTTCAGTTTTCTGCTAAATTTTTGTCTCTACCAGATCATGAGATAAAAAGGTATAAATCATACAGTGCTGGTTTGTAATACTGGCTAGAAAGGATTATTAAGAAAAAAAAAGAGAAAAAGAAAAAAAATAAAGAAGGAAAGTGAGCTGGTATTGCACTGTCAGATTCTTAATGCAAATCAGWCAAACCTTTACAGTCTGACCACTTGAGCTCAGCATGTTGGTTATTGGAGTTCCCTCYTTGATTGATTTACTTCCACAAGCTGAAAAGATGGATGGATGAAATATTGCAGTTCTGAGTAAAGCAAGAGAAGTATTCCACCGTGGAAGTGTCTGACACCCTTGAAGCTGTGTCTAAACTGATCTGYGTGGTGTTACTCTTCATGGTTTGGATGTGAACCCACCATTCYCAAAGCCCTGCTTACCTCTCAGTCTGTGTGACTTCAGGATCCTGACTGCATTCATCTGTTACAGACTTTTGGCATCCAGTCCTGCTCCCAAACAGATCAAGCGCCACTATGAGAACAATAAGTCTTTTATTTCAGTCCCACTATTCCCATTGTTCCAGGAAACTCCCTCCTCTGGCAATGAGCAACTCACAGCCAGCTTCCAGCCTTGAGTCACGCATGGTCAGTTTTCACTCATTCAGCCTTATGCTGACATGTTTCTGTAGCTTTAATAATCGATTCTCTTCATGGAAAATACACTGATGCATTAAGAGGCAGAAACTACACCATTTCTCAGCATTAATTTTGACATACTAAGCAAACCAACACTTCCAGACTCCTATTACAAGTGAAACTCTCTCCCTCTCATTGTTGGTTTCCATGAACATGTCCTATATTTCTGTAAAAAAAACCTCTCTGGATTTATATGTGCATCCAGAATTTGTCTCACTTAAATCCACTCTGTACTAACTCCAATCAGGCTGGATCCAAAAATGTAAAGTCTTCCAGCAGGACATGCTGAACTCAGTTTTGTATCTACTTGATACAGCATTTCCCAGAAGTTGTTACGCCTGAATATTCTATATCTCTGGAGATGTCAGACTTACTGGTCAGATATCAAATATGTGATGTGTCTATGTGCAGCAAGCCTGAAGAGATRCAAAACATTAAATCTAGTCCATACRTATTTTCKCACTCCACAAGAGCCTATCTGGGAAATCTGGGGAGGAACAGAGCAGTTGTCCCTGCCTCAGCAGCACCCTTTACCTGTTTTCAACATGAATGAGAAGAGGTGATGATGATTGAACACATTAACTATATACACTATCCTTGAAGGCTCTCACCTAAATACAATTTTGATTTACCTTTTACTTGGTCAAATTTCAATGTTGTCTCAGAGTCCTTTGGCTTGTTGGTATGGATAAAAATGGTACCTTAATGACTTTTGAATTTATGTTTTCAATTGCCATTTTTTTCCAATGGGAAAAAATTTTCAGAAAATGAAAATTTGAGCTAAGACCATGGTACATTGATAAAAAAGAAAAAAAAAATATAGCATGTATTTTTCATGGTGTAGATGAAGATGAGGCAAGTGACACTAGTTTTCCAAAAGTCTTGTTTTTAGCATCTCTGTGGGTTGGATGATTTTACAACAGTAAACTTCACCAGATCAAATAGAAAGAGACGTTTTTTTGTATAGACACCGTGATTGCTTTGACTTTCAAAAACACCCTGCAGTAGTCAATTCATCTTCCTCTGGAAAAAAAATTGAAATAAGAAAAAAAAAAAAAGGAATGTTGAAATTGAGACTCAGTAGATGAGAAAGTATAGAAAGATGGGCCACACAGGATACGACTCACACCCAGAAGCTCTTGTTCAAATGTGTGTACCTTTTGGTGAGTCAACTACAAAAGTTTTGGTTTTAAAGGTTACTGCTGCTATGATTTACTGCAAAAGAGTGCTACTGGTAGCAGGCAGAGAGCACTACTTTAGYAATGCCTCACTCSATCCAGCTAAACTCTGCTTAAGTTRCTGTAGCCTTAAGCACTCTTGAATCATTTCAGTAAATGTGGTTTTAATATACATAAGGATTGGAGGACAGCAAATCAGTGCCAGAGCCTGGAAAATAACTCAGGACTACTGGCCCTCAAGTCCATGCACTAATTAATGCAAACATTTCATCTCTTATCCAGCAGTTAGGATTGCAAGAGACAAAAAAAAAAAGGAAGTGGAGAGTCTGTATGTGTTATTTTACTAACCTGCATCTTTTAAACATTAGCTACAATTGGACTTTTAGTATAAATTCCAGATTTCAGTTTAAATTCCAGAGCACTGTTCTCAGTCAGATACTTTTGTGATTCCTTGGTGTTTTTSGGGTTTTTTKGCTTTGTATTACGGGAATTACATCTCACTGAGTTGCGTAACAAGGACTGAGAGCTGTTCCTTGGCCAAAGCAATGTTCACACAAAGGTACTCAGTGCCAGTAAAGCTGCTTCAAGTCTGCCAAATAACCAACAGCACTCTTCTGCTTTTTTTTTTTTTTTTTTTGTCCCGTCGACCTGAATGGTCTTTTATTGGCTCCAATACGGTCTTCCTGACAGGAAGAGTTTTCTTGAGGATAA
>NW_026623235.1:7666259-7718259 GCF_030028575.1 Malurus melanocephalus
CTTTTCCCTTGGCTGTGAATGGTCTTTTATTGGCTCCAATTCAGTCTTCCTGACAGGAAGAGTTTTCTTGAGGATAACAGAACATAGCCAGGGTGTCTGAGCCTCTGTTGGGCTTTTCTGTAGCAGTCTAAACCAGTGTTTCCAACACTGTTTTCATTTTGTAACACCCTATCTTCAAGGMGAGGTGCAAGCCCTTGTGGAATAAATTTAAGCCTCCCAAGAAGATGCCCACCGTGGTCTTGTTGACAAATTCTCCCAAAGACCCTCTGGGGTTGCAAGTTGAGAATAGCTGGCCAGACCCARCTTATATGTGAACCTACATCAGTTTAGAACATTTTCAGTCCAAGGTTTGAGATGAGAGAAATATTTCCAGTGATATTTTTTTTTTTATTTTAAAGCCAGTCTTCTATTAATGGTGTTTCTGCTACATTAACATTTCTGCTTTGTCAACTTRTATATTAACATGGTGCTGAGTTCAGAAATTTCCAATTATATCGAGCCTTTCATTTCTGAAAACAGTCGTCACCTTCTGAGCTGTTGAATTGATAGGAAGAAGAGTGGAAAAARAAAGGAGATACAATTCAAATTACAGTGAGGGGAAAAGCCTTTCCTTTCTTAGTTYATGCACCCGTGTGAGAAAAACGGAGGGAATTTTCCTGTTTTCTGGGTATGATCAGCTTCACACAGCAAGGACAGCATCAGTTACTCACCACGAGCGAACCTTTCACTTCTCCACCCAGGTGGAAGTGTGAAATGGTGTTTCTCTACATGCACACACACAATTCTGCCTTTTTGTGGGTGAGCCAATAGCGCTGGTGTTTTTCTAACATTTCCTCCCACCTAAAGAGCAGATGAGTAACAGATGAGTACTGTCATGGGCAAAAAGGGTGGTGAGGACATCACTGTCCCAGAGAAGTCACAAGCTAGAAAGAAGATGACTTCATAGCCAGGAGTGGGAAGGGAAAAGTTGTAACCTCTTCAGGCTGAAGATTTTCTGGGATCTCAATCACATGTTCTAAAGTGATAAGATAATTCAGGAAAGCTTCAGGTGTTACTGCAAACTAGAGAAAAATCCTACAAAATCCTATAAAGCYGGATTATTGTACAGTGTTATTTTCAAATGATCATTAATTATTTCTGTTCCTATGTGCACAGAGCTAGAAACCTAATTTAAGTCACTGCTTTTTTAATATGATAACTTGGAATATTAGTAATTGCCTTTTTGAAAAGTAGCTGTCGGTTGCACTGCCATGCCACGGTACTCTTACAAGATTAATTATGTTTTCAGGAGTTGAGAAAASCAAATTGGTCTCAACTGACACTGTTTTTCCTTTCTTTCCTCATGAAGTCAGAGGTTTGGTGTCCTTTCTGCAGCAGGTGACCAAAAAAATTAGGAAGTTGTTTTCTGCTTTAGAAATGTGACTTTCCAAACAAAAGAATCCACTTACACTGCATTACAAATACACATTACAGACAGAGCTTATTCTGACTTGTAGRGGCTGTACAGGTCTGAAATCACTCAGTACCTAATGGAAAAGATCAAAATGATCAATACTTCCAACAAAAGCCACATACCAAAAATCTCAACTAGGCACCAAAAACCAGTCAGGGAAATCATTTAGGTTTCTACATCTTTCCATCTACCGTCTAATGAGTTTTTGAAATATCCATTACATGAGTAGTAAAAGCTCCTGAGTGTGACAGGGTGCAATTTATCTGGTTCTGGACCAGATAGAACAAGAATCTGCTTTGTCTGATACACATACAATGTCCYACTGGCTGCCAGTTAGCTTTCGCCCACGTAGTCATCCAACCATCATAAAATATTAATGGACTTTATGGAAATTGAAATATTTTTTGTTTCCAGAGCCTCATCTTGACTCATTTATTCATTGCACACAACTTGTCCACACCAGGATCAATATACATAGTTCTTTGCAATGCCACGTTTGCAATGCCAGTCTCCACAGAGAACCCACACAGACCCTGGGAGACTCAACCAAAAGCCCTCAGAGATCCCTTTAGGGCAAAAGCATCCAGGAATCCACTTCTACATGGAAACCCAGAAGAAAACAGATATTTCTTCTTATTATGACACTGARAATGCTCACCAGCACATTGGGTATGGTATAAAAGCCTGAGAAGGAAAGGTCTGCACAGGTGTACAAGTGGAGACATCCTCCTTCAAGGCCTGYGCCCATCGATGCTTTTACACATTTTCAGCACCATTTTCTGAATCAATTTCACTGAACAGTGAGTTTATTGCCATGCACAGTGCTGACACAATCTTCAGCTGTGCATGCCTATCTCAGCCAAAGTTACAAGGATTTTTACAGGATGAAAACAAAAGTTGTAGGAGTCAACCAAATCCTGATTAATTGTTAGGAGCTGAGGGCAGAATTTGGTGATGGCAGGATGCCTTTATGCTGCCCACCCACATTTATTAAGTTGAATGCTGCTTATGCAGAAATCAAAGCCTTCTTCCAATGTGATAAGGACTGATGAACAGAAGAGCTACTCAGGAATAGGTTCTTCTTGTGTGGAAGGAGGCATGGAAGGAGTGGAGGATAGTGTGATGGCCAGCAGAGAAAGTGAATGTAGTGCGTCCTCTCTGAGGGTCATTGTAAGTCTTACAACTGGGATAGGGGTTCTGTGAGTRCAGAGAGAAGGAAGAAGAAATAATGAAATTGTTCATGTACAGAATGAACATTTTTGCTGAAATGAAGACTGAAAAATCCGGTAACCAAAAAGTAGGAACTCCTTTTCTTCTTTCATTTCTTTTATCTCTGCTCAGTGTCTGTGCAAACTTGTGAGACAGAGATTTTTTAAGTTATTTTGGTGGGAAGGAGCAGGAAGGAAATTGAGAGGGATTTATGTACAGTCCTTTGTTGCTTTCAGAAGCAACAGGATGTTTGTTTATTTAAGTGGTGTTGGCCAGAGAAGAAAACTGAAACCCTAATYTCAGAAGCAGATAAATCATTACCTGTTTCAACACCATTGTTTTTTTTAGATTTTCCTGGGGTCCAGTTACTTTTTTGTTTTCATGAACAGGGATTACTGACTAACAGACTCACAGAAAGTGGATTTTCATCTCTCAGAGTTAACGTTAGCAAAGATCACACCTGGCAGAGTGGCTGTGCTAAGGCTACTTGTCCCCCAAAACCCATCTTGCTTTCAGCAGTGGATGAGTTCCTTCCTACTGACTGGAAAGTGAAAGTGAAATGTGAGCATTATAAATTACCTGAGCTGATGAAGTATTAGAATGACTCACTCAGCCAACCAAACTGTCCTTCTCCTCTAAACACTAATTCTAAATAAGGACTTAATTGTAAAAGCATTAATTTAATGTCTCACAAAAATAGACTTTTATTTGGTCCTTGAGGGCTGCTCCTAGTCCCTCATMAGACAGAAGCCAGTGGCAGTGGTAAAAAGTGCTCTTCCATTTCATGTAGATTGTTATTGCAAATAAACCCAGGTTGGTGTAAGCTCCTCTCAGACCTCACAAAAATAGCTTATCCTTACAACATACCATACAGTGGTAGATTTGATTATCCTTTGCTCAGTTATATATTTAAGTGAAATAGTGTTATGGCATGGGTAAAATTTCATGTATAGTTTGCTATTGAAGATTTCCAGTAAATGATCAGAAACTCCGGTACGTCTATTCCCCTTTTYTCCCCCTTTTTCCAATGTAATGTTTTCCTTAAAAGAAACCTCTCCCCTGCCCATTAAAATCCTAGAAGTTTCTCCTTTCATCCTACAAACACCTGTTTCTCACAAAAGACTTTTCCTTCTTCCTAAAATTAGAAGGGCTTGTGAGGAGGAGGGAGAAAATGTTTATTTGTAAGAAATAATTTTTCTTCTGTGAATAATAATGAGGTGTTGAGGTTGGGGTGGGAATTAACGAGACATCTTTTCCCAGCACCAGTTCCATTGTCAACATCACCCAGTGCTGAAACTGATTGCAGAAGGGGATGGAATTTCTGATGCATTTTCAAGCTATTCAATCAACGAAATTTCAACCAGTTCTTTCCCCTAACTTTCCAATCACCTATTACTGCCTCACAGCTTCTGTAAATTAGTGTTTTAACCATACTGGGTGGAGGAAGCCACTAAACCCTGACTATGTTAGGTTTTTCCTTTTCTAAGCAAGTTTGAAACCGGTTAGTTTGTAAAGCAAAGAAACCACAATTGTAAAACCAAAAACCATTGGTTCAACTGAGAACAAGCAGTACTTACRGGTCCATTCCAAGAATGTTTTCACTTTGGGTTACCCCACTGCTGTACAACATTGGGTCAGTTATATTTAGGTTTCCAGAAAATAAGAGCATTCTGCTTTCATCTATAACCAACACTGAATTTCAAAAGAAAGAAAGAACAGATAATAGCTCAAAAATCAAACACAGCCCATAAATAGTAGCTAAGTATTCATTGATAAAATGTAGTGACTATCAGAACTTTTTTGTTCAATGTTACCTGTTTTACTTATTCTGATTAACTAAAATTATGTTTATAAAAAGATGTCCATTTCAAAGGAATTTCCATAAATGGTCCCTTTCTCCAATAATGAGTTTTAACACAAGCCCTGGGCCATGCAAAATGTTCATACCGTTCAAAAACGGTAAATGCTTCTCTGATTTCTTTATTAGAACCAACTTATCTGATTCAGAAAAAAAGTGATTAATGATTTGTCATCACAACAACTTTCAATGGAATCTTGTGCTCAATTACATTTCAAAGGGATCATGTTCAGATCTGAAATCCAAGAAAATTTTATCACAGACAGCAGGGCTYAAAAAAATTCCTCTGTCATTAACTTCTGATTCTTACGTGTCATCACAAAGAGTTTGTTGCCCACTCTAGTTTGTCTRTTGATACACATTGAGAAACAAATTGTGAAATACTGAGAAATCTTGAGTGGCAGCCACAAATGAAAGTAAAAAAGTTAGGGGTTTTGTTTTTTTAAACAGACTTTTTATCTTCTTGAATTCTTCAAATTCATATTCTCACAGGAAAATGAAGAAGTGCTACAGTATTATGACCATGACAAGGTTTTTGCATTCTGCTAATGTGGTTTATCTGCTCTTAGTTTTGCACATGCACAAATTGTCATATCAACCAGGAATARCAGGCTCACTTAAGAAGATCTTGTTTTGTGTGAATAAAATATTCACACAGTGCTATGATTCAGGCTCATAGGGATAAGGGGTTTGAAAGTTTTCTCTGAAAGACTGAAAGGAAAAGTGAAGACACTGTGATAAAATCTGTATACATGGCAAAGTTGCTGTTAATAGATTAACACTTYCCCTTCTACAGATACCACAGTCACACTAATACACAGAGGGAAGTGCTAATGTGGCAAAATATGTTATTTTAATTAACTACTCACAAACACTGCATGGGCCTCTGACAGGCTCTTAATATCTGCAATGAATGCATGACCTTTTTAACAACAGTGATTACATCTGGGGGAGAAAATGTAGTGAGCACAGGTTAAATGTGCCTTATAACCCTGGCAAGCTCAGGATGTGTTCCACATGTAAATGTGCTGGGGGGAACAGAAACCCTTGTACATGCAACAAGTAGGAACATGAAAGACATTGATGAGGCCTTGAATTTGGTTTCTAATTTTGTGACTGGGAGACTGATCCAAGAATTTAGCACAGAAATTCATAAATTCTGGGGCATGCATTCAACAGAGACAGTGAAAGTCCTAACCTAGTCCTTGATTTTTGCTGTTCATGAACAGGTAGCAAGTCCATGCCCTTATGTGTCATAACAGGTGTAGGAATTCTCCTGTACTATSAGAGCCCCAAAGGAGCAGGAAATTGCCTAATCACTTCTTCATCACCCATGTGAGCCACAACAATGCAGGTCAGGAGCTGTCTCCACGTGGTGTCACACATTAACTTCTGTGTATCCTACAGGTCTCTGGGAAATTAAATCTCTTCTACACAAAAGTCCTGGCTCTTACATTTACTGCTGATATCAGGTTGTGCTTGATCACCATAGAATCATAGCATGATTTGGGTTGGRAGGGGTGTTAAGATCACCTAGTTCCAAYTCCCCTGMCATGGGCAGGGACAACTTCCCCTAGATCTGATTTYTCAAAGCCCCACCCAGCCTGCTTTGAACCCTTCCAGCAAYGGGGCATCCACAGCTGCTCTGGGAAACCTGTTCCAGTATYAACCTCACACAAAAGTATTTCTTCCTAATGTGTAATTGAAACCCAGTGTCTTTTAGTTTGAAGCCATTCCCACTTGTCCTCCACCWCATGACCTTGTAAAAAGTCTCTCTCTAACTTTCCTGTAGGCTCCCTTCAGATACTGGRAAGCCACAGTTGGGTCATCCTGAAACTTYCTCTTCTCCAGGCTGAGCAATCCCAGTTGTCTCAGCCTTTCTTCATGGGAGGGGTACTCCACCCCTYTAATCATCTCAAAAAGRCAKATCCATCTATGCTATGGTTTKTAGACAAATTATGTCATTGTTATTCCCTGGGCTGTGATTTTTCATGTGTGATTTGTATTCTTCCAAATACTTACGAGATTTTGGGGACTGAGAATTTTTTTGCTTTTTTCTTCCAGTGACTGATCCGTGGGTAACCAGAAAGTTTTAGGAYACCAATAAGTCTAGAAAAAAGAAGAAATGGGACAGGGTCTTCCTCCCTCCACTGGATGGTTATTCTAATGTCACAATGTTAGTGGAAACCCTTTGAACTGTTATATTCCTATTGTTATGGCATRAAACTTGACAAGAATATTCTGCTTACACAGAAAGCTGGTAAAATATTTGCATTTCTTACTTTAACAAGTAAAAAGCTTAAATAAGCACAATAAACTTCCATACTTCCTTTGCAGGTAGGTTTCCTCAGTGGRCTCATGGCATCACCCAAACCCACTAAGCACAGGTACAGAATGGGCGTGGAAAAAAACACGTTATGCATTTATTTGGCAAGTTTCAGGCCAACTGGAAGAGACACCAAGCACGAGGTTCCACCAGGGAATGGGAGGCTCTTGAAAACTGGAGCCCACTGCACGATGAATTTTCCAGCCTCAGTCCCTGACATGTTTGTTTCCATGGTAGACCTCCAGCTAGCTACCAAGCACAAGAGATGTGGTGGTGCTGCACTGCAAATGCATTAATTCCTGATTCTGGTGGAAACAGAAGGTAGGACCCAACTCAGTCCCACTGAGACTTGGCAAGTGTTGCAGGCAGCATGAGACAGGGAAGGACAGAGACAGATACTCAGCAGGAAAAATGAACTGATCACCAGCAGCATTGATCTCCCTCTGCTGCTTTTACAGTCAATGCTTGAGACTTTGTGCAAAGGCTCCCACAGCAGCCAGAGCATCCCTCTCTCTGTACACACCACACTCGTGTGTGCAGGGAGTGTATAGGAAACATTCTGCCTGAGACACCCTTTTTGTCTGTGAAAGGAAGTGTTTRAATTGGAAGAAGATTCTTCCAAGGAGAAAACATCAGGGACACATTTATACACAGCAGTAGAAATTGCTCTCTGAACTTCATATAGGAAGGAGTCTGAGAGRCAGATTTTATAAACAGACCCCTTTGGATCTCTGAAGAGAGGATTTGAAAAGTCAAACACATCCAGAACATGCCTATAAAAGTAAAAATTACACTGCCCAGAGCCTTTTAAGCAACAGACTTATTTCAAACAACAGAATACTATAGCTGTTAGTCTCTCTCCCTCTGTGTGGACATACACTGGCAAAACTAAACCCTGAGTAAAGATGCTGTTAGTTTAGAGATTTTATCCATTACAGCTGTAAGACCCATGGTTGAAACTTGTTGATTGTTGCTGCTGAGCAACAAGACAGGCAAATCAGACACCCAGAGACAAAACCCCTTCCCCCTGTTTAGCTAAAGGAATGAGATGGATGGGCCAGGAATTATTTGCCTGTCATTTAAGGAGCAGTTTGGGTGACTTTTCTTCTATTAGCAGAATAAATTAAATTAATCCACCTGAAAATGAATAGTGAAAAGAATTATATCCAGGGTGCTGGAAAATGGACAGTTATTGCAATCTGCTTTGCATAGACACTGCAGACAATGAAGAGCAAAGGATGTTGGAGGAGTCTGCCCAGGAGGAGAGCAGAAATCCTCAGGACCTTTGAGTTATTTCCAGTCCTTTTCAGAAAGGCTTCCTTCCACACTACCTTCAACACAAAATGCTGCATTCTAGCACAGTGGAAACTAGAGATGTCTGCAGGCAAACACAGTTAGCATTGGAGATGTTTCTCCCTACAACTGCTGAATCCGATCCCTTTAACTAGTGAGCCTTGAAACTTTTAGTGCACATTACATTTTTATTCTGCAAGACACCGGGAGAGTAAATCCATGGCTTGTGTGCTGCTGTGTCCTGACAGCTCCACCAGTTCAAAGGGAGAGCCACAAGCAAACCAAACACAATGTTTGCAGTTCTTCAGGAGGAACACAACCACTTTACTTTGTGTTTTTATTCTCACTACCAGTCTTTTAGAGAAAAGCAAAAATTTACAAGTGTTGCAACAGCTTCATTAACTGCTGCCTCTCCTCCATAGACAGCAAGGGTTAAGGATGCATGGCCCTGGCCACTTGTCAGATTTGGCATGCTAGAGCCAACAGCTGGTGGAGGCAGTTAATTAGTCCTTGCCCTGCTCAGAGTTCASCCTTGATTGGCAGGGAAAAGCAGGCTGCACCAGCCTGCTTCCCTCTTTCAATTAACAAAGGCCTGTGCCATCAGATTACCTTGGCAACACGCCATGGCATCCGTGTCATTTGGCTGCCTGAGCTTTGCCATGGCAACAGCAAAGCTGAACGTGCCAAGGCAGCATCTGGTCTATGGGTGGCAGATTACCTGCCAAACAGATTTACAGGCTGCAGAGTGCTGCTACTGCCCCGAGAAAAGAGAGGAAGCAGGAAAATCTTGTGACAAAAAGATGATTATCCATTTTAATTTCTCTTYCCAAGCAGAGATTTACAGAGGTCCAATTGCTGGTGTGTGGATAGAGCACATCTTTATTCTTTCTGGGCACGAAAGCCATTAAACAAATTAAGCTTTATCTTAGCCACAAGGTCTTCTGGGCATTACAGAATCAAAACTCTTTGTGGAGGACTGATTTCTATTATGTGGTAACCAGGCTGGTCTTGACAGAGCACTGCTGGTTTTTCATTTCATTATATCACATCCATTTTGTTGTGTTRACACTAGAGAAAACCAATAATCATGGGTCCAACTGTTCATAAACTGGAAAATCAGATTGGAATGYCAGAATCACAACAAGTTCCAGAGTAAAACTCAAGGACAGGTGGTACTAGATTTATAAGCAGTGAGATTTTTCAGTGAAAACTCTGAACTCTGTGGAGATTCAAGGTTCTGGATTCACAAAGGGCAGGGAAATAAACTGTAGGCAGTGCAGGACTGGCTCCAACTCTACCAAATGACTCTTGAGAGCAAGTCATGTTATAAAGGAAGGCCAGAACACCAGTGGGCAAATCCCAGCAGATTCCTCTGTTTTGGGAGACAATTCCTTGCTGACTCTCACCCAGTCAGTCCATTAACACCGAGCTGCTGGACAGAGACATGCTAATTAGACTCTTAAGAGGTATTTGAACGGAAATACAAATGAGTGCCACTATGCAATAAGGACTGAAAGAACAAAGTTCCTTTCCAGTCAGTCCTGGATTGCTAGCACACATCTGAAATGTGGCATTTGTGATCAAGGAAAACCATTTCCATCCAGTTTCAGCTCTTCTTAAAAACTTAAACATCTTCCCATAAACTTTGGGTACTCACTCCAGGATGTCCCTATCCCTGTTACTGCCTCTGTGGATTTTACATGCTGGACCCTGACATTGGCTCAGCTGGGTGAGCATGGCTTGGCTCACCCAGGCTGTGGCTTGTGGGTTCAACCCCACCTGGACCATTCGCTTATGAGTGAATGAACTTGATGAGCCCTCAGTGTCCCCTCCAGCTCAGAGTATCCTGTGAAGGAGATAGTGCAAGGAGTGATGGTAGCTGCAGATGGAGCAAGCAGAGAGTGAATTTGCTGCAGCAGCGGGAAAGTTTTCTTCAGGTTGGAAAGGAAGGTTGTTTATCAGTGCTTCACAATTCATCAAAATGTGCCATAACACTCTTTTGGTTGTCAGTGGTCTAGATTCTTCTCTTCTCTTAGGTCTAAGTTTCTAAGAAATAAGGGATACACTTGGGAGAGCGTGCATGCACATGGCTCTCAGTGTCACACAGAACTACATGTGCTGAGAGAGCAAAATCAATACCTAAATGTGGACAGGATAAATKGGGTAGCAGCATGTACTTGAAAGGCTCTTGGCAGAAGGATAACCTCSCAGATCAAAATACAAATAAATGTATTTATTGAAATTTCATTATTTGGTGTCTTTGTCTGAAGGCAATGGCCAACACCACAAATGTGAATCATCCTTATTCACAGAGTAGTGAAGACGCAGAGACCTGAATGACCTCCCCGTATTCACAGAAGTTTTGCAGAGTGAGTGCTAGGTCATGCTCTCTTTCAGCTCTGCATACTGTTAATTTTACACTCTTCCATCCATTCTGGTTCTCCTGTTCCTAATGCAAACATTATTTCAGTAGAGATCAGAGACAAGCCCAGCCCTGCAGCTCCTCTGCAGCTGACACAAGGAGAGTCACTGCTGACTTGAAGYTGCACCAGCAGAGGCCAAGGCTGATGTGGAGATCATAGGAGGGATTGGGCCAGGGCTGGGGAGGAGGAGCAAAGRGAAGCAGAGGGGCTTCAACATCCCTGTGAGGGATCAGTGGCTCCAGAACCTGAGACATCAGCTGTGCCCACCAATGGTAGGAAAATACAGCCCCCAAGGAGAGCTTGGCCTCCCAGGGTGAAGGTCTGGGGCTTCCACGAGTCTTTGTCACTGCACACTCTGGGGACATATGGAGGGTTGTGGCCTCCTCAAGGACCCCAGTCCCCAAGGAGCCTGTGACATGGTCAGCCAAACCACTGACATTGTGACTGTGTCTCTGAGTGAACATTCTCCCCTCAATCAGGGACATTTTTCACCTTTAATTTAATCAGCGGCTCCCAAATAGCAGGAAACTGACTGGTTTGTATATGCCTAGCTTCTCCCTGAAGTGACAACCCTGACAGAGGTTTTATCCTTCACTTCACCACACTGATGTATCCCTCAACCAGACATCTTGAGTTTTCCCTGCCCTGCCAGAATGAAGAAAGAAAGGAGTTCTTCTAAAGAAAGACTCCTGTCATTTTATATCATATGTGGTCAAAAGTCATGGAACTGCCACATTGATGAAAAGCCTTCTGTCTGCAGCCTCTGSTATGTTCATGACTCCTTTTCAGCTCCCAGACTTTTACAACGTCAGGATTTCTGTAGGCAAAAGGCATCTGAAGCTGACTGAGCTTTTTCCTCTCTTCAGTAATGGTCAAAAAGAAATTCGGTAAAGGAAAAAAAAAAAAAAAAAGGAATAGTTTTGCCCCTGTCTTTTAGCTAGTGGATGTTGCATTACAAAATATTGGTTGGAAAATTGCTAAAACACCTTGAGGGTTCTGAGCAGACATCTGAGATTTTTAACCTTTGCTCAAAGTGTTGTTGATCCCAGACATTATGGGAGCCCCATGCAAGGTGGGATGCCTGGGAAGCAAGGTGGGAAGTGCCAGCACCCAAAYACACCATGCTGGTCCTTATTTTGGAAAGAAGACAATAATATTAGTGGTTAAATCAGAACTGAGTTCTTTCTGGATCGCTCAGATTCAGTGTCTAATCCAGAACCTGTCGTGGCCTTTAAGAGGGGAGCTCTGTTCATTTCTGTAGCCCTCTTCTTGTGCCCTGACAGTCACATTCCACCACATGCACATGAGTTCTGTAAGGCACTAATCAACAGGTCATCATTTGAGCCCTTAGTTCAGTATCAGGGTGTAAAGGTAACAGATGGCTTTAACAGATACATCTGGTTTTTTTCCTGCATGGTGGAGAGCTGCTCAGTTTAGCCCTAACATGATGGTTTTATGATGATGGAGTAAAATAGATAGAACTAGAACTGCATATCTATATTTTGTTTGCTTCTCTCTGTGACCTAGCTGTACCAATAGCAATTTTATGACAAAAGGAGAGGAGGAAGCACACTCTAGTCACCCTGAGAGGCTTCTGGTGCAGTCATGTCTCTGTGACCAGAAGATGTGTGCATTGAATATGTGCTTCAGAGGAGTGGAACTGATCTGGAACTGTCACCTCATGTAGACTGCTGGGCCACCCTAGGAAATCCAAATAAATACTTATGGCTTAATTGCTAAGCTCTCCAGAGCATGGAGACACCGACAAAAGCAGTTTGCTAAATGCCCTTCAGGATGTCAGGAAGTCTAAGAAGCTGAAACCAAGAATTCATTATCGCAGGAGCATTTTTGTCGGAGGCTTACACGAGCTATCCTTTATAAGAAAGTCTTTGCTGGGAAGCAGGAATTGTTTCATTATTTACAGGGTTGAAGAGACACCACACTGAAGTCAGCAGGAAGTCACAAGGGAAATTTTTCATTAGCATAGAAGTGTTTTCATATGTGGAACTGAACTTTTCACACAGTCTGAGAAAATCATTTTACTTCAAATGATGATTCTGTCTCTTATGTGGTATTCAGCCTGAAGCAGTTTTGATGATCCAGTTCTTTTCCACATGCTGAAAACTGACTCAGCAATCCAATGTGCTGTCTCATGTTAAGATCTCAGATTAAGTAATTTTCTTCTATAATGCAGGTGGTTGTTTGCAAGAGCATATYCTGGACACCCTCCTCATTGCCGTCAAAGTTTAGTCCAGAAGTAGGTCAAATCCAGATGGTGAGTCAGGAAATGCTAATGTGTTTTAATTATCAGGCTATTTTTAGAAGGTTCAGCATGTTATTTAGCCAGGAAGTGAAGTGAAGCAGAAAGTAAAATCCGAGCAAGATGATTCCCTCTTCTTGAGATAGGGAGATGAGTTATGCATCATTGACACTATTAATGAAAAATAAATTGTGACAATTCTAGGTCTAAAAGTTTAGTTTCAACACAGAGCATCTACCTCAGAAAGCAACACTTCTCGTTATGGAATGTTTCCTGAATCTCAACAAGCTACAGAAGTTTTCAGTCGATCCTTCAGTTGTCAGGTCTATGTCCTACTTCCTCCCATTATTAGGACACTAAAATACCAGTTATTTTAACCTTCAGGAAGTTCTAGAAAATATTTTCTTTGTGACTGAGAGTGTCTGAGTAGAAATAGTCGAATTTTTCAGGGCAGTTACTCATTCCTAGTAATAGGTTAAGTGATGTAAATAAGTATCAGATACCCCTACCACAGGGATATTACAAGCTCTAAGCAGAATCATCCAGAGGCTGAGATTAGGCAACAATTGCTTTGATTGATACTGAAATATTTTAAATAAAAATATGTAGATGCATTTGAAGCTATGGAGCAATAGACCTAGATTTACTGGATATAAACTGCAATTCCTGGTCTTGATTCATTCCTACCTGGTGTGTGTGGGCCTGGTTCTAGGCTCTGCCTATATGTGGCTCTGCCACATATTTTTTGAGTGTGATCCTGAGCAAATCATCTGCCTTCTCTGCCCATCATGTGTAGCATAAAGAAAGCAATGCCTTTTAGCTCACACCTCTCTTTTAATGTTTATGTTTGCAGTATCTGGCTATAGAATTCTACTGTTTGATGCTTCTCAGCGCTACTATAAAAATAAGAATACTTATTTTCTGAAAATAAAATCAAATAAAACAAATATAGGAATTTTTGCCCTCTTCTCAGCATGCTACCTGTGAGTCTGATCAAAGCATAACCATACTGATTTTTTTTTCATGTAAATGGCAACCTGCATTCAAATTAAGCCTTCAAGCAAGAAATACAACATAAACCAAGTATAATGCAAACAGTAGAACAGACTACAGTTAATAATCCAGCCATCCCATTTTTCCTGTCCTCTGCATCTATCCCATCCCTGGAATAATTACAGAGTTTCTCTTAGGCTGAAAAAGTGCTCATCTTGCAATTGCAAGCATATCGTGTTGGATTTCAATTTTATTTTTAGTCAAGTGGATTTGCTGTCTCTTGTCAGCTTATTGTGTTCTGTTAGCAGGGACATTTGAATAGAACAGAGTTCTGCTGGGGCTCCGGTGGGCTCTTGCATATAAAATCAAAGTTCTCTTGCTTGCTTCATGTTCTCATTCATTCAGTGTCTCAGAGCCTGCCAGCTCTGTGGGCAAGCAGCCAGTTTTGCATTTACTACAGGGTTTTGTGTTGGCTGACAGTTGCAAAGGGTGGTGATAAATGGATTCAGCAGCACCTATTAGGATTAACTGAAGGCTTAAATTCATTTTGAACCCTCTTACTGACAAAATTGATTTACTAAAATTAATTATGCTATGTTATCCACTGAAGAGTAGGCCAAGGTGAGGAAAACACCCACCTTCATGTTGGCTACAGCCTGGAGCTGAGGTCACCAGTGGAATCTGTAGAAGAGAGTTCATCATGCTTACTGGACTCAAAGTACGGAGCTTTTTGCACAGCCTGCTTTCAGCTGTCTGCAGATTTTGTTCTCAGAGACCTTGTTCTACTCACAGCTACAGTGATTGAGGTCTATCAGAACAGCCTCTGTTTGGTGATCTGCAAAACAGCTCGGGCAGCAGGAATATCCTCATATTTGACTAAAACCATCATCTCAGTTGGAATCCTACCTACTATAGGGTACCTATTTCATGAAATGGCATTTGGGAGACATATGTTAATATAAAATCCAGTGATTTGATTGCTTGGAAAACYGATGAGGTCCTGTCCAGCTGAGCTCTTGTCTGCAGTAGTTCAGTCTGGCCTTGCATTGAAGAGAAGCTGCTGGAAAACTGTGAAATACCAGATGGAAGCCTTGATACCCTCTATTACCAAAGCAGCAGGCACAGTGGAACCCACCATGGAGGCACAGAGATGGTGAATAACCTCAGTGAAGTTCTGCCAGGTCCATGAAATGCCATAGCTTGCACTGAAGAACAACACCATTGGATTAGAGCTCAGTTTTGAAATTAGGCATCAATGTGAATTATGTTGGCAGAATCTGTTCTGGGCTACTCAACAGGGTTCAGGTTTAGCACTGATAAATAACAACAAAATCTTGAGAGTCACAATGCCCCAGTAAATGACCTCCTACATTTTGTGTCTTCTTTTGTGTTCTGATAGGGTGTGAGGCCCATCTACAATGTATAAAAAAATCAAGTTTCCTTGATCAGAAAGCTCCTAACTGAARGGAGGAGTATTGTTTAAGAGATGGAAGAAAGAAAGGATGAAAAGTAAAAGAAAAGTTGTTGCATAGAAATATTGATTAAAAAGTAATGAAATATCACTCTTGCCTGCTGCTCTACAACCTAATCTAGGCAAGGAATTTCTGTATTTTGACTATTTTGGAGAGGCGCCTGATTAATTTATCCTTTCCAAAGGTTCATCTATAGTGYGTACTGTAACCAAAAAACTCCAGCTCCGAAAAACTCCACTGCAAAACTCAGTAGTTTATGTTCAGGGCTATTTTACTTCATTCATTTCAGATAAAAGTCTGCTCTGCTCACTTCGGTTCAAGTTACAAACAATTCTGTATTTCTCTTGGTACTGTTTGCGTGCCGTTAACTTGCAAAGAAAAATCTTGCTTGTCTCTTCTGCAGAACAAYGTGGTGATAAGTAGATATTTAGACTTACTCGCCATTTGAAAATCAAATTATACTGCTTTGCCATCTAGTTGTGTATTGCTTAGAATGTTCCTACAGAGCATATCTTCACTGAGGAATTTTTTCTGTTATAAAGGTAAATGTAGAACTACCCATAGAATCAAAGCTATGTTGATTTGTTTTTTGGTGGGGTTTTTTTTGTTGTTTTTTTTTTTTTTTTTTTTTTTTTTTTTTTTTTTTTTTTTCTTCTTTCCAGTAATTATGCGTTTTAGTGACAGAGAAAACATTGAGCAAAATTCTGGGAAACCAGCTTCAGGCCAGGAGCTTGAAACATGCATCAGAAACATGAAAGTCAAAATTGTGTTAACTACAGGTTCCCTCTCTATTCAACAAGGAGACACACATGCCTTTGGACTTATTCAGTCCAATTATAATTGAATCTATACAATGAGTGTAGGATGGGCTAAATTCTTAGTTCATGGCACCTCCTTACTGGAATTCTCCACAGTAACTCATGAACCACTTCATAAGGCTCAAAGTATTGGAAGAAATTCTTAGACATGAATAGCATAATACTTTTCCATATTCTCCTTTGTCATCTTCTCACTCTTTTTCATTATACCAGTAACCATTTTTTCATGCCTTTCTTGGAAGCGTCTATGTTCATCTATTTGTGAAGAGCCTGGAAGCAGAATACTGATCTGGATGCGCCACTGGTCTGACTCATGAGCACATTTTAAAGTTTTTGTGACATTCAACTGCTTCCACCCATCCGCAACTTTTCTGAAGTTCATTTACAAATTTCAGTTAGAGAGTGAATGTCTAGACAAGGTCGTTTGGACAGGAAATTGTACTGTACCTTTGTAGCTCGGGTAGCTTAATTCCAGATGAGAAGGTCAAGATGGCAACTTTTGAAAAAGAAATTTGGAATTAGTCACCTGCTACCTCCAAAGATTCCAGGGAAGATGACCACCCAAAATCCTGCAGCATAGTGGGTAACAGTGGATTACATGGCCCAAAAGAAGACATGGCCCAAAAGATCAGTAGGAAAGGGATTTCTGGGTGATATTTCTTGCTGTAAGGAGTTCAGCTCTTCAAAGTGTCATTGCTCCAACATGTAAACAAGGCAGCAGGGTCAACCCATAAACACCCTGGCATCTGACCCAGTTCAGAACAAAGAAACACTCTGTAATATTTGTAGGATCTAATTGAACCTCTTGGCTGTAAGCAAAGCAATTAACGATGTAATAAGCAATTATGCCTGATGTTCAGTTAACAACAAAATAAMCATGATAAAATATGTCTGCAACATTTTGAGTCAAAACCTCATAGAGAGTTACCACTTGCTCTTACATCTTCCTCTGTGCAAGCAGTGCATCGTTAGCACAGTATTATCCATGTGTTTTACACCACTGTCTAATTGCACGGGAGGCTGTTAAGAAGATCAAAGAGCTCTATTAACAACAGATAACCACAGAACAAATATGATTAAAGTAATTACAGAAGGAAGTMATCTGCTAATTCTTAATGATTCCGAGGACTCAGAGAGGATTCTCCTCACTGGAAATCAGGGTGTTACTGCAAGGGACTGATATGATATTTTGGATTTCAAAGTGTGAGCCATTTCCCATATTTGTTTTCTCTTATGTCTTCTCTCAAACTTTGTACTCACTTGTGATGTGATTCAGAAGTGGAAATATCCTTATCACAACAGTTACCAATCTTTCTTTTCTCCCTCTCCCCTCCCCCATGTTTTGGCACCTGGCAAAATTTTCCAGACCTCTTAAATTTCTCACCAGGACTTACCTTTACTTTCCAGACAGCCTCTGGAAACAAACTTGCACCAGTTTCCTAACCCTTCCTTTCCCTATATATCCTTTCTATCTTAACAACTAGAAATTGTTTTTCACTCCTTCCCCTCTTTCCCTTCTCACTCTACCCTAAAACCTCCTCCTTTTCTTACCTTGCCTTCTCACTTAGACATTCCACTAGCAGTGACACTAACAAGCCTTTTCCTTCTATTCTTCTTCAGTAGACAACTAAGCACCTAACTTAGAATTAAAGGGAGTTACATGTGTGTTTATCTATACTGTGAGGGGTTTTGGAAGTCTTCCTGAGAACAGAACTTTTAAAATATGCATTCTGTGTGTTTTCCCTTTTTTCTCCCTTCCCCAGACATTGCTGATTCCAGTCTTCAYTGGCACCAAAATATATGTGGCCTCAATGTTTTCAAGCACTGAAATGCAAGCACCTCTACAAATCACTGTTTGAAATTACACAGCTTCTAATTGCATCTGAAGCTTCACTGTATCACTTTGCTCTTGACATTAAGGATCACAACAGGAATCAGTGGAAAAGCTCCTTGAACCTTTCATGGTCTGAAACCAGCACATTTTGCCCAGCTGTAATAAACACACTTATTCAAAACTTGTGTCGTACCTTCAGAGATGCACCGTACATACATAGAAACTGTATTTTTTCTAAATTTGTCTAGTCCTTCTTTTCCAACTTATTTTGCTTTTTCTTCTCTCCTCCTCAGATGCTGCTTAACAATTTATATTCCTAGTATTCTTGAATCATCAAAGTATTTCTGCTCCAGGCCTGAGAACTTGTCTTTGCTGCATGCACTTAATAAATGACCTGTTTTTTCCAAAATCGTTTATATGTCCAGCAAATCCAGCTCCTCAAAAAAAAAAGCAAAAAAAAAAAAACACATGGCCAATTATGATGCCTTCCCAGAAACAAATGGTGAGGATCTGTTTTGTTCAAAAAAAACAGTATGAAATCAGAACAATTCATGTCATGCTTAAGCATGTCCATCTAAGTAAGAGTATAAATATGTAGGGAAGGAGTAACTGGTCCAGCATGAATTGCCATCCTCTCATATGTTGTTGAATGCTCTGCATTCACCTCGTTACAGCACTGATGGCCATGCTAATGAAAAATACCCTGAAACTTTGTTTTTTGAAGAAAACCTAAAATGAAATTTTTGCTTTCAGTTTTGTTAGATTTTTCCTGCATTGTTGATTGACTCATCATTTTTTTTTTTGCAAGAACCCGATCGAGGCAATACAGAGTCTTTTGGAAATCAAATATTTAAATTTGATAAAGATCACTGTAATTTCTGAGGTGTCCAGCTTTGTTGCATTATCTGATCTTTGCAGTTAGAGTTTTATCCCTCTCCTAGTAACACAGGGATGGCATTTTCTGCTCCCCTTAAGGGTGGACAGCAAGGTAAAACAAATACTTCTTGTAGTCACAAACAAACAAAACATATTCCTGAGACTACTAACTCCTGATGTTCCCCCAGTTGACTGGTAACTAGTCACTCCTTGCTGCCTTTTAGCTGARCTATTGCTGTCACAGCACCTTCCTGAAGACCCAGGACTGCAGGAGTAAATTTCTAAAGGGATGTGGGAGATGGCAGTTTCAAGGTAAGAACAATTACCAGGATCTTCCCTAATTGATTAGCTGATGTGTAATTTTGTCATATCTACCCTGTGCCTCCAGGGCTCTTGATCTGCAGGATGCTTTGGGAGAAAGTTTCTTATTAGAGAGTCACTTAAYTAGAAAATTTCGCTTCATGTAGGCTGGGCTGCACAGGATGAGGTGTTTTACAGTGGCAAACAAGGTTCTTTATGAAGAACTTGTACAAACAAAAATGTCTGTGCCACCGGGTAGGGAAAGCCTGMCCATTGCTCATGTGGGGTGCATTTACCAGGCTGTTTCAGGCTCTGGTCAGGCCAGTAAATTGGTTGTTCCTCAGAGCACTTGAAATCAAAGCCTTTGGTCCTCCAATAACTGAATGGAAAGAGGGAAGTGCTTCCAGAGGGTGACTCAAAGCACTTGCTTTGGTTACCTATAAGCTGTGGGTATAAGCAGGGTGAACCTTCCTCCTTCATCCATCTGAACTTTGCAAAGTGAAAATCTCTGGATTTTAACACAGATGGACAGGAAGAAACTCAGCCATCTGGTACTGGGTGAGACCACACCTGCCTGGCCAATTTTCTTAGAGAGGAGTGTCCTGCTCCACGTGGCATGTGTGGTGGGTGAGTTGCCAGAGGACATGGGGATTACTGTATTTACAGAAGCACAGAGTTCCTGAGGTGGGAACAGGTCCAYTGAGATCATCTGCCACAAATCCCTGCAGGGCTGGCTCACATGTACTTCCATTTTCTGTTTGATAACAAACTTAGTTCCAGTGTCACTTGACTAAACCCAATGGCACTAAACAGACGATTACACTTTTGCCAGATCAGGTTCTTAAAATCTGTCCTGGGCAGTTTGTGGTTATTTTTAGGAAAGGGGATGAAATGGAGGGGSAGAGAGAGAGGATAGGAGGGGGGAAAGGGGATGTCTTTGCATTTCACTCCTATTTTCTAATAAAACTAGCAAGCAAGTAAGCTTTAGGAAGAAATTACTACAGGTACTCTCTCACTGCTTGACTTGCTACTTTAGCTTTCCTCTGAAAGGCTGGAATTTCTTTCCAGGATGCTTTTAAAGTAGTTGTGCATTTAAGTTTAGAAAAGACAGATTGGTACAGCTGTGCTGGTTACTCTGTGGCTTTCTTTCTTACTTTTTCTCCACAAAGGTGAGTATTGTTGGCTTTGCTTATAGTTTTTTTTTTTTTATTTTTTTTTTTTTTTTCAGAATATTTGTACTCACATTCACCATACCATGCAGCTTGAGTAGGAAAATGGTGCACTCCATTTCCATTCCTTCATGTGTTGTGTTTTGGCTATATTTCTGTGCAAATCTGTGAAGTGTGGGTGGTAAGAGACAGAGACATATTAACTGAGATTTTTAATATTTTTTTTAATAATTTTTTTTTTATCCTTGCTTAATTTGAACTAGGTGGAAGGTAAAGGTTCAGCCTAACCAGCCTAAAGGTCCCATTGTCAAATAAAATATACAAAGGTTGAAGTTAAGAGCTATTTTTATAGGACATGTTGTTACTAAAACAAATAGTGGATCCTTTAAGCTAATTCTCCAACCTTTACTTTAGGCATGTGAATAAGATTCCTCATTTTAAAACAATGTTTTGCCTTCAACAAATTTCCTTCATGCTTTTGGGAGCTGATAGGTGCTTAGCATGTAGGATGAACAGGTGATTTATTCAGGTGCCTGAAACCATAATCCTGCAAAGATTTGTTGCTTTAAAATCAAATTTAAGACTTCATTGTGCACTCTGGAGCCCAGTTTTTAAGTTCTTCTTTTCAGTGTGTTGGTGTTTCGATTAACCAATTGGTTTAACTTACCTTTACTGCCAGTTTGCGACATTTAATGCATATAAGATAATCCCTAATAAATAACTTCAATTTTATTAGCTGAATAGTTAGCAGGACATGACTGATGAGTAAAATGTGACATAAATCAGCAGCAAAAATGACCCACTTTGAAGGCCAAACTTAGCAAAGCCTTAAATCTCTGCATCTTCTATAGATTTATTTATAAATCAATACACAAATCACAGCTGGGAAGTTAAATTCAAGAGTAATTAACTTTAGATCACACTGTCTTGATACACTGTAAAACAGCCAGAACTTTGTGAACATAATTAACTTGCATATTGTTTTGTATTCCACCACAGCATGGACTATCTTGAAGAGAGGTTTGTTCATGCAAAAAGCTGTCACTCATATTGGAGTGGTGAAATAACAGAGCAATCCAGGGAAACTGCATAATGAACATAGGAATGTGAACATATCTCCAAATAGTTAAATGAGAATGTTATTCGTTGTTCTACTGAAAATCTTTCCTTCACTTTCATATGCGTGTTTTTCTGAATGTCACTAACAAAGCAGAAATTCTTGGTACAGAGATGATCTTTTCTGCTGCAGCTGTTCTTTCCCTGCTGTTGATCTCTCTCCTTCACAACCATCCCCCTTTCAAAATTGAGTGTCTATCTAAATGCCAATATATAAAAATTATGTATGTATATAGATATATAAAAATTTGTTTTAAGTGGGATGTAAAGGGGGAAATGGGAGTTTTTTACATGCCAGAATCTAGTTGCCTTAGTGGGAAAGTGAAATGGGCTAAATCAAATTCAAACCAGTCTGATTATTATCTTTAAAAGGTAGGAAAGTATTCTTGTCAGCTAGTGGAGAAATGCTGAGATAAAGTGAACACAAAGCTAATTTTCTAGGTATTGTGAGTACCCAGAATTTCAAACGACGTAAATATGTTGATGAATATCTCAAAGTCAAGCCATTTTTGCCTTTCCTATCATTATACACAAAAGCTTGGGTAAAAGAAGATACGTTGAAAGCTATGCCTACGTTTTACATTCTGAAATTAGCTTTTCCTGCAGTTATAAAATGATATTACCAGGGTTGGACATGAAGCCTTAATTTCACTTTCTACTGGTTGTACTTCAAAATTTATTCTGAGTTTTTTGTACTTAGCAGCTCTTCACRGCAACTAAAATGCTTTCTCCTAGTTGTGTAATCCTGTTTTATTAAGGAAAAAAATCTCAACCAAACAAAATCCCCCAAAAAAACAAAAACCCAAAAAACACAAATAAGCAAGCAAAGTCCTATACTCCCAAATTCCAATAGAACTCACCTTCAAGGTTTTAAGGACTAATATATTTTCTAGCATAAAGGTCTTAACTTATTTGGAAGGAATTGCACAAAGGGCAGTTGAGTGCTTGCAGTACCCAGGAACAAATCAAGCTACTGTGAGTATCCCTCAGCTCTTTCTGGAATTCATGGAAAACATGCTAAATTTGTATGCTMTGTGATTTGCTATTACCATTTCCTTTCTGCCGTTCATGAAGAGTTCTCACACTAAAAAGGCTTTGCAATGCTGCTGTAAGAGCACTTGGCACAGAGCACATCCCAAAATAACAGAATATTAATGAGCAAATCCATAGGAGAACATTGCTCACTGCTGCTCCTCCTAAGAGATGTCTGATACCTTTTCTGGCTGCTCCAGAGCCAAAACAGAAAAGCAGTTTAGGGTCTCCATAATTTGCATATGTAACTCACTCAAATAGTGAAGCTGCAAGGTAGGGGTCAAGATGTGCAGCAGGCAGRGAAACTGTCTTGGATTGGTATTTCTACCAAGTTCTGGGGAATTATTTCTCTACCTATGGAAGTGATTTAAACTGGAACTCAAGACAGAAAAGATGCTTTTCCACTGATCATATGGATTCCTTTCTAAGGAACAGAGGCTTTGTTCTGAGGCATRTTTAATGAAACTTGAAAATTTGGGCCATGTCCCCAAAGGTGAACATTTATTGACTGATCAGGAATTGAGAGAAAAATCTGTTTAGTGAAGTCTATCATAATGCATTTGTGGATCTGGGCTAGGCATCCTGGATGGCAAATTTGTAATTTAGTTTGTCATTCATGGATTTTTATTCTTTAAGTGAAAGATGAAGTAAGTGGAAAGGCTGCATAATGGCAGTCATGGCATCTATATTTGCTGTATGTCCTCACTTGTACTTCCTGAGATATTTACCACATTAACAGTTAATAGGAACTCTAAATAAATACCAGTGAACAGTGGGAATTTCTGAGAGGAGTGACAAACTCGAGAGAGAGCATGACCCTTGAACTCTGGTGATGTGGGATGCTGGGAGCTGAAAGTTTAAATAGTCATGCTTATTCTTCAGTAATGTTCCATTTTCCAGAGAAGTAAATTCTTTTAAAAAGATTCACWAACTTTGGTTCATAAAGAACTTTTCCCTGTTGCATCATCCAAGCACTTAAATCTTCAGGAAGGCAATAGGCACATTTTATATTTTTGAAAGATAGCATTGAATGTTTTTGGAAAGATATGATTAAATATTCTAAATCAAAGCTGGAGAGCTGCTTATCTATGCTGAAGACAAGAACCAAGCCTGGTAGTTTCCAGAGTTAATTGTGGTGGAGAAAATGTTTCTTGATCAATAAAATGGTAGGAAAAAATGCAGGATAAAAACGGGGTGGTGGCATTACATAATAGACAGAAGAGAAAGTATAAGAGATATTTTAGTATTCCGTCCAGAAGGTACAATCAGAACATGTTCTCTCCATGAGTTAACACAGCTTCTGGATAAAGTGTCCTGTTGCATCAGAAAGTGCTGAAGATTTTCTGCTGATCGTGTTAGTGATCACATGGATGGAAATGCGCTCCTGGGACTGAGTTCACATCCTGCAAATACAGGACTGACATCACTGGAGTGAAAAATAAATACATTCACCACATGTTTTTCCATGACTGAGAATGTAACATAGTTTTGTGACAATTATTATCTGAGAATTACCCACAGCATTGCAAATGGTGATCTGCAGACACATGAAGGGTAATGAGCATTACMCTCTTGAAGCTCTACTTGTTAACTTTATTGCTGATTTAATTGATGTTACATCACAGTATTCCTCCAGCTTTTTGTGACAAATATTAGCCCACTGTAGAAGATTGAAATGTCTCCTGAAGACCACTTTTTCAAAAACTCTAAATAGTGTTCTGCATTTTTATTTCTAAGGACAGACAAATATAAGGTGGGGCATTGAGAAACAAAACCACTTTTGTCCAATGAATGTTTTTTTTTAAATCACTCCTGAAAGGTGAATGGACAGTGGTTTAGTTGATTGTGGGAAGTAACAAATTATCATCCYTATTCTGTTCTTCCGTTGCTACAATACTTGGTAGAAATTTTGTCAGAAAGGGAACAACAGTCTTTGGAGATTAATGCTTATTTTAAATTGATGACATTGTCTTCACCTGACTACAGCAACTGCCTCTGACAATTAAATAGAGAATATTAGAACTCCTCATCTTTGTATCAGTCGAGGCAGGAAAAAAGGTATCTTTAAGTGGGCAGTAATCTCATCCTAACAGTTACTGTTGTAAGCTTCTGGCATTAGATTTCCTCAGGTGGAGATGAATAATTTTAGCCTTGAAACTTTAAGATTGTTATAGTCAAACAATGGATAATAATGTTATCTGCAAACTTTGTTTAAACAGTCTCTAGGAATGTTAAGAGACACAAATAATTGTCAAAAAAATGGAATGATGCTTAAAGAAATGTAGACTGTTGMGAAACTTGTGGCCATCCCAGGAAATCTAAGTGGTGGTTTGGGTGTCTTCATAYTCCACATGAACCACGCACATCTAAGAAATTTCAGTTTCTTCCACAAGATGCATAATATTATTAGTCTTGTTGTCACTTGTGCATTATTTAAAGAAATATTGAAATTATAAATGAAATTATCAATTCTTTTTCTTTTTTTTCTGTTTATGTGCTGACATATGTAGATAAGCTGTGCAAATAATAGATTATTCAATTCTCCAACTGCATTAACAATTACTTTTGATCCTGGCAAACATTTTTCACTGTCAAGCAATAAAGAATATTAATTTCTCTAAACTTTATTTATTTGTTTTTATGCCAAATTCTGGTCATTTAGTTCACTGTTCAAATAGCATTTTGATGCTTTATATGTTTTCTAAAATATTGAGGCTAAACTATTAACTCTTCATTTTCTTTGCAAAGCAGCAGGTCAGCCCCAAATCTTGCTTAGAAATGGATGTGTATAAATCATATACGTAGTCTATACGATGCTTATTTCTTCACCCACACTACACAAGGAGCATGTCACCCAAAATAAAACACTCTAGAATTTGCTGCTATTTTTTGCTGCTTTCAAACCGTGTTTTACAGCCCCCCTTCACTGGAAATAGAGTTTGCTGGAGTTTGTAATAGGATGTGAAATTCAGCCCGGGTGAAACAATGAGTTTCCGTTTCCCTCGTCTTCTCTCCGCTGGCAGGTCTCGCTCTGGGGTATCCCGGGAATGTTGCTGTGGGACATTTTTAGTCTTTTGCCAGCTGAATGATAATTGTTTCCTATCTCTGAGTCTTGAGTTCCATGCATCCCTCCTCCTCCCCCATGCCCTGGATTGAAGCTCTGAGCTTCCTGTGAGGTCTCTGCAGCAGCCCCAAGGGCCTCTTCTGCTACCATATGTATGTAATCACAAACTGAAACTTTTCTGCTTCTTGAAACACAGGGCTGCCATGTGAGATAACTATCTACAGATAGCAGCCTCACACTCAAAAGCCTTCAGATCCACCCCTCTGCTGATTTTTTTAAAATTGTCCTTTCATGCCTTTTTCTTTCCTTTTTTTTTTTTTTTTTTTTTTTTTTTTTTTTTTNTTTTTTTTTTTTCTTTTTTTGTCACACACATTGGTATTAACATAATGAATGAGCAATATTAATTAATTATATCAGGACACGGTTCCATCTTAACAACTTACCAGTGTGCCAGAGCTTCTCCACATTAAGAAACACGCAGCAATGCATAACCAAAATCAATTTAAGTGCCCAGCTGCAAGCCAGGAGAAGMTGCTTAAACTGGTGGGCAGAATCTAAATTATTTTAAGTCTTTCTTATGCGTACTCACCTAAATTTGAATTAATGTATTTGCAGTGCAGGGACCTAAAAGCTCTGATCCATGAGCGCTGACTTACAGGACCAACCCAAGGACATGTGGTGATTTTAAAGGCCTTCTGGAGTTCTGCATCCTATTGAGAGGGTGTTTTTGTTGTTCCTGAAGCAGTTGCAGATCCACTGCAATTAGTAAAGTGATGCTGGGAAATGGACAGAAAAAAATAAAATTAAACTTCCAATAATTCAAGCTAAAGGGAAAAGAAAAAAGGCTGAAATAAAATCAGCAATGGTTCATTTGCTCCAAGGAAAGCTGAAAYACACTGCAGTGGGGTTGTAGTGCCAGAGGTCCATTTCCTTAACTGGGGTGGGACTCCCAGGGTAGATCTGTCTGCAAGTTCTGCCAAAATAAAYACAATTTCTCTGTGACACAGGCACAATTTTGTTTTCATACAGTAGTTAAAATTAACTCTCTCAAATGAACTGAGAGGAAGAAACTAATTTAAAGTCTGGTCAAAAAAAGCCACATTTTTAACTTACAAAAGGACCTGGATTTTATTATTTTATTTCTTCTCTAATTAAGTGATATCTCGAGATAATAATAACAACCATAATAATTATAATCCTCTTTCCCAAAAATTTTGCCCTTTAATGAAGTAACAGTAGTTTGTTTCCTAATTTTTAAATATGAGTCAGTGYAATGCAGCCAGTCTAGGTGAAACTGTGGCTTATTCATTCTAATAAACTCAGAGTAAGTTATTTAAAATAAAAGGTATAATCTACAGAGTATGAATTCCTTTAAACCAGTGCTAAGAATGTTACATCAGCTATCACCCTAATCTATGGACATTTAAAGRTTTCATCTTGGAAAAAAGGAATGTAGTTGAGAGGACAACATTTGTCCTAAAAAATGGAGATCACAGAGTTAATTAACTCCTGAGCCAGCACAGGCTGCCTTTGTGAGAGTCCCCTGACTTGGCTTGAGACAGATTTCAAATCGCTTCAGCTTTTATTTCTTCAAAATCTTGTAACCCAGAGTAAGSAGGGTGAGGGAATGGTGGTGTTTAGTTTTGCTTGTTTGCTTCCCCTACAAAATGTGTGACTCTTAATTAAGAATTTACATAAGGTTTGCATTTTAAAGTATGCTCCGTACTCCCACTGTGACTCTTACTAAGAAAATATCTTGCTTAAACTGGGCAAAATAATGATTTCCCCATCAACTACGGGGCAATTGGCGCTGCAAGTGTAACCTTAAGTATATTTACGCTTCCATGCTTTTCAGACATGATTTCATTAAAGATTTGAGTGTTTCTTTTCATTGTTTAAAGTGCTAGACATAATTTTTTTTTTTGATGGTTTAACCCCCTCTCTCCTCCTGCCCAGCCCATGGGAAAAGCAATGTTTTGCTTTGCACATATTTTTCCTCTTCTTTATGTTTTTGTCAATATTTTCCTTTAACAACTTTAAAAACATGCTCYTTTTGGAGTTATTTCCATCAGTATAACTGAACGATGAAATAATTCATGAGCACTGATAACTCACAAATTTCATGTGTACAGATATTTCTCCCCATTGGTAACAGTCACTAAGTGATAGAATTATGCAGTGAAGGCAAGTGAGATCAAAGGCAAATTTTCTTTTTTAATAATTTRACTTCTTTATAAACCAGATGGCAAGTTTAACTGGCTAGTTGTTTGGAGTACATATAGAATTGTCTTACTTTCTTTGGGAGGCGTTTTTTGATAGTGTATGTTGCTTTCAGTCTTGTGACAGGAGCTTTGACTTTTCATAAGTTTAGGTTTCCCTATGAATTAGAAACTGAAGGAAAATATCTATTTTTTTGCCAAGCCACAGAGAGCATTCAGTGTCCTCTATGATATACCGAGTGCTGGGACTTCATTATTTTGCTCTGGTTTTGGAATATTGACAAAGTCATTTATAGAGCTTGTAGTAGTACTGCTGATTCAAAATATTGTGAGCAACAGGTATCGCTTGTTAAAAACATGCTCCTACTAATTAATGGGAAATGCCAATATTTGAAAATGGATTTATATGTGTATAGAATTTGATTCAGTCYTCTGAAGGAGAAGTCACTGAAGGAGCACATTCCCACTTGAAGAGCATTAACTCCAAGCTTGTTGTCACTAAACTAATCTTTCCTTATCTTCTATTTAGCAGAAGGAATTCCTCTCCCAGCTGGAACTGCCAGTTTTTTCTTAGAAATCCTCCTTGAGAGGAGATTCTGAAAGCCTAAATTCCACAGAGTGTTTTGTCTTGCTAATGACTTCAGAGCACAATTGGATGCCCAACTGTGCATCTTTGTACTTGGGCTGGTTTGGGACTGATTTGTCCACAGGRGGAGAGTAGACAGCCACAATTATGTCCAAGGGAATCCTCCCTCAGAGCATGTGGGGGACATGAGCACCACTGCTCTKGCAGACCGTGTTCCCTCTGCAAAAGGCAAGAGATAAAAAAGGGGGTTAACAATGGGATGAAAGGTTTCCTCTGAAGCCATTAAACTGTGAGGAAATGGTGAGGGTCATGAATTGTTACATAAAAGGAATTCATGAGCGTGAGGTGGGAGGTAAAGGTATTATGGGAATCGGACACCTAAATTATAAAGCAGTCAAGATCCTAGACCAGCAGTGTCTGCATTTTTGTTGCAGATTTATATTTTTATTTCATTGTTTTCAAGTATTTCATATTGGCTTTAACCAATTGTTAAACCTGTGAAGACATAAACCAACTTATTCAAACYATGCAGTGTTCATATATTTGTCTGTTAATGTCTGTCCCTATTGATTTCCTCAGGAAAAGAAAGGTCAGAGGAGCACCCTGAACCAGAAAGGCCCTTGTACTCAGATTAGGGGGACGAAACAGAAATTTGAGTGAATCCAATGCTACATCAGTGAGGGAAGAGAGGGAGCACAGAGAAATAGGTGTGATATTGTAGACTTCAAATGAAGAACTAGAAAATAATGTATATCAATAGCACCCACTACACCCCAGGTCATCCAAGAAACTTAGAGTTTCTCTTCATGGGGACATGAAGATGCAGGGAGCAAGCTGKCTTCACAGCTGCTGGGAACCCCAGTCTCTTTTAGGAGTTATTTCCACCAGTATAACCGATATATTTTCATCAGCTCCTGATGATAAAACTCAAAACTGGCAGAAAGGTCCTGAAAAGTGTCATTTTAAACACCAAGTGTTGGTAAGTGCAGGAGAGACAACTGCCCTGTATTGAATATTTGAGTCAGCATCAGGAAGAATCCTGAACTAACGGGGCTGTTCTGTTCTGCTCACTGCCAGGGAAAGCATCTGAGCAGTGTGTCCCGGGTACAGACATCAGCAGAAGCAGAATTCAGTATTTCCTTCCTTTTTCCTGTCCACCTTTTCAAATTTAATCTTCAAACTCATGATCTGCTTGCTATAATTTTTGAACTCCCTAACCTTCCTAACCTTCTTAAGCAGCAGTAAAAAACCCAGGATACAAAAAATCTCCCAGAATAGCCCACAGTTTGATAGCACCAGTTGGGATACATCACAGGCATTGGTGATTTTAACAGGACTTGCTAATTTGTTACTGTCAAGTATTGGTGCTGGAAAACGTTCATTTGCACAGAAGACTCCCCTTAGCTGCAGGCTAACAAAGCTGTTGAATACAGAGCATATTTATTATTGTGACTTGAAATAAGATTAGTAGGGAATGACATTTATTTTAATTTATTCCAGGTGGCATAAAGCCGTGGTTTTTGTTTTGTTTTGTGGGGTTTTTTTTTCCTTCACTAATTTAAGAAAAGTTTGTGGTTTAGGAATTAAAGACCTAATTAAGCTGCATGTCAAAACCAACAAAATACCAGCACAAGTGATTCTTTCTGACAAAAGACCCTTTCAGATTGGGCTTTACCTTGTTTAAGCATCAAATGACAGGTCTTCTGAGAAGCAGCTTGTCTTAAAATCAGCCCAGCAGTGGCAACTCTAGCCCTTGAAGAGCATCAATTTGCTTCTCCACATGCAATTAATACCTGCATGTATAGCTAATAAAAATTATGGCAAGGAACTTGCAACCTTTCTCACTGATAGGTGAGCTGTATCACACAATATACAAGAGATGCAATCAGAGGGATTAAAATACAGCATGCAAAGTCTGAAAAATACCTGTGGCAGCTTGCAGCATAGGAGAGGATGGTGAAGAAATTCTGTGCAGTATTTTTAACTGTCTTAAGAAATCTGTCAGTTGGAAATGGGAAGAAAAAGGTATTTTCCTAACTTAGATCTCCAGAGGAATTTTCATTTTGGCCATCTTCCTAAATGAATACCTGTTAAACCATGAGGTAGGCAATCAGAACAGCCATGTGCTGCAGGATAGAGACAGGTCTGGTTGGTGAGAACACTTCTGATGAAGCACTGAAAATGTGATCATATCCCAGAACACTGCAAAACCTCTCACAACACATGGACTGCATTGGAAGCACAGCAAAAGGATTTAGATGCAAAGTGGAACTGAAAAGAGGAAAAAGTGAATTAATAATCTTGGTCTTGGGAATGTGTTCCATCAAATATTTGTGACAGCACTGTGAACAAGGGAATGGAGGAAGTGTGGTCTGAAGAGCTTTCTGCAGGGCACGTGTGGGATAGGTGAGGGTATTGCTGTGGAGAGCACAGGGTGTGGGATCCCATTCCATCACCCCACAAAATTCAGGGGGAAGATCACAGGGTTATGGTGGGTAAGTGRTGCAATAAATGCTCAGCCTCAAGCTTTTGCACTGCAATAATTCACTTCTTTTGCTCGAACCAGGCTTTAGGCACTGCYCTTCAGAATACACAAAATATTTTTTTTCTCTGAGAAAGTGTAGTTTTTAGTTGATGTGTGTCTTGCACATCTTGACTCACAATGAGCTGCAAAAGTATTAGTATCAAAACCCAATATGATGGATTTCAAAGTTTTTGGCATTTGTTTTAGCCATTTTCTTTAAATTAATGTGACAGATCCATAACATTGACGGTTTCTGTATTATGCATTTGAATATCTGTACTCATTATATTAATATGTTTACTTAACATTTCTAATCTACCAATGTATGTGGTAGAACTCTTTTTTTCTCTTCCTCAATGACAGATGTCAAGAATTGGATTTGTTCATTTTCATCAGCATAGTTACATTTTTTACTTATCTTCCTATATCCTTCTCATATGCTATGAGAAAAAAATTAAACATTGTTCTAAATTTAAACAAAACACTAGACCAAATCTTATATTTTTTTTTTTTCTCAGAAACTCATAGTTTACTTCCTGTGAGGAAAAGCAGAGCAAAAAGAAAATGTTAGTTGGAGAAAAATGATAAATTTGAGTGAAATTCCTGAAGAACATTAAACAATGAATTTTTAAAACTAAAGAATATTACTGGAAGCTCACTTTGATGGGATAAAGATTTTTGATCTATAAAACTTCATAAACAAATATGGGAAGTTGACTTGAGAATATCCTCACAGATAGGATTTTCATGACAGAGACATTAACTGACTATTAGTGGTACTGAAATATGATTGAATGATAGCAAGGGTGAATTGGGACTCAAAATTATTACAAAATTGACATTATAAATACTGCTAGAATACAGGATCACAAAATGGAATAAATCTGGATATGAATCCCAAGTTACAGTGAAACAATAATTGATTTATTCTCACATTCCATAGATAAATTATTACATACTTGTAGCTGAAGGACATTGCAGCAATAATTATAGCTAATCAAATAACCTTAATGGTGAATTGTGCAGTAGATTATTAAAATATTCTACCCAAATAAGGCTTATAGAAMCATTCTCTTCACCTCTCAGCCAATTGTTAATTCTAGAAAACAAAATGTAGTGGTTTAGATTTGGTCCTTAGTAATTTACAAAAGTAATTTCAAACATAAATTAACTTACTTAACATATTAGGAAARCAGAATATAAATTAATTTAACACCTTTTCAAGAATGGTGATACTAAAATTAGAGAGAAGGTATTAATCTGTTTTACTGCACATAAATTGGGGTCAACTGTGTCATTCGAAATACAGAGTTCACCTTCATTTAAGTCCCTAAGTGCAACAAAAAAGCTTTCCCTATGCAGCAAGATACCCAGCATTCAGCTTTGCTACATGCTGAGTTTTCTTCCCAGGGTTTACTAAGTAGGATTTGTGCTCTCCTTACAACCTTGAAGCGTAAAAGGGAGAAAGGAGAGAGTTGTGGCTACTTTTATATTCAATTTTATTCATAGAAGAATGAATTTATTTCAGTATTGGATTTTTGTTCTTTTTTTCTTTTTTTTTTTTTTTTTTTTTTTTTTTTTTTTTTTTTTTTTTTTTTTAATCATTCAGTAGTAGAAAATTTAAAAATCTAGTTTCCAGGGAAAAAGAAAACCTGCTGGTATAGAACACCTAATTTTTCCTTCAGAAAAAGAGCCTCTATATTTTTGATTACAGGATGTTCAGAACTAGTACATAATAGAGTCAAAACAAGGTCAAACTTTGACATGATTAACTAAGTTAAATTGTGCTTCAGTTTCATTCTACTCTGTTTCCCACACCTCTTATCTTAGTCAWTTTTTTTTTTTCCTTTCTTCACTATGTAAATGCTAACTTGGTTTCAGTAGGATTCCCGGTGTCTTCCCTGTAGAGACAAATTTTGAAATCTCTTCTTCCATTTCCCAACCCCCATTCCCTTTTTWAAAAATCATCTTTGGTTTCCCCTAATCCCAAGGATGGAGGGCTGGGAACTGCTGGATGGAGGATACACCTTGATGCATGTATGCATTTATTGTTATGACATTAGTTCCATGATCTATAAATCCTTTAGCTGCCATAATTAATTTCTTAGATAAAGTGAAGCAARTTGCTACTCCTTTGTGATATGGACAAATTGATTTTCTAAGAAGGGCAATCTTCTTGCAATAAACACCTGAGGGGTCCTTTGCTGGAAACTCTTGATTTGGTGCCGATTTCCAATCTTCTGATACCATTCCCTCACACTAATGGTTTCTTKCAGATCTTCCTCTGACATCTTAGAAACTCAGAACCTCTTTCACACTATTCTGTGGAATAAGGCTTACATGTGGCAATGCAATTGAAAATGTGCTTATTTCACTGCTTTGGCTGTTGTTCAAGTATTCCTGTCCATTTGCTCTAGAAGTGCTTAGTCAAATTTTCTACTGGTTGAAGCTCAATAGATCTTAGGCATACAGGGTCACTAAGAAATATATTCTCYCTTAAAATAACTTTGATTTTTCCCAAGGCAACTTTTATGGCCATTCTTGAAACAAGATATTAGGAACTGGATTGATTAAGGGTCTAGAATATTTTCCTCATTGATCCTTTAAGTTTCATCTTAGTGGCTCCAAAAATACATGAATATGTACCCAATCAGAGTTTTAGTAATTTAATGTAATTATCTCCAAGCAATTCATTAGGTAATTTATATTATGGAAGACAGATTGGCCAGTGGGTGTTCTCCCTGTCTTTAAATGTYACGAGTTGTGGGAGAAAATGGCTTGGAACCACTGTTGTTTCCATCAGGGGAATTTTGATTATAGGAGGTGTGTGCCCGTTCAGTGCAGAAAACATAATTCTAGATTTCTCCTTGCTGCTGCAGGCATGTCTCCTATTCAAGCAGCCCAATCTAGATCCWGATAACAGGTAGTGAAGACTGTGAGAAAGCTTAGGTGATGCTTACTCTGTTTTTTGAGAAAAATGTGTATCACAGTCATAGGGCAAGACCACTGGACTATGAACAAACTCTGTCCTGTGGTAGCTTTAATTGGAAATCTCTTTTATTTACTCTCTGTCTTCTGCTTCTTTTGTTATTGGAGAAGCCCAGGACACAGACAGACTCCACAGAATCAGAAAGGGATGAGGCTGCAATGKGCACAGATCTACACACTCTTCTACAGGGAGACCTGGAATTTCTCAGATATATGGGAGCAGAATCAACTTTTCTTCACAAAGTAATGCAGTCTGGCTAGTGAAAAGACGCTTATGAAACAAGATGTGACTTTAAAAAGGGTATTCTGGGGAATTTATGGTAAAAATAAGTATCCAGATGATCCTCAGCAAAAGTGTATCATCTATTCCTTGACTCTTATTCGAGTATTTTTAAAATTTTAAGCTGACATAAATAATTTGTGTTTTGGTTAATCCAACAGAAATGTTCACTGTTACTTGTACATATATTGTTACCTTATCTGACAAGAAAAAATAGTACTATAATCCCGCCTTACATGTCAACATATTGCAGAAAATAGCTACTGGATCGATAGGTTATGTAACATCATCAATGATTATGGAATAAATGTTCTATAAATAATTCCCTGAACAGAATATACCAGCAGGGCTGATGTTGCCTGTGTTTAACTCTGGTTGCTGTGGAGCTCTTGAATGTGCCCCCTTCTCCAAAGTCTTGTTTCATGTCCTTGCATCAAACAAATCCTGGACTAACTTCACAGAAGTTGGCCTTAAGGTTGCTGGTCTCCATTCACAGCACACTAAGTCTCCCCTGGGAACAGGTAGAAATTTCCAATAGCAACACAGTTCACGTATTATCAAACACTGAAAGTGGGACTTTGATGTTCAGCTTTTTTAAAGCTCTCAGAAGTATTGTCCTCATTATCACCCCAGTTGAGTGAGCTTTATACTCCCCTTTCAGAAAAATGTTCAAGCACATGAAGAATCTATTTTCCCTGTGCTGTTAATTAAAAGATGACAGATTATTTTCTGTGACTGTTTTTTATTTACAGTACGTCACTGATCAGGTATTCTTGACMAACAAGATTTAAGAGGGAATAAAAAAAAAAAAATCAAGGTAATTTCTGCAGTTTTACCACATGCTTTTGCCCTTGCTGGATATCTACACATCTATGTTTCAGCACAGTAGCAGGGAATAATGATTTCTGTCTCTAGACTCCACATTTTCATTCACCACTTGACTGACCATTTTAATGATTGTCCTCCATTAGGGTCCAATAGGCAGACCCTATTAACACGTTGCATATGCAAGGAAGGGTTTGGAAGGGACTGCCACAATGGAGGGCTCTGCCTCTGTGCAGATCTAAAGGCATCAGCAACTCATGATGGGTAACCAAGTAGGAAAAAAAATGGGTTTAATACTCAAGAGTTCTTGAACAGAGTTCTTGAACAAAGCTTTCTCAGGTATCTCAGTGGTTCAGGACAAGATCTTAATCTAAAATGACACTAAATAATGAAACAATTTGCAGAAAGGAAGTGGGGGCTCACTGAATGGAGTGTATGCCCAGAGCTTAGAGGAACAGGGCTGGCCACTGATGAAATACCTGCTGGCTTCCCACTCTCACAGTCTGTGGTGCTTAAGGAAGTCAAGATACAGGGGAATATCACCCAGTCCCGAAGTGCCAGAACTACTGTACGTACACTCAAACACAAGTAAGCAACCCTCCCTTCGTGTGCCTCATTTGCAGACAAAGATAAGGATATTTTATTTTTTTCTCAAATTTACGGAGAATTACTTATCAAAAAAAATATATAAAAGGAATTGGAAAGGATCAGTAGAGCTACCAAGTTTTTGTATTTACTTCTTTATTTTCTGAAAGCTTTCAGTGAGGACAGTGGTAAGAGGAATATTATAGAAAGCACAGTGAGCCATTTAGAATTGACCTTGTTAAAAGATTATCCTGAATGTTTTTGTATCCCTGAAGGGACGACAAACTCTCTTTGGGAGTGTGACATTTCAGAAAAGTAGTTAGATGCTGTTCATCTTTCCCTGCTCATCTATTCAAATCTGTATTGATGTCCAGTTTAAAGCTTYCTCTCCTATCCTTTCCTAGAGCAGTTCTGTTGCTCTCCCAAGGATGCAGCTTAATGGTATTTTCCTCCATTCCAAAAATTCTGAAGAGGAAATCATCCTTGTTGCCTTAGGAATTGACCTTTCTGTCTAGCTTCGTTACAGAATATTTGTGCAGCATTCAAAATAGCATYCTTCTCTTATTACAGCAGACATAAGTCCCTAATGAGAGACATCTTTGTGTTGGGCAGAGGGGAGTGCCTGACGTTGTGATCTGCACCAGGAAAGCAGAGGAAGTTCTTGCACTAAGATGCACTARGATGCTCACTAAGGTCAGATGCTGTTTTCCTCAGGACTCACGAGTGGGCTTTTCTGGAAATATCAAAGAAAGCTTTTCTAGGAGTTCACACAGATGATGAAGAATCTGTCCCCAAGTAATTAAAAAATCTCTTCCCAGATGACAGACCACTGTTCTGTAATTGTGACTTTCACACTTCTTGGTGTGCTTTGAAACCTGGCATCTGCAGTCCCAAAGGATCTCAAAGTGCTCTGCAGTCATGGGCAGAGGAGTTTAGCTGCCTTTGAAGAGCTGCACTGATGCAGTCTGCAGACTAAAGGCCCATTATTCTTTGATCTCCAGCTGCTAGAAAACTTTGCTTGCTTTGATAAGTGATCATAGACTTTTCTGATGGGYTTCATAGAGATATAGTTTAAAATGGCAACAAAGTGCATTGACAATTAAAGTGCATTGATCTCTTTTGGACTCAGGTGCTGTTTCCTTAATTGAAAACTTTTGCTTCATTTTTAATGGACACATTTGGTATATTTAAAATTATAAAGTCCCAGGTCCATCCTAACATTGGAGTATCCCCTCAAGACAAAATGGAAACAAAAAAAAAGTGATGTGTTTACATGGAAAATTGTGTTTGTGATTGAGCCTTTTTTCAGGCAATTTGGAAACAAAATTACAATTTTTATCTGACTCAAGACTTTTATTTTACCTTTATAATATTAATTTGTTTTGTTAAGTGTTTTTCTATTGAATTTTAACTATTATTTTTTGTCTTTGTAATGGTCCAAATAAGAAAAAAGTTGTAAAAAGGAAAAAAGTCTTGGGTAAAATAAAAACAAATAAGCAGTAAAAAGAGAAACAAAACATTTCCACCTCCCCACCTCCAGCTGTTATTTAAAATTAACACATTTTTTGCTACTGCCATACGATAACCAACATTTTGAATTTGCTTGCTTTTTTTGAAATATTAGATTTTTTTTTTATTGTGAAGGAGCCACCATAAATATTTCATAGATTCATAGATTCATKGAATCATAGAATCACAGAATARTTTGAGTCAGAAGGTACCTTTAAAGACACTTTAAATGTTCAGTTCCACTGTCCTGGTTAGGTACAGCTTTCATTAAGTCAGGTTTCTCAAAGCCACATCCAACCTAACCTTGAATGCTGCCAATGACCAGGCATCCACAACTTCTCTGGGCAACATGTGCCAGTGTCTCACCTCTGTCACTGAAATAATTTTTCCTTTATGAGCAATCTGAATCTACCCTCTCAGATTTAAACAATTGTCCTGTCACACAGGTCCTAGTGAAAAAAGCCCCCTCTTGTAAGCCTCTCTTAAGTTKTGAAAGGCTGCAATAAGGTCCCCACAGAGCTTTCTCCTCTCCAGGCTTTTAAAACCCCAACTCTTTYAGCCTTTCCTCATAGATGAGATGTTCCAGCTCTCTGATGATTTCCATGATTCTCTTCTGGACCTGCTCTAGCSTGTCCATGTCTTTCCTGTACTGARGACCCCAGYAGTGGACACCACTCCCCATGGGTCTCACYAGAGCAGARYAGAAGGGAAGAACMACCTCTCTTGACCTCAGGGMAGCACTTCTTTGGATACAGATCTGGACAAAGTTAGYTTTCTGGAAGGCAAGCACAAATTGCTAGTCTATATCCCTTTTTTTTTTGTCCACCGGTACTCCCAAGTTTTCTCCTCAGGGCTGTTCTCATTCATTCTCCAGGCTGATTTGGAGAATGCCCCGATGCAGGTGCAGGACCTTGCATTTGGCCTCGTTGAACTTCACTGTGGTTCATGTGGTCCCACTCCTCCAGCCCCCCCAAAACTGCTTCTGGAAGGCGTTCCTTCTGTCAAGCAAATCTATTGCTCATCTTCATGTCATCCACAAACCTGCTAAGGGTGCATTGATCTCATTATCTGTATACTCAATGAAGATATTAAATACTATTTCTCCCAGTGCAGACCCCTGAGGRACATCACTTGTTACKGGTTTTCTCTTGGACATTGAGCCTTTAATTCCAACTCTTTGGGCATGACCATCTGACCCACTCCTTATCCTTCAAACCATTTTTTCATCAAGTCTTTATCTCTCCTACTAAGAAGCAAGACTGTTGTAGAGGACTTTATCAAAGGCCTAACTGAAGTCTAAGTAGATGACAGCAGGAGTTTTTCCCTTTTCTGCTGGTACAGTCTCTCCACCATAGAAGGCCTGTGTCTTATTGTTGCAATATGTCTTATATTTTTACAGTGGTGTCCATGATCAATGTGTTTTACAAGCAGCATCTAGTGAGTCATTGCAACAAGCCTGATTTTGAGAAAGTATTGTTTTACAAGCTTCACAGAAAGGAAACAGGCCAAAAGGCCCAACCAAGGGCTGTTGTTGGCAGAATATGGTCATCTGCAGAATGAATTGTCTCCTTCCCTGTATTTATTCATCTCCCATTCTGACAGACTTGTACCTGGTCTGCAATATGAACCTGTGAATTTYTCATTAATTTCAAAACTGATCTTTTTCCATTATCATCTGCATGAAATTGCTGGAGCCTGACCACTTTCTCTCTTACTCATTTCACACATGTTCACATGCTCCTATTACTTCATCCATTCTATGAGCCATGAGTTTAGCTTATCAGATTTAGTGTCCTTGTCCTTGCTTTCACAATTTTGAAAGCCAAAAGCTTCACCCAGWCCTCAGGACCAGTCCCCTTTTGCTTTCTTCATTCCACATCCACACCCTCTGCCTTTGACTCTTCTGTGTAGTGCCYRARTAAATGACAAGACCCCAGTGTACAMAAGTGCAGCAGACTGTACTGATCTGCTCTTTGATAATGAGCTGCATGATCATTTTGCAGTAGCATAGACTGATGTGAATACTTTTAGAAGGAACTATATCTGATTTGGTAAGAGAATTATGGGTGATAGCTGTATTTGGGCTCAATGCCCAGCACTGTTGTTCTCAGAGTAAACATTTTACTATTCTCTGCTTCCAGTCCACAACCAAATTAGGAGAGCCTTGTCTAAAATTAACTAAAGAGGTCCTTTCATCTTAAGAACATTTAGATTTGGTATTTCAAGTAAATGTTTTTAAAAAAGTAATTTTGTTTTACAGCAGCAGTCTCTTGGAATCTGGGCTGGATGCCCTTGACCAGATCCACATGAGATCTTTGTAAGTGGGAAATGAACTTTATCTCTATTTGTTCTTTTTTTTTCCCCTCTAATTTTAAAATACAGTGACTGGAGGATTGCATTTCAAGCTATGTGACATGCCTTCTTGAGGGTTTGTGTGTCTATTAATAGGTAGGATTCAAACATCTTCCCACATCAAGCCTTGTTGTGGGGACAGAATTGGATGGAYATAAAGCAGAAAACCAAAAATTTTAGCATCAGTTCATTTCAGGTTCTAATGTGTGTTTTTCAAAACCTCTTTCCAAATGTCAAGAAGTTCTGTTTCCTTAGAAAAACACAGACTTTCTTGCCATAAGGACTTCAGAAAGACAGTCTCTGTAAACTGATCTACACTTGCTTTTTGAAAATAATTTCATTCTTGAGAAAGAAAAAAAATGGAAAGTTTATGCAAAATACTTGATGACCTGACCCTTGTACCAGTGAAAGCAATAGTAAGCACTGTCTTAACTCCTATGGAAGAAGGATCAGGTTCCTAGATAGCTGCACAAATATTTACCAAGCTGGGAGGGGCCTGGTTAACACCCTCCAAAATAAAGGTTAAAATATAGCCTTCATTTATAACTTCCTGTTCTCACATGTTAATCACTTCCTCATGCATTAGTCTTTCTGGCAATTCTCCATGTTTGGTTTCTGCCTGGAGGTGATGTGTATTTGGAACAAGCTTATACCACACTTTTGACTAGGCAAGCAGCCAAAATAGCTGTGATTTTTCCCTGGACTAGAGGTGACAGTCTTTGAGGCCTAGCACCTTCTCCTGAATGGCAAAAAAATAATTAGAATTACCAAAGCTACTAAGTGATTCCAAGATCACTTATGAGCCAGTGTTGGACTTTTTGGAAGTGATTTACTGTAGTCACATCTCTTTATTTTTGCTGGTTTATGTCTGAAGAAAGCTGTCCATTTAGAGTTTCAGTTAACCCTCCTTAGGGATCAAGAAGTGAACAGGTAATTCATTCTTAATTTCCTCATTCTTCCATGTGAGTGGAGGAGGAAGATGGGAAGAAGGTACAAATGGCTTATACAATACCTTCTCTCCTTTACTTAAATAAAATAATTTGCATTTGGGGGAGATTATACAAATATAAACTCTTCCTTCACGTATTGAAAAGCTAATGTTAAAAAAAAAAACAAACATAGATCAATCAACTAAAATATTTTGAGAATTTTGAAAAGCGAAAAGGATTCTCTCCAATCCTGAAAGATTCTGAGCTTCTTCAACAGAAATAAATGAAGCAAATGGTATTTGTGCCCTCTTCTTCATTACACATACCAGTATGAAACCTCTGAGTACATAGCTTTAAAGGTGTAGATAAAATGTGTTAATTCTCCTTTCCCTATTTCTCTTTTTTCACACAGTAGGTAGGAATTCTGTCTTCAAAAAAACTCCTGCCCTGTGGGGATTTTTGACATTTCAGAAGCACCCTATCACATCTCTGTATACAATAACAATGATGGACTGGAATGCATGGTATTTCCTTGCTTTTGTAGTTGAACCAAGGCAGGATATTGAATCAGATATTCTGAATCTGAAAATCTCTCCCTTTACCTCCTCCATACTCTCTGATGTCTCCTTTCAGTGTCCAGAAAAGTGCTCGACATGAGACTGTGGTAGGACAATGTGGAGGACTGGTGTTATTTTGCTGTCTTGTTSCAGTTTCTAACCCATCAAGTCAAAAAAGGAAAAGAGTACAACTTTTCTCTGGAACAAYCATGTTTGCAGTTTGTGGTTATGCCACATAACCCTGGGTGACAGGAGAGCCTTGTGCTTACTGGGACTTRGACAGGTAAATGTGCACTGGTGTGAGTTCTTTCCAAAACAGCAGGAGATCAGCCAGCCCTAATCGAAAAGATGTGTGATCCTGCTATCTGAATGSTATGTCAGAGCAAGCTTAGCCTGCCATTCATCATGGCTTATTACCATGGAATCATTACTGTGCCAACAGAGTTATGCAAGTTCTGGTTGCTTTAGAGAGTAAGCAGAGTTAACATATATCATACCCCACTGGCATGTCTCAAATGTGCCCTGTGAGACAAGCACTGAATTTATTTTCTCAGTTCAACGCCAGGGAGGATTCCAACCCATAATGGAAGATCTCTACTATGATGCTTTATATAACAAAATTACTGTGGTGTAGTCCTGATGAGGTTGTGTGAAAAGGAAATGATAAATTATCAACCCAAGCTCTCTTCCAGGAGAGTCGATGCTGGTAAAGACTCCAAACTGACACAGTGACCCAGCGAATGCATGAGGGCAGCAGCCAACAGCTCCATGGCCAGGTGAAGATCAGTGACCAGTGGTGACCCTCAGGGGTCTGTTTAGGGACCAGCACTGTTTAATATCCTCATCAATGACACAGACTCTGGGATTAAGGATACCCTCAACAAACTGGCAGATGACACCAAGATGAGTAGTGCAGTTGACACACGTGAAGGATGGAATGTTATCCATAAGGACCTGGACMAGTTCGAGAAGTGGGACCATGTGAACCTCATGAAATTCAGTGGGTGYTCATGTACTGCATCCTCAGAGGTTTTCTGACAAAGCTCTGGGTAATTTGTTCGTGTGTCATAACTAATATTCTCTTGAGTAGAAGGTTGAACTACAGACCTTGTGAGGACCCTTCTGAGCAGATGCATCCTATGAGCCTATAAATGCATATTTCCCCTCCCATTAGTTGTCTTGTTTAGACCATATATAATAGTGTATAAATATATTTGTAACTGTATATAAACAGTGAAGAATGTGCTTCTCAGTGCTTGCTTGAGCTGCTCCTGTCAGTGCAGCATCAAGTTCTCAATCGGAGCCTCAAATAAATAATTTTCAGCAATTGATTTCTTGAATCATGAGGCTGTACTGCCAGAATCACACTGCTGAACAGGAGTTTGTGAGGTGAGATTGGCCCCATGGAAAACGTTAAGAAATGCTGTCTCTAACTTCTCCTTGCCCTCCATCTTTCCCTAAATAATTGTAGAATACATCTGTAGGGTGTCAGTACCCTGGCCTTTGCAGAAAATCTAAAAAGGTGAAGAAAACCTTGCAATATCTCTCTGATTGAATCATCTTGTTAATAYATATTTCAAGTTCCTCTGAGCTAATGCCAATCTGAGTTAAAACATCTCTCTCTGTAACTCCACATAGGAGTGGATAAATACTTGCACCTTTACCTAAGCCCTCTAAACCTTCCTTCACCTCATGTGGTTTATTGTTGAGGTTAGTTGAAAATTAGCTTGAGTGTAACACAAATAATACACTTAAAAGTGCCTACTTCTCTCTTCTGACATATAAATAGAAGCAAAACAATTAGATTAGATTAAATGTCTTCAATGTAGATATCTATATTGGGTAGAATTCATATCTTTAGTCAAATTAGGGCACTTTGAGGGGAGTGGAGAAACAGATAGGCCATATCAACACAGAGAGTATAATATTTTATGGAGAAAAAATCAACAAGCCTTGCTTTACAATTTAGTTGTTATGGGAACTGTTTACAATACTTGGCATTTTTGAATGGGGTGGGGCTCTTGGCCTTGTTTTCAGCCATCAGATCTTGTTAATTCTTTTTGTGCTGGACAAAATACATAGTTATTGAAGTTTCATTCCTTAAGTAGGGAATAACAGCCTGTAATCAAGACATCCCTCAACATTTTCTGTGATTAAACAAAACAAATTGAGTTCCTGAGTATTTCTGCAATGTTTATAATCCCTTAATCACTTCAGTGGTTCTTCTCTAAACCATCTCCAATTTAGTAATCTGGAGCCAGAACATTGTGTATGATTATACGATCTTCTCTTTTAATTTTTTTTTTTTCCTAATACCTTTTTTTTTTTTTGTTTTTGCATCGCAAAATCCACATCCAGCTCTTGGACCTGTTCCCACCAAATGCTGATACCAATCTGTGTGTTTGTAGTGTAGCTTTTCTTATGCCTGGGTGGAAGTGTTAACATGAGCTCAGGGTTTGGCTGYCTGCCTGGGCTGACATGAACTTTCCCCTGCAATCACCACATCAGGACTTCCACTTGCAGTGTCAGGGTTGGGAGCAGCCCTAGTTTGAGYGGAGGAAGATGAAGAAGAAGCAGCTACAGCCACGTGTCTGTCACACAGCAAAATAGAGAGGAAATGTAATGAGGGAGCTGTCTGCAGTACTCCCCCATTCAGAAAACCCGATCTCTACAGAGCTGTATTAATACTGTCAAAGATTTAAAGTTGAAAAAAATTATTGTAGCACCCAGGCTGTCCTCCTTTCAGTCGCAGCCTCCTATTTTTCATCCATTTACTCTTATAATTGTCCCAACAATTCATAAGTGGCAGCACTCATCCAGGAAAATAACCRAATCCAGTTCTGACTGTTGTCTGARTTAGTAGCACAGTCCCTGTAGGTTTCCTCCACATTCAATGGAAAAGACTGAACTCCCTCCATAGGGTGAGTTCCTTTCCTTCCCAAAGGAAAATCTGAATTATTCTCAGCAGAGACCCAGCATGAATGGCTGCAAATTTAGCCTTCTCAGATTATCACTACAGAAAGACAAAGTCATCTTGGACATTTCTCTTGATATCAAGACATGAGGAACTTTTCTCTTGAGATCCTTGCCCAATGATTTTTTCATCCTGTCATTTTGTTTCCTTTCTGAAGTATCCTGTCTTTGATTTTCATCCATGAGCACACAAGAACATGAGAGAATATTTTTAATCAGCATTTTATTCCTGTGAAAGGAGCAGATTTGCCACAGGCTGGAAGGCAGCAGATTGACAGAGGAAACAGCCTTCTCTTATCCAGTGATGGTCTTCCAGAGTCTCATGTAAATGATGGGGAGCTCTTTGCAGCCACTGCAACCTGAAATCATCAGGTACTGCAATAGTATAATYGTGCCATCCATTGCAACACTTCTCAGCATTAACCAGGGAACTGGAGAGGGTCTGGTGAAAGTAAGGATCGTGGTCATGATGACTTATTCTGCCATTTCTGCAATTGTGAAGATTTTGCTTTCATGCTGTATGAATTGATGCATAAAACCCATACAGTGTTCTTGGCCTTCCTTTTAGGTCTCTCACTTCCAATCATGTTGTCCTTAATTGCATATTGCCTTGAGGAAGATCTAATAGATCTCTAAATTTTTTATTCCTGTTAATAAACAGGAAGACTTGCATCAAGGTAGCTTGCAGTTCACAGCAGTCATTGCAGAGGCACACAGAGCCAATCTGAGTAAGGAGCTCTCTTGGGATGTCTCTAAGAAAATGACCCTGATCATTCTCTCAGATCAACTTCRTKAGGYTTGCTCAGGGTCTCACAGAAAATAYGATGTAACAAAAAATCAGATCACTGCTTCCTAAATTCCACAGTAATTCTTCTTTTGGTCCATCCCATCTCAGTGTTCCATTAAACTGTCTCTGGAGTTACTGCTGTTGCTAACTTAACCTTTCTCGATTCTTCAGTGCCACCCCATGATGCTTCAGTCCCTGATGCTCTATTTGTGAGTCCCCACAACCAGTGAAAATTGATGGCAGTGCCTCTCAAACTCTGATTTCCCGCAGCTCAGGAAACAGTGCAGTAAAGTCTGAGCAGACATTTCGTGTGTTTCCTAAGGAGCTGCTGCCTGAGTGCACAGCCATTAACATCGCTCTGGCACTCTCCAGCTGCTGCATTGAACAGCCCTGAATGAAAGGGTCAGCTGCACGTGGCCGAGTCAACTGAGCCACTGATCCTTCTTCTCCCCTCATGTTGAAATGTAGCCCTGATGCACATCCTCCACCCGAGGGAAGAGTCCACCCTGAACAGGTGCTGGGTGGCTCAGCCACACCARCTTTTGGAATGAGCACAGAGATGTGCCTGTGAATACAGACACTTGAAATGCGTTGGCATATATGGACTGGACTGGAGGTGTGCGTGTGTATCCAACATATGTCATTGCTCTGGAGACTGGAAATATTCCAATGCAATTAGAAAAGGAAATGGAACATCAGCTTTTCAAGGCAGGACCTGTGAGGTCGTGGTCCATCTTTCAATAGCCAGACTTGGCATTTCATCCTTTCCAATGAAACAGGAGAGCTGAAGATTCCAGTGGAGGTACAGTGTGTGCTGTCACCATAGGCAGTATTTTACTCTAAAGCCCATTTTATATCCTCAGCAGTCTTCAATGTGCATCTCTGAAAGTGAGCTGGGCTTGCCTTCTGGCTCAAGAGGTACTGGWTGGAGTGGAGACACACAAAAGCCAACTCTTCCTATTACATGAAAACACAATATAATGCACAGTTCATATCATTGCTAGCAGGATGCCTTTTTCTAACAAAGGAAATTAATCAGACCTATTAATAGAGAATATTTGCACAGGCCAAGMTTCTGATCTGTCTGCCACTCTCTGTTCATTTATGAACAATTGTCTTAGCAGAACTCAACCAAAAAATGAATAAAGGTAGACATTTAAAGGTGTTCYTTTTAAACTGCTCATCCAAAATGACCACCCTGTCAGTGTGCCTCAAAGCTGYTTTTGGGAAGTACCCATGTAGTTGTGAATTTACCCATTGGAAAGGGATGGTGCTTGGAGAAATCTATAGATGAGTGGAGAAGYTATGAATGAGTTATGTTTATGTATGAAGAAAGTGATAAAATCAGAAGAAAAGCAATTTTTGTTCAGTTTGGCTAACTCTGAAATTATTCTAGTGTATGTTTAGCCACTCGCACCTATTATGTAGTTAAAAAAAAAACAGGACTAAAAATCTTAAAARTTCCTTTTTTTTCCCTCTGCAGCCAGAAAAAGGAACAATTTGTGTGTCTGACTATGGGATGGGCTTCGATTCCCAAGGCTTCTTAAATAACAAACCATGAACAGATTTTTTTTTCCAAGCATCCTAACACAGAGATGTACAAAATCTTATAGTTCATGCAGGAATGGGCTTTATGCAACACCACACAAGGACTTTTTAAACATCATTAATGTGTGGGTTCTGTGACAGCCCTGTGGCAGACTAGGGATGCAAAACCTACCCTGTGGATGGTTTGTGCTTTCCCATTATCAAATTCTGTGWTTCTATGAATGTCATCACTTTCTTTCCCAAGTTTTAGCCCTCCAAACTTTTTCCTCTAATTCTTCTAATGACTGGAAGTCATGCAATTATATTGTTTAAACTAAACTGTTGTACCTTGTGTTTAAATGGAGGAGRAGCGAGCCCAGCATCACTGTCGGTCTGTTTCCACAGATGTGAAACATTTCAGTGTGTTTCTTCTGAACCGAGAGAGAGATGCCATTGTGCCTTTAAGCGATTGTTTCCTCTTCCTGAGACCTCCCAGAGGCAGTTCCAAATTAGCTGGCCTTTCCAAGAACAGTCCATCATTACCGTGCACTACCAAAATGGCTCTATCACTCCCCCATCCTGACCCTTACAGAGATTTTTGAGGGTTCCCTAATGAAGGCAGTCTTGTATTTATTTGTTGTAGCATATATGACAAGAGAATCGTCCCTCTAGGAGGTAGAGATATTGGGAAATCTCTTATACCACTTTCAGATAACATAAAGGGAAGGGAACAGAATGAACCAAGAAGCAGAAGCCTCATCCTTTGCCTTTTGCCCTTCACTAGTTAAAACTGGACTTTCTACTCTCCCTCTGTAGTATGGGTCACAAGAAACACATATCCAGACGAGTGCCTGTTGAAAAAGTGTGTTTAAAATGCAGTGGATACAAAATTTAGGCTGATATATGATCTGGAGGTGGGTCAGTCTTATGCATGGTAACCTGGGAAGCAAGTAGGAACAAAGATTTCTCAGAAGATAGAAGGAGCTGAAGAGGAAAGCAAGATAAAATTTAGAAAATTAGGTAGAAGACTGAGAAAGAAAGGACTGGAGAAAATGTTGCAAATAGAAAATGGTAAGGAACTGAAATGAATTAAAGGAAGAGAAAAGAACAACTAAGGGTCAGGTTGGAATGGGAGGAGAAGTGAAATATTAAGAATCAGTGAAGCACGCTGATTCTGGCCCAATTCTTTGCCTTTTTCTTTGGACTTTAGGAAGCTACAACCAGGGCTTCAGACTCCAGTGAATTTGCCTTCCTTTCTTCCCCTGTATCCATCTTAAAAAATATTCATGTGTGCAATCTGCAACTGCGATGTGATGTGATATAAAAACAATGTGCATGATAGGAAGAGTTTGCAACATCAGGCCTTTGTAATAGTAAGGTCTTAGAGCGCAGACTAGTTTCTCAGCTGGTATAAACTGAGAGAGCTCCATTGAATCTGCATACTCTTTAGTCTTGAATTAAGTACCAAGCGTGTTAGCAACTGAATAATGACAGGAGAATCTCCTTTTTAACTCCTAGAGGCCCTTCCTGGGTCCTTGAGCTGAAACTTTTTGTCTCTTTAGAAATTTAAACCATGTTTGTTCCATTCTTACATCCACTGGAATTCGCAACATATCTGCTTTGTAGTTGGGACAAAGCTTGAAGATTTCCCCAAACACAGTGTGAATCAAACCACACAGGAATGTTTGTAAAGAACATCTTGGACCCTTTGAAAACATATTCAGTTCTCAGAAGCACTAATGCATTCCACATTTGGTCATTAAACACTAATTGGTAACATGCTGTGGAAGGGTTCACTCTCTGACCAGTCAGTATTTCCTAGGTCACAGCACTGCCTGACCTCGGTGCCCTGACGTGACCTGCCCTTTTGAACTTTTAATCCTTCAACTCGTCAGAGAGCATTAGTAGCTCGGGTCACTTTGGAAACTGCAGGCATATTTTCCCCTGGCTGTTTCAAAGTTTTCTTGGTTTTCCCTCTATCTCCTGCTCCCACCCCCCTCCTCACTGATGATGCAGGATAACTTTTGGGGGCCTAATTGAAGGCTTCAAAGTGCCCGATAGTTTATTATGGGACTATTGTCCTTGGTAAATGTCACAGGACTCATGTTTTATTATATTTATAACCTTTTTTTCCATTAGTCTGCCATTTCCCTGAGAAATTATGACCTTGGCTCCATCAGTTTAACCAAGCTGGTTTTATATATAGCAAATGTGTGCGTGTGCACAAAAGGAGAGGGGAAGTCACCAAAGAGATTTCAATTAAAGCAATGCTTGTACTGCCTTCTTCTAGAATCTGGCAAGCAATTTAAAGATTGTGATAAGGAAAGGAATTAGGAAACAAATTATATCTAACATTAAAATAATCAGTGGTATCTCCAACTTCAACGGACATAGGGCAATAGATCCTGGTTGCTGTCAGGTCTATCATTTAGCATAAATTTCACCTGATATTTCTTAGCAGAAGTRTATTTAGGATTTTCCCCTGTCCCTACTTGTTCCCTTACTCTTGCTTACTTTAAGTTTTTTCACTCTCTATTTTGGACAGATTTAAAGCATTTTGCTTAACTGTATAAATCTCAGGATAGACTGCACACAAACTGTAKTTCATCCTTAGCAGCTCAGAGGATGACAACAACTGGATCTTTGTGGGAATTTGGGAAAGAAATAGTTGGGGCACAGGGAGTGCAGTGTTGCAGACTGGGATGGGTCACATGGCACCTTTCTAACATCAGTCCCTGGATCATTTCTAGGGGGTCCCCCAGAAGTAGCCAAAAGCAATCAAACCTGTAATCAGCAGATGTATCCATGAAATACTGAGGAATGTGCCTCATTTGGAGATTGTGGGGCTCTGTGGGCTGAGCAGTAACTAAGTGCTTTCTTTCAAGGAGGGACCCAGGACCTTTTTAAGTGAACCAATAAATAAAACAGAGCCAGAAAATCATCCTGGGCACAGGAACGTGACTGTCTACGCACTTACATTGTTAGACCAGTGCTGAGCACATTAATTTACTGGTGTAGACCCAGCCAGAACAGCTGAGTTCTATAGGTACAATCTTAAGGATCGAGCAGGGTGATCTCCCATTGAAGAAAAGAACATAGTAACTGACCTTGGTCTTGTTTGCCTCCCAGTGGGAGTGGGTGAGGTCAAATTCATTAAAGTCTTTCTTTGAGAAGGAAAATGCTATAAAAAAACAGTGTGTTGGGATTTCTATTCTTTTTTTTTTTTTTTTTTTTTTTTTTTTTTTCTTTGAGGGAACATTTAGAAAAAGAGAGAGTTTGGTGTTGATTTCATGCTGCAAGATTTGAAATGGTTCCATTCCTTGGTCCCTTAGCGAATCTCTTAAACAAACAAAGCAAGCAGTTCTCACTGTAGATATTGAGAGCTCACTAACTGCCAGCCATGCTGGCCAAGGCATATAGGATAAATGAAGAAACACAGAAAATGTCTAGGATAGACGACTTTTTCAGAAACTGTATCTTCACAAGAAATTTCACCTTTGAAACAAAAAAAAAAAAAGTTGAAAGAAAAAGCTTTTAAATTACCATCTGACCAACAGTATTTATTACTTGAATCACTGGAAATGACCTTTTACTTTTGCTTTTATTACATCTCTTGCAAAAAATCACTATATATTGTATATATGTATTACCTTTTCCTCCAGATCAGCAAGGGCAAGATACCCCCTGTCCTTCAGGATTCCATCCCCTTGCTTTTGCCCCTCCCACAATGTCACTGACAGCATGTAAAGCCATTAGAGTCATGTTCTTGGCAACGTCCCCACTTTACAATGCTTCATTCCTAATTCCCACGTAAGGGATGACAGACTTTGGTGACCTTTTGTATCAACACTTGTTTGCTAAAATTAGATTTTTTTCTTCCTGGCATATAACCAAACAGATTATACTCCTCAACCTGTCATCCTTGGAGGGCACGCAGCCCCAGAAAATGATGATGTAGAGGAATAAACTTCTCCATGAAGAGTAAATGGAGCTCAAGGGGGGAAAAACGCAAAAGTGAACGATGTCCTAGCAGTGTATGCATCTATCTGTAGTGTGCATACGCATGCACAGATGATATTAAGTGATGGTGTCAGCCACAAAAGGTTGGGAGGTCAGATACAGGTCAGATAAGCATCGAGCAATTTAGATGTGTCTTGAAAGTTCATTTGAATTTAAGATTTGTGGTAAAAATCCAATAGAACTGAACATTGCAAGTCTACTGCATGTCTTTAGCGGGCTAGAAACAATGCTCAGAGAATGTGAGTTTCCTCACAACATTTTCATGACTTCTTGTGGAACAAAAGTGAAAATTAATAATAGGTCTAGGAAACAAAAAGAAAGGAAAAACTTCAGTGTGATATTTTGAGGGATCTGTCTTGCCTCAAATGAAAAGTTGTTTAGTATTTGACCATTATTAAGCCCAAGGAAATAAGCTGCAAAGGGTAGATACACCCTATACTGAGAATTATATTWCACTTAGACTTATGTTAAGAATTATGGTCCCACTATGCTTACAGAGTATATGAACATATATGAAGTAATTACTCTCCTAGAAACCTCACAGTCTGGCTCATTCTGAGATCTAAAAAGCTGATAAATAACTACAAGACTGTGAAAAGATTAACAGGAAGCTTTGGTAGTTTGTGACTGGCTGTACAGAGAGAGACTTTTAGTTTGTTTCCTGACCAATGAAACATTTATTTAGGAATCTGGGCTACTAATCATTTTAAAGTAAGAAGTCATTCAGCTTCCACTGAAGCCCATGGTCTGTATGAGCTGCTGGGTGTCTCTGCTGCCAGCACATGTGTCTGACATGAAACTCGATGCTGTACATTGCTGCACTTCATGAGTGACTGGTGTGTCACTGCCTCAGCACCTGCACTTCTCCGAACTCTGCAAGAGCCWTTCCCAGTAGTGTCTGTCCCACATCACTGTTCCTTTAGGTCACCAATTCTGAGAACTTATTGAAAGTGTGTGCTWACTATATCCCTCTAAGATGGATATATGAAAGGCTTTGAATGTTAGGTAAAAATATCTTTAAGGTAATTTTRCATGTCTTAAAGGAAACAACCAGATTATATTTTTGTTAATTATTATTTTTGCTGATAATTCACCCATATAGATGATGGGTTGCCACTACCATCACTCTTACAGTGGCCTCAGAAATAGCATCATAAGATGCCTGAGAGGGAAAGGTGGGACCTTTCACTGCRGCTCTAACTCTGCCCTGACAAAGARGCAGCACATCAGTGTCCCCTGCACCGGTGACACTTTGGGGCAGAGTGCTGCTCGTGTGCCTGCTGGCTCGGCCGAGCGTCCCACGTACTTTCTTACGCGACTCTGCGGAGAACGGAGCGCAGACTGTCAAAGCTGGGGCTTGTCATTCTCTTCATGTGGTTGCATTTGCAGTTGTGACACGGCCAGTGACGTAAAGGGAGAGGAAAAGGTTGCTTTTTCAGCAGGATACAAACACAGAGATATCATCCGTCCACTGATTTTAATCTCCCTTCACAAATACTCACATACAAACAGATCCAAGCCACTGATAGCGTCCCTCCCTCTCTTACTTGCTATCAGGTTTCTTTACCCTTCTCAGGAAGGGAGTGAGTATATCACTGCCCCAAGTTCAACTGAGACAAGGAACACTTCATGCTGCATATTTATACCTSGGGAGATATTACAGAGCCAAAATCCAACTGGCAGCTTACACCACCTTAAAGCACAAAGATAACAACTGGAACTCCTAACTCTGGAAGAAAAAAAAAGTTCTGATCTTATCCTGCCAAATGTAGAGAATAGGTATATCAACAGTAGTCTATCTGGACTTTCTCAGACGAGAAAAAGTACTGAAACAGTTTTCAAA
>NW_026623235.1:7718325-7719436 GCF_030028575.1 Malurus melanocephalus
CCTCTTACAGTATGTTTTTGTTGGACATACCAGGCTTCCTTAATTATAAACACAATGAGACCACAGACACCAAAATATTTCAGTCAGATAAGAGGCTGAAACAATTCTTTTGAGTTTCCTGGCTGATGTTCTACACATTTCTTCACCTTGTTCTTTTATATATTCTCCTTAGACATTTCTTTTATATATTCTGCTTAGACATATTATGTGTCCCATGACTTGCATACTTCTCCACAAAGATTGTCTCCATTGCATCCTTCCCACTGATTAGCAAAAAGACCATGGTTCATTAGAGAACAGGCCATTGATCAGGAGAGCAAACTTACTAGGGAAAGAATTCCAGGATCTATAAGAAACAATGGCATTCACAGTCAGAACACTTTAGTTTTGAGTACTTCGTTAAAATTACGAGCTCTCCTGAGACAATATTGGTATATTTTACTATTTTTGAAACTGTCTTGYGTGCTCCTGCAACTACCTTACCCCTTTCTGAGTGTGGGAGACTGGCTGTTCTCTAGATTTCTCTATGCTCTTATTGTTTTATTGTTTTCATTTTTGCTGAAAATTTCCAGAGTGATAGCACACGGATAATACAGATGATTCATTTTCTCACCATCTCTAGTCTGCAGTGTTGTGGCTGTGACAGATATTTTCCCTTTTTGCTTTCTGTCCATGATATGTAGCACTGGAAGGTGTGAGTTTTACCCAAATTTGCTTTTATTGCTGATCCATTATCAATAACATCAGCTGGATCTTTTCTGTTGCTTTCAATGGCTTTTGGGAGCCCCTTTCATAAAGTTGTTCTTTATAAGGAGCAGAGTAAATCACAGCCAAAGGTGTCCCCTCGTTCTACTAAATCAGCAGCTTTTACACTCAGTTGGGTAAACCCCTCTTGCTACATCAAAATGCAAATTCATCCCCTCATGAYGTGCTTTCTCTGCCTGTCCTCGCTCCCTCTTTTTCTGGGCTTCTGCTGTGACAACTCTGGCTCCAGACGTGGGCCAGCCTCAGTCCTAGTATGAGGGTAGTCCCTAGAACAAAGAGATCCATGCAAATACACACTGATCTCGGTCACCTTTGGAAAACTGAATAATTAACCTATTATCTCTCT
>NW_026623235.1:7719596-7750797 GCF_030028575.1 Malurus melanocephalus
GCATTGTTCTCATTCTTTTCTTGTTGAYGTGCAAAGCACAGACTGAATGAATATGGTGTCTCTCACAAACCTAAACCAAAGAAATGTGTGAGCTACAACTGGCCTAGAACTCACAAGGAGAGGTTATAATTTTGGCATCCAATCCAGAGAGCCTTGACAACTCTGGGTCCAATTTAAGATCGGGACTTGCCACCCCCATGTTCAGGTTTTACCACAGGTTTCCTGGGAGATTTTGCACAAAATTCTCAGGCCTAGTCCTCTGCAATATTTCATTTTCTATCTCCCACAGAAAGAAGAGAAAACTGGGCACTAAACAACTTTGCTTTGATTTTCCCGCATAGMAAATGAATGTACTTTTTCCTCACCACTTTTTCGAAAAATTCAAATATTAAGAATGACCTTCTCAAACGGTCAGAAAAGTTCCATTATTCTGTGATCATCTGTCAGTTGAAGCACTATCCATTTTCACTGCACATGCCCAGGATGGCCAGACCTCTGACCTTCACTTACAGAGAGGAGTTTTTCAGTGTCCTGTGAAGGTGGGTCAATGATGGTTCTGGCAGAGCAGAGGAAAATGTGACCATTGCATGGGGAAACTGAAACACTGAAAACTTATGCAGGGTGCAGTAACAGCACCATCGAGGTATTTTCCAGTGAGCTGTTTCTTCTATGTATTTCAATTATGAGATAACCTTGTAAACTTCTGAAGATGGTATTTTTACTCTTTCTTCTAAATCTTTGCRTTTTCAACATAAAAACAAATATTCCAAGGACCAGTTAATTTATTTTTAGTAAGYCTTACCTGTTTTTGTTAAGCAGAAAGTATAAACTGTGGGGTTTTTTTTTTTTTAATTTAAAATACTATATTTACAGCTTCCAGTGACCTTTAGTGCTTTTAAAATTATCTTTCACTAAAATTTTCAGTGATGAGCTTTTATGGAGGAAAAAAAATGCTCTTTTCAGACAAACAACAGTGTTTTGGGTATAAAAATTATGTTTTAATATTTACTTGACCTATTGGGGTTTTTTTTCTGCTATTGGATTCGATATTACTCATAAAACACAATCCCAAATGGGCTTGTGTGCACATGCAGTAAGCTTATCAGTAGCCTGACTTCTGATATATGCAGTTATTCAGCTAGGATTTCAGATGATTTCTGTATAGTATCCAGCAGCAAGGAAGACCGACCACCTTTCCAAACACCCAATAGTCTCAAAAAGCAAAGCAAAAAAGAATCAGAGATGTTCATAAGAAGATCACAAATCAAGAATAGAGTGAAGTTCCTATGAAGAACCTCTCCCAAGGGTTCTAGAACACGGGAGCACCAAGCTCTGTCCAGGCTAAAAGCAGCTGTATCATCTCAGCACAAGCAAATGAGTTTGTAACTTCAGATCTGAGGCTGGACTTTGGTAACGATGGACAAGAGCATAACTTCATGTGCTTCGGTGTCCCCCACTGCAGGTGGGAAATTATTTTTCCCTTGCTGGAGCATTTTGAGATGGATGTAAATGAGGCCCTAACAGCCTCCCACTGTCAGGAAAAAGAGATGAGGATCCCTGCCAGAGCTCCCATCTGTTGTCAGCAGCAGACGAAGGTGTTCTCCCAGGCTGAGAAATGCTCATCGCCTCAGCTTTCTCTGTGTGCAGTAGAATTTGAGCTAAGCATAGGGAGTTGTGATGATTACAAAACACTTTCCTTGAAAATCTATTTTGATCTGTGGCCTCCAAATTGCATCAACATTCTTCTCTTCCGAGAACAACTTTCTCAGTTCTTAGAAACAGCCTCTGTTCTGTGGGGCTGCTTAGACACTTGTGTTCTGCTGGAGGCACAGGCAGGAGGAACCAGAAACGCTCTAGTTAAAGGTCAGAAGTTTTCTGGATTTTTGTTTTACACGTGAGASATCTGTATGGGTGATTTTATTCCCTTAACTCTGACCCATTTTTGTCTAGTCAGCTCAAGGAACAGATGTGGGCTTTTGTCCAACAGTGTGTAACACGATAAATATGCATTCTGTGCTTTAATGCCTCGTGTGGTGTTCTCTGGAAATAGACTTGAACAATGACAACTATACTTGGCATTTGGAGGAATCAGCTGGGCTATCTGGGGATCACAAAGTTCAAAAAGGAGAGTTGCAAGCCCAGAAAAGGTTTTTTGTTGTTGTTGTTTTTTTTTTTTTTTTTTTTTTTTTTTTTTTTTTTTTTTTTTACAGCAGAGCTGGCTTGTTCCAGCCTCATTTTTGTTAACATATCTGAAACCCTGTCAGGAATCCCTCTGCTGCTTCTCACAGTTATTAGACAAAACCAGGGAATGCTGTAGAGAAAGACCTCATGGATTAAGCATGCTTATCCACTTTACTAGGAAGCAGGATATTTCTGGAAGCCAAATGCAAATTTATGCCTTGGAGCCTTATTGAACAATGATAAAAAAAAAAAAAAAAAAGAGCAGCTTTCTTTTAACTGAATTTACAGCAACTCATACATTTGGATTTCAGATCACAGGGAAATGAGCATGGCAGGTGCTGGTTGTGATAACAATGCTGAACTAGTGGAACTGACCTGGCCATACACTTAAGAGGTGAATCATGCTGTGTCACACACTTATTTTTAATATAGAGAAGTACTGTATCTTAAGTTTTTATATCTCTCTCCAACCTTTCACATGGAGTTTTTGGACATATTCCCCCACCCACAACTTGCTGGCTGCAGACTTGACGGACATAACACAGGATGTAGCACCTGGCTATGCTACTATTTGTTGGATGCATTTCATGTTTATCTGAAAAAAAGGGCAAATGACTCACTATTTCTATTTTTCCTTTAAGAAATTAGGCGTAATAAAAGTTCTCAGGAAGGAATCTTTGTATTATCCATATCCTGTGTTGACATCCAGACTCCCTTGTGCTTTATATATAATTTCAATAACCAACAGCTTAGGAAATTGGGCATTTTATTCTTTAACTCATTGTTTCCTAAGTTGCATTAATTTTGTCATCAGCATGTGTATGGAAGTAGCCCAGGTACCTTCCTGCTACTTAAGCACATCTGAAATCTTAATAGGAAGTGGCGTTACCAGCAAGGCACTTGACTGGCCATGAAATATCTGACTTAAACTTATCTTTGTCTGCAGCAGCATTCTGCTGGGTCCATGCAGCTGCAGGACATCATCTCTCTGTAAATAAAATTATGGAACAGAGATGAAACAGGAGCAGCCCTCAGACAAGCTCATCAGCTAAGCAGGGCTTTCCAGGCTCGCAATTTCAGACCTAGATTTACTTAACTTGCACTAATGTCCCACACGCAGCATGTAGATCTTCCYTTTAGTTTGCACTTTCAGAGATGCTGGTAAGTGTTCTTTAGCATACATTAAAAATTTGGTTGAGATAAATGTCATCTGTCCTTGGCAGAAAAAGCTGACCTGGTTTCCAGAGTTGTTGGTCATCACAAGTGAAATTTCATCACTGATGAAAATCAAGACTTGTTTCGTGGCTTGTGGTATAAGGGCTGGGGGAGGATTTTCAGATGTTAAAGATAATTTACTCAAAGGCAATTAACTGCCATTAGTACTCCTAAAATTTCCCTTATTCCCCTTCCTACACAAACACATCTATTTGTCATTCACCCCTGTATTTCAATAGGGTACATTTTAGTCCTGATTCACTTTCTGGAAAAAAATTGCAAGTTCAAACAGTCAAGAGAATGACTGCCTGTCAATCTCTGCAGGCCTAATTTCTTTTCCACTAGAAGTTCATTTTCATATTGCTTCCTCTGCTCTGCTCTTGTTTGCCATTAGAGGCAGGACAACAAAGCTTCTGACCCAGCCTGGCCATTCCTAAATTYCTGTAGCATTGTATTCTACTATAATCTCTGGATTATTCAATTAATCAGTTCAAGAGGATATGGAGATTTAATTGCCTGAAAAAGAGGAAGATGATGTCATTGATTGTTTTAAGATGGAATCATCTGAAAAAAGCATAAGTAAAGAGAATTTCTTCTCCATAAGCAATATGCATAGGACTTGGAGAGCTAGGCTACAAGTTACTATTAATGCATAAAAAACTAATTTTCCAGATGTTACAACAGCACTGAACTCAAAGAATGTTATCTCAGCTGGAATAATACAGATATTTTAATAATATCTGATTATAATACAGAATTTTACTTACTGAAAGAACTAAAGCTTATGAGTACTGCAGAAGACTTACAAAAAAAAAAAAAAAAGGCAATTAGTTACCTGGGTTACACACTTTTCCACCAGGAAAAGAAAAACAATTGATTAACATGAAAAAATTTGTATTTCTGGTGAGTCTAAATGACTGACTTGAGCACGCTATTTAAAAAAGAAACAAACTCCTATAGGAAAATGACAGAATCAAGAACATCAAATCAATGATTCAAAGTTAATATTTGAATTATCACAACCAAATATTTGTTAATAAAATTTTATTTAAGGGCTGTAATATTTATGTGCCTTTATATGTCTACTGTATGTAGATGTGTAARCTATAGTTACCTGTCTATGCAAATGAAAGGAAGTGTTTCTCAATTTGAGAAACCATCTTACTGTGAATGTTTTTGAACATTTAAGCTTATTTCAAATACATTACAATAAGATTGCTCTTTCCTCAAAGCATTTCAGCCACTTATCCCTGAACCAAAATTCCTGGCAGCTGGAACACCTTTATCTTACCACAATAAAATAAAAAATTCACTGGACATGACTGATTAATATCAATTTCCTCACTATACTTGGAGAAAACACTTCTCAGGACCAGCAGAAGGCCAAAGGTGTCCTGGGGTGCATCAGGAGGAGCATTGGCAGCAGCTCAGGGTGGTGATCCTGCCCCTCTGCCCTGGAGTGCTCTGTCAGGTCCTGGGCTCTTCAGTACAAGGCARGTGTGRARCTCCTGGGGTGGGTCCAGAGGATGACAAYGAAGATGAAGGGACTGGAGCATCTCTCTTGTGAGAAAAGGCTGAGGGAGCTGGGACTGTTCAGCCTTGAGAAGAGACAATGGAGAGGGGACCTCATCAGTGTCTGTCAGTGTTTGCAGGGAGGGGTCAGAGGATGGAGCAGGCTCTGCTCAGTGGTGCCAATGGAACAAGAGGCAATGGAGAGAAAGTGATGCATAGGAAGTTCCACCTGAAAAGGAGGAAGAACTTCGCTGTGCAGTGACCATGCACTGGAACAGATTGCCCAGAGAGGGTGTGGAGTCTCCACATTGGAGACATCCAAGAAATGTCTGGACATGATCCTGTGCCAGGCGGTCTGGATGACCCTGCCTGAGCAGGGAGGTTGGACCAGACAATCTTCTCTGGTCCTTTTCTGCCTGACCCATTCTGTGATTCTGTGAAAACTTATTTTTGGCAAATGCTCTGAGAGCTTTCAGCTTCCTGAGGGCTTAGTGCATGTCAGAAAGTTTTTCAGGTCACAGTTCTGCTCTGTGGGGACACACCTGACCCTGTCACAGCATCTTTTGTTTCCTTTGAGCATACCCTCTGTTACCCCTTACATGCTGAAGAGGTGATAGGGAGGTAAAAGGTCACGAATATGCACCATTGCTCCAACTGACAGGTTCATTTCCGTATTACATATTTTCATAGATGTTAAATCACCATCATAATTACACCTGCAGAATGTAATTTTAAAGTCTATTTTGTACAACAGATGAAAGGRAGCAGTAGTGATCTTTTTTCAGAGATTCTCAACGAGAAGGGAGAGCAACACATCCCTGCAACAGGAGCTCCTGTCTGTTTCTTTAACTACAAGTGCACAAAAATCCCATGATGTTTTATCTGCTTTAACTCATAGTCCTTTACCATCACTATTCTAATACTTTGATGGAAAGTTATTAGTCTGACTTACATTTGACTGCATTTCTACCACCTTAAAATACTGATTCAATGCCCACCAGTAGCATCTAACCATCTAAAAAATAATTACCATTATTCAGCTGAGTTTCATTCCTACTGATACAGATTTAGGAGAGCTATTAATGAATATTCACCCTCAGTCAAATGCAATTACAGCTGTAGATGTGGAGAGGTTTTTTTTTAACTTGGAACCATATGTATACATGCAAAATGTATATGAAATACTGCAAGATGTTAACAACATGTTTGAACCAAATGAAACATGAATCTGGACTTGGTTATACATTTCGGAACCCTCTTTTTCTTGGGAAATAGAGGTTTCAGCAAGATTGTAAACAGAGAAGAGACATCACATGGTTTGCATTACAATTTCTTCTACAAGCTTWCTCTTTCAAAATGAGGTACTGTAAGATTTTATATGTTTGACTTATTGTGGTGGACAATAAGAATAAATTRTTGAAGCATTTGTGCTCATAATTAGGCGAAATTGAGTCTGATCAAACAGAACTTTAGGAATTCTAGTTATGCTTCAAATCTCTTGTGGAAGATGAAGAAGAAAGAAATGAGCCCACCATAGTCATCAAGCCTTTCACAAAAGATTGAAGAAAAAAGAATGAACCAGTGGTTAAGACACTTGATTTAGGTCTTGATCCAATTTCTTCCTTGGTTTGAATTATCTTATGGTTTAGTTGAATTTAATTTCTCTGTGCCTCAGTTTTCCAATAGTGAAACAGGCAGTTATTAAACCCTTTCCTTCTCATTTTTTGTTTGAGTTACAAATCTTTCCAGAATCCAACCAGAATGTGTGCACACAAAGGAGCTCATCACACTTACTTGGTTTCTGAAAATTGCTGATACTCCTGTAGGAGCATGGAGAATGTTGACAACAGGTGTGCTTCCCTCTAATCCCCCATTCACACTCCTTTACATGGAGACTAAAGGATGAATTCCGAAAAACATGGGTGCCAAAATCCCAAACTGCAACACAATGAAATGATTGAAAAGGTACCTAAAGCCTACAAGTAGTTGAATTATTAGCAGCCAATTGAAGAAGAAAGGTGTAGGAACTAATGAGAAATGGAAACAAGTCTCTGATATTTCTGACAGGCATTTTCCCAGTACATTAGAAGGTATGGTTTTTTAATGATCAGATTGATATGGCTGGGGTTATGAATAGCTTAGACTTGCATATTGCAAGAGYTGCATTGGCTGATCTTTTCTGTTGCAGAAAGTGTTTGAAGGTCTCTCTTTTCCTTCACTAATCATTTAAACAGCTTTTTCAGACAAAGTTCTAAATGAGAGAAAAAGCCTAATGTACTTTTCAAGTGGCATAGAGATGATTTTGTCTTTAAAGATATCTAATTTCTGTAGCAAGGGAGGGGATTATTTTGCACCATATGGTAGCTGTCCTGTGATGTCACAGTGATTAATGACAGGATCAGTTGGATGCTCCAGTGGCGTAACAAATGACCTGAGTTTCCTGTAATGGCAATAGTTACACGCTCGTGGTAGGACCCTGAAATTAACTGAGCTCTAGTCACGGCTCCCCATGGGGTTAAGCATAACTACAGAATAAATGTGAAGACTACTACCAGCTTCATGAGGATGTGGGTCAAGCATTCTGTGACTTCTGGCAGATCCCTTAGACTGTGGATATCTGTTTCCCATCTGTAARACTGATCTTATAATTAGCTGTTCACAGGCTTGATGTAAAACTGACCTGTTGGAGTATGTCAAACCTTTGCAGAAGGAAAACATTAAGTGAAAATAACATTTTAGTGAAATTGTCTGTGTATTTTTAACCCTGTATCATAGACTGAATAACCTCCAACACTCTGCCTGATTGGYCACATGATTATTTGTTAGATAAAAGATGGAAATCTTAATTAAATGCTTTGTGCTCTACTTTCAAGTCAAACTTTTTTTTTTTTTGGGAAATCATAGTTCGCTGTCTGAAATAATTCTGGAAGCAGATAAAGTACTCCTACTGTGCTGAAGCAAAATAACACAGAAAAGGAATGATCCATTCATCCCAGTAGCAGACTTACTGGAAGCGTGATGACTGTCACTGTAAATATTTTAGCTGATAACAAAACCCTAAAACAGCTGAAAAACTATTTTCTTCTTGATCCAAGTTTTATTTTTGTTTGGACTTTCCTGATAATTTTGATCAAAATTACAATTAAWWTTTTTAAAAAYTGTGTWTTGTATATAAGCTGTATTTRGGATCAGGCTTTGCATTTATCMAGCTGCTCTGATTCTCTGAACCCAMGATCYTCMAATGRTTCATCATTTGAAGCTRCTTGYCTCTCRTGATAGCARTAKAATATTAATAGGTTRTTTCATTATATTTCAAYACCTCTTTTCTACTGCTRGTTACTGGACAGTTCAGTCWGCAAACAMAAAGAAYCTGTTGTACTGAACTGGRTTTTAGCAAAGSACATAAGGCCATTTCTGATTGGTTTAGGCTCTTTCTTTTAGCAAAAAGTGAATGCTCCAAGGGTTATGAAGAGAGTGCTTAAAGGGTGATAGGGTTGGATCTTCAGCCTAACATTTTGTGATTTTCTTGAATTAATCACACCTTTCACTAGTTTCTGAACCTAAAGAAGAGAAAAAAATTGCACCTCAGACATTTTTCCTCAGGCTACATAATCCAGAGAGTACAGACGTGAAGGCTGTGAGCTCTACAAGCTRAGAAACACATAGATTCATACCCTGCCTTGTTTACTCACTGTTTTCATGACAGCTTTGCAAGTGGGATGAACGCACAAGCTTCGCATAATTCATGGAACTGAAGGAACAACATTCACACAGATCACGTTCCAGTGATGGCATCCTGCGTGGTGTCTGGGGAATACCAGGTGCCAGAAGCAGCGATGGGAGAAGGTGGAGGTAAATACAGCCAGCTGGCTGGCTTTATTCATTGGAGCCCCCACTCTCTGCTTGCTCAAGGCARTGTCTTTTTATGTCATGGGCAAGTGATGGTTGCTGGCTACTGTTACGCTCAGGAGAGTGGACAAAGCAGATCACAGCTCTGGTTTTGAAATGACAGTTTTGGTGGYGTTTTTATAGTAGGTAAAATTGTCCACATGCTATGAATGCTTTCCTAGTCCTTTTCTTTTTCATTGGTTTTTTTTTTGTGTGATTGTCCATTCTCAGCTGCTTTTTCTTCATTAGCCTAATTTACAACATTTTTTTGTTRTAGAACTCTAAATTGGACTCCAGCTTTTGCAAAGGATCAGCATTCCTTCCTACATTTAATTCATCCAGTGTAGCTACTGAGTGACAAGGGCAGTGTTAATTTATGATTGGATATTGGAACCTGAAATAACAATTGGAAAGGGAGAGGCAAGAGGCTTTCAAAGCATGAAATTGAAACCTTTGGGCTATGGCTTAACTTGCTACTTATTTTTCTCATTTTCTTGCCATCAATACTTTTGTTTTAGTCTTGATGTGGTGTTTTTCACAGGGCATGATTTGGTGCTTTATTCACTCTTTGTTTTCAAGTGAAATATGGGGTATTTTTTATTAGCTTGTATTATAACCCATGCCCTGTCTGTTCTTATTCAGATGTCTGCTATTAATTGTCTTTATGAGAGTTATAAACATTTCTGAGATATTTGGCTGTKGTTCTCCTTTAACTTGCGTGAGAATCAGATCCCAGTAAATAAAAAATGTAGATTTCTGGGGAAGCCCAAGAGCTGGAAATCTTTTGCTTCTGCACTAAACTGGCCCAGAGCACTGTAATGCCCATGCATTAGTAATCCTGGAAACCAGAGCAGCTGATCCTTTGTCCTGGAAGCGTTGTCCTGGGCCAGCCAACAATCTGCCAGACAATGCCTGTGCCTGGTGTGTGAGATGGGATGGGACAGTGCAGGGTGGGACAGGACAAGGGCTGCTCACATGATGGACCAAGCCACCCTGTTCAAATTTTCTGAAGGGGAAGAGTGRTGGCACATATGAATCCAAGTCTATCCATTTCCCACATGGGACATAGAGAGGTGTAGGATGCTATTTGTTTTAATTAATAATAATATTAAACTTCGAAAGTAAATAAGGAAATGGGAAGACAAAATGCAAGATAGAGAGAAGAAATCCACTCTGGGGAATGATTTCTAACTTATTTTTCTGAAGTTTGGTGAAGAATGAAAATCTGAAGTGAATTATCTCTCTTCATGATCTCCTGTCATTAAATGTACTAGAAGTTTTTAGGTGCTTCAGGGTTAGAAAGAGCTGCCAGCGGGACTTATTTATGAATCTTTCTCTACGACCACTCCAGAATAAGGCATTGAAAAGCCCTTTCCCTTCTATGTAATATAYTGACACCTTTTTATCCTTTTCTGYTTTGTCTTTTGTCTCTCACATTGAYTGTTTGCTGAGTCCCYAATAGTGCTCTGAGCTATTGCAATGACAGTAATGATTTAATGAAATTGTGATTTGAAAAGGATCCTGTTAGTTAAAATAACTCTGAAGTGCTGAGTATCTCAGAGGGTGAATGTTAGCAAAAAGATGWTCAAAGCATGTGTGGAAGGTTGTTGTTGGTTGAAAATTTGCTTTTTTGGCTTTCTGTGGTATAATCAGGTTCCACTTATGCCAAGTCAAAAGTGTTGTGGATATCAAAGAAAGCTCAAAGGTGCTATAAATTCATTCTGCTGGTTCAGAGAGATTCAAAATTTTCTGTCTGCACCAGATTTAATGTTTTAATGGAAGAGGTGGCATCTGTCTTGTGTAATGGGCATAAAATCAAAAAACTGATATAAATTCCTACAGTTCAATTGCTACGAGCCCACTTCAGTCAAGATCAGATTTGACACTTGAGCTATAAGGAACAAATGCTTTATTTGTAATCAGGCCACTGCCTTTCAAAGAGTAGTTAGGACTATTTCTTCCAGTACCTAAAGGAGGCTACAAGAGAGCAGGACAGGGAKTTTTTTACATGGGCATAGGGTGATAGGACCAGTGAGAATGTGCTTAAGCTGAAGAAAGGTAAGTTTAAATGAAATTCTTCCCTGTGAGGGTGGTGAAACAATGGAACAGGTTATCCAGAGGAGCTGTGGATGCCCCATCTCTGGAATTGTTAAAGACTAGGCTGGATGGGGCTTTGAGCAACCTGATCTAGTGGAAGATGTCCCTGTCCAAGGCAGGAGGGATGGTAAAAGATGATCTTTAAGGTCCCATCCAACAAAAACCATTCTATGATTCTAGAAAACAAAAGAAGTTTTGTACACATTGTACTCATTGTACTGAGTCAGTCCAAARGATACAATTTTATTCTGAAATAAGAAATTTTTATGGCCTTAAGTTACTGGTTTCACGTATCAGGCTAAACTCTGATTTCTGTTGTACCAAGTTCAATCAAGATCCCTCCAAGTTCTGTARACAGTGTACCCTGCTCAGTTTCTGCATTATCAGTGTGCTAAAAAAGTGCAAATGGGATTGAATGAATTCTTGCAGTTTGTGATAGTAAGAAAACAGCAAGTATTGACATAGACAAATCTTACAAAGTATTGGTGCATGAATGGCAGAATAAGTTTTCCAAAAATATGTTTCAAAGTCTTTGTGAGGAAAGGTTTTGATGACAGTGACTGAAASAGCCAGAAAGAGCAGAAGGTTATGGATCTTTGTGGACAAGTGCTTTGTCCTTTTTTTGGACTGCTCACTCTGCCAGGTTTGCATGTACATAACATCTTTCAAATGATTTAGAGCTCTRCAGAAGTCTCCCAACACAGAGGAATGAGGCGAAAGAGATGAGCAAACTGGAATGGATCCCAAYGCACTTTCAATGCAGTGCCAGACTTTCAGTGCAAAAGTTGAGGGAATTGTGTCTGAGAAGTCAGTGGGAAATTCCCACAGAAAACTTGGATGAAGTTTTTGTTGCTGCTTGTCATTTTCTGCAGCCACCATTTACTGTTATCCTGCCTGGGTGTCCATGAAAATGATTTGAGTCAGAGTCAGCAGTAACTCACTTATTTCCCATGTAGCTTTTGCTTGCTAGAGTCTTAAACTGTGAATGGCTCCACTGCGGAAATAAACACTCAGTTTTTAATCAAGAATCCTGATACAGGCTTAAAATCAAGAGATTATATTACTAAATTATGGTTTATAATATTAAAAGATATTATTTTTTCTTCTAGACTGAATTGACTGGCATTTTAAAACTTTTTCYGATAACAATGCAGGGATACTTTAAAGGTCAGCACAGAAATTAAAGGGTTTTTTAGCTCCTTTATATTTGGAATCAGTCCTTAAAATTGCATAATTTAAAAATTAATTWATTTTTTTATATGCATTGAAAAATCTTTCTTCTGAGAAGTAACATGGAGACTAACAATTCCATATAAGTGAGACAGGATAAGATTATTAGCTGGATAGTAATGTTGCTGAAACAACTTGAAGGAAATATATAAATTAGTCACTAATTGCTAGACATTTAGAAAGAATTTCTCTATGAGTAGACGGTTTTCCTTTAACCATTCAGAGATTTCTTTCGTTTGGGCAAGATAGAGAATTTTTCTTGTGTGCCAGAACACACTGCAAATTTTAAATGCACTAAATACTATTTTTTTTTTTTTTAATCAGGCAGATACAGACTGAAATACTGCATCCAAATAATTTGCAGGTTAAGGAAAAAATTATATAAATTTACTTGATTTCAGCTGGCTGCAACATCTATTATCAAGCAGTATAGAAACTAAATGCAAGCAGCATCAAGTTTGAAGAAATTCAATATCTGAGCCTGGTTTTCATTCTTAGGCTCAGGACCATCTTGCTTAGGTGCATTTCAAACACTGAATCATTCTCATCAAAGACAACAGCACCCTGTATTGACATAGGAGAATATGCTTCAAGAACACTCTAGGGAGGGAGGCTCCCATAAACTTTTTCAAAACCTCAGAACTGGTGAAATGGCCCATAATGCATGCAGGGTTTATTTTTTTTCCCCTACACCTTGGTCTCTGTTTCATAGAAAGAAGTGGTATTTATAGTTTCCTGTGCAAAGAGAACTTGACTCATACCAAAAATAATGTCTCACTCCTCAATGCAGTGTGTTGTTGTGGTTATTASAGCAGCCTCAGAAAGTCAGACTGAGAAAATCCACCWGATAGGAAGACAAATGAACTGACTAGTGAGTCCAGCACCATGATCAGCTTTCTGGTCTAAAAAACACTTTCTGATGTCTTGGTCTTGTTAGAGCTGGTACTTTAAAAGTTTATCAAGGCATGCCTGGAGAGCTTTCAGAATAAATAYCCCTGCTTCTTTTGTAAAAGTGAATCCTTTATTTCCCTAAACTCAGCACTGAATTCTTGAGCATGTCTGTGGTTTGTCGGTGTGGATGCAGGTAGCAGCAGGAGCAAAGCACAGCAAACAGCTCTGATCCTCTGTGCCATATGAGGAACTCATTTTTATGAGCTCAGGTGTTCAGGCTGAAAGCGATTCACTAACCTGCAGAGCTCCAAAACTTGCCAGTCCATGTTTGATGGGAGAAATGCTATCGGGGGGTGTGTGAGTGTGGCAGCTGCGGGTGCAGGTGTGTGTTTTGTGTCTGTGAGCTGCTGCCCTCTGCTGCGCACCTTCCCGGCAGCTCACCCACTCCAGCCACCTCCTCACCCCGGCCACAACACGCTCATCATGGGCTAAGCTGGAGAAATGACTTCCCTGCAGCCAGTGAGACATTCAGAGAGTCACCACACTTTGCTCTGAGCTACCCATGAAACTTCTTGCAGTGTTCTGGAGCTTTTGTCCTGGCATCAGGTGAGTCTGCAGATCTMACCTTCAGCAACTTCACCATCACCAGAGCAGTGGGAAGAGATTTGTATATGAAGAGAATCTCTGCAAGAATCCTGGCAASTGTAGTAATAAATGCTGTATCAATATGCATGGTAACCAGCGTAATTTGAAATTTTAAGATGTTTCTCACTTTTTACATATATCCCCAAGACAAGAAGAATTTCCTTCAGGCACCACAGGGAAKGTTGTGCCAGCCCCTGGGCTCAGTTTTGGCCAGACCCTGGACTTGGTCTTATGTCAATCACTTCCCCTCACAGCGGAGAACAAGAAGTCATAATCACCACTTTCTGAGAAAGAGGAGAAGGAAGGTCCTGCCTTGCTGCCCATCCCTGCAAGAACAATGGTTTTCACCTTTGAAGAACTGCCTTTGAAGCAGGGCTCAGTATTTGTGTGTCTGAGGAGGGTTCTGGGGAGATTAAGTGTGATGAGAAATAMGCAAGTTAAAAACAACACAGATTTATTTGAGGCAGCATTTGAGGACAGAAAACATAGATTRGACTGTGCAGAGAGCTGTAGGGGCTCTGGATATGTAAAAGGATTTTTTGAGCTAAACAATTTTTTTTAATTCAGATTCAGATGCAGGGTCTCTGCCTACGGATAAGGTGTTAGTGAAGATGGATTAAGCACAGRCAAATTTTGGCTTAGTCTGAGAGCTGTCCAGACACGCTCCAGATTCCAGAAAGGCAGAAGACCTCACCTTCTCTTCCCTGATGCTCACTGTCACATCTGCAAGAGATGACAGCCCTCAGGTCTGCCAGCCAGTTTGCTCCTCTGAATGCCCCCTAACTCAGCTGCAAAAGAGTTCAGCTAGCTGACGCTGTTTAAAACAGATTTTGCTGGCTTGGTTCATTTTGATTCAGATAATTTTTAAAAGCACTTTTATTTTTTTTTTTTTTTGGAGGCAGAAAGCTGGAGCTGTCAAAAGGGCAGTGAAAAAATATCAAGCTGGTCAGATCAAAAARTTTAGTCACAAAAGGACATATACCCAAGACCCAAAGACTGTTATGATTAAAGAAGCTCCTAACACATTCTTTCCTTATAGATTTAAATTTGTATTTGTGGAAGTGTGCACATGCAGTAGGRATATGTACACAAACAATGGGTCTGCACAAAGGAGGGATTATGCAAAAGTGAATGATAAGAAACTGCTCACAACTACACTTTGTCAAACTACCCTAATTCGAATTAGGAAATTGTTATTCAAGAGTTTCCAAATAGAATTCTCAGATATTTATCTTAAACATGCTTTTACTCCTTTCACCTGCTCTCTCTTCAAATCTGTAATGGCAACATCTGGAACTGTGWATTGATGTGAGTTGTCTTGATGTGGCCTGGTGATATGAATAAGAAATAATGGTGCAATGCCACATTTTCTTGTACATTTTCCAGTGTGTGGTTAAGGCAGACTGGGACAGTCAAAGACAGAAAAAAACATGAAAGTATCATGGCTGTGTGAGCATATTGAATTACTGATGACAGAGGCAGCATAAAACTCTACTTGAAGCCAGAGTTAACCAGGACCTTGCAAGTGATTAGTTATTGGTTTTAAAATACTGAACTTCTTTGGCTAATAATATTTCTGCCATGTCAAATTCACCAATTACCTTCCTTACGATTCATATTTCATTATCCCAACCTCATTATTGTTTTTACTATATCCATGAGAGTAGCCACTCCTGCCTACAGCCTCTAAAGGCACAGTCAGGACCTATCCCAGCCATCAAAGAAAAAATGAACAGATCATTTCCCTGGYTGGAATTAACACTGTGTAAATATGACCACCAAATGAGCGACTACAGAGGGTGGATTTTCATTGCCCAGTCTTCTCTGACCAGCYCTTCAAAACCCTCTGCACCTTTTTCTTACACAACCAGCCTTGAAGAAAGCTTGTGTACAAGTGGTGGGGTTTTGCTGCTGTTCCACTGTTTGCCAGGGACAGYCACGTTACTCATGGTCAGTGACTGGGGGCAGACATTCGTGCATTGGCACTGTGAGCAGAAAGCAGCTGCTCTGTGCCTGTATGAGTTTCAGGCACATATAAAATATGAAGGAAGCCTGTCAACTCAGATTAACTTTGGAGACAACCCTTCTTCACCCCACATTGCARAGAAAGAGAGAGAGTCTAGAGAAAAAGAGCATTTTGGTGAATACATGGCCTTGACTCTACACAATCAACATTAAACTACCCTTGTTTGTTGGCCACTAGAATTGTCAAAACAGAACAAGGAAAGTTGCTTTATTACACCACAAGTCACTAAATGCAGTTCAAGGGGAGGCAGGTCCTTCCAGATATCCACTTCAAATGTACAGACGCAAAGAAAATAAACTCTAAAAATGACAAACTGAGATTATATAAACAATTTCAACACACAGCACTATTAAAAGAATGGCAGCAGCTCAAATAAATCACTCCTACTCAGCTTGCAGCASTAGTTTAGRTCCTGAATCTCTGCTCTGATTTAAGAGAAGCTAGAGGAGTATTTTTTTTTTTCAAATTACAGTGAACTTGTTTCTAATGTAGGGTGTTTTAGATTTCTGGAAGGAGTAAATTGTAAGGTTAAACACCATCTCTTTTTGAAAAATTGCCCTGCAGATTGGWGCTCTAATAATCTAATATGGAGTTAATAAAACCTGGATAGAAAAACAGCAGGGATGATACCGGGGTTGGTCTGATATTATTTTTGAGGGCAGTGTGGGGCTTTGTGAAATACCTCATGTAAATAAGTCCTAATTAATTTTTAGAGCAGTTATGGTATTTGTTAACTACATTAGCACTTTATAATAATGAAGATAATTAAGGATACTTTTYAATTCTACTGAGATCTACAAAAACTTGATTTTCATTCTCTCTTCAGCTGCCTTTGGCCTCTTACCTGTGCCTTTAGGAACTCTTTTCCCTTTGTGTCTTTGAGCCTCTGATTTATCGCAAGAACTTGCATATCATTATTTCATAAGAAAATTGTGTCTGCTGGTAAGTCAAGTGCTGATTACAGTTTGCTTTTCYAGGCACAGAAAAGGAATTTGCTAAATAATTATGGCAAAATAATTTTATTTCAACAACATGAGCTATTAGGGTTTTTTTTGTATATTTATTAATTTAGATATTGATAGGTATTAGATAGATAGGTAGATTTAGATAGATAGGTATTTTTAGATATTGACTTTTTTGTGCTTTGAGGATGTATGTAAACATCAGAAGAATTTTTCACTGATGCTCATAGATGTCAYTTCTCACATTATTTCTTAAGTACCTTTGAATCTACCCTATTTCTGATATACATAGTATCCTTTCCAGTACAAAGGGAGTACTCTTAAAATTTTGCCTTGCATTCATATTTGATATTTCGGGCTTTTCCGTGAGATTGAACTTCATTCAACATTGCATYTCACATCTCATGACTATTTGCCTCWGTGGAAATSAAAATAAAGTCAGTATAAAATGTTACCATGCTGATTCTGCAGCATTACAAGACTGCACCAAAATAGTTCAGAGTGACCACACACAGTGCAGTGAGGATGGAGAGGTGGCCAAATATTTGCAGCCATTCAGAATTTCCTAGCAATGTGCTGAGACACTAGCCTCTATTGTCCAAGAAGGAATTCTATCACCTATTGAATAAAATGATGGTTTGCATTTGTTTATTGCTTGTCATGTAGCATTAGAGAGTGTATTAATCTGCCTGTTGATGTAATTTGGGTGTTCTTTTGCATGCCACTGAAATGCAGCCACCTCTGGGGAGATGTGTGGCAGCTGTGTATAGCTTAGGGCARTGCAATAGTGTGGGAACCAAGGGAMGAACTGTGATTTAGTGGCAACCTGGATTTTTTAACAGTTACTGCTCAATAAGTTCTTTGAAATGGTGACTTTACTGCCAGTTGCAGCAGCTGCTGGACTCTTACACTCCCATAAGGAGAATATTAGAAGTATCTCATTCCTTCTTGATGTTTTGTTGTTGCTGTTGCTCCAATAAAACAGACAGCTATTTTATGTTTGTTTGTTTGTTTATAGAATTAAAGACACAATAACAATGAAATATTTAGAAAAAGAAACTATTCTTAGCTACTAAGCAGACTCACATTTCATAGGTATATAGGTTTTTATTGCTTTCTACCTGCCAGCATTCTTTTGCATTCAGTCTGCTGTTTCTCTTTAGCTGCTGTTTTCATCTCTCCCTGTTTCCACAAAACCTCAATCTGCTAATCAACCTGAGAAGATGGAAATTAGCATAATGTGATAAAAATCAATGAAAAAACATTATTTTCCAAAACAAACAAAAAAAAAAAGCTTGAGGTAAATGCATTGTAATCTGACCCCTTGGAGTAAAAACAGTTTCAACAACCACTGTACATAATATTATTTACGATAATAACAGCTAAAAGTAGCCATTTGTTCTATGTATTGTGAAAGAGACRGATCCCCAGGGATCTCAAGGATTAGATCAGGGTTATTCTGCCTTGGGATGGAGTCCAGAGAATTGCAGCAGCTGCCTGTGTTCACCCAYTCAACACCCAGAAAAGCTGCTGACAAAGATTCAGGACAGGTAGGGTGTCAAGAGGAGAGATACCTGGAGGAATTTTTTTTTTTAAATATCCGATGGATTTTTGAATATTCACTGGAAAGATGCAGTGATTTCAACACGTGAGACTGAGAATGCYCCATTCCACAGGGCTCTACATTCCATCAACTTGGGCTTCTTCCAGAGAGAACCACGACTTGCAATCTGTAATCTTCCCTCATTCAGAGTGAGCTAATCAAGATCTAACTCTTCACCAGAATCCATTGGAGTCCAAACCCATTCTCCACAGAGCCCTGCTATTGAGAAAAATGCAAAGCTCTACATTAACAAAATCAGACAGGAAATAGAGTCCAAGGCTTCAATCTGTGTGTAGAAATAATTAATARCCTGCTCCACATTAAAATATTCAGAAAAGTAAATTCCTACACATCTATAAGGAAAGGAAACTCTAATTCTCTGAGTTTTATAAAGGAGGGGGTCAAGACATATTTTAGTTTATATGTCTCACTTAGAAAAAAGTTTAAATGTCATAAGTAGCAGTAAATCCTAGAAATACTTCYTAAATCTCAACTCAGCTGCTTTATGGCAGTGACCTATGTTAATAATTTTGTAAKAAATTAGTTTGAAGAAACATTATCTGTGCATTTATTGATTTTTAAAATAATACTGGATAAAAATTCTCTGCATTTAAAATAAAGTTTAAARATAAAGATTTCTTCTCAATTTTTAAATAAATTATAATATTAAGTATGAAACCAAAATAAGATGAGTGTTGCCTTTCACTTTACACTGGTTCTAGAAATTAAAAGAATAATTCTATCTGAGCTCCACACTATTGGATTGAAAGTCAGTTCATCCTCCTGTAAGGGAAGAAATGACAATTGGCCAATTTAGAAGCCTGAATGTTGCCACAAGTARTCATTGTCTGATGCAAATCAAATAATAGTTATTGTTTAAATGTGCTGCCTAAAATCTGTATAGAGGATACACTTCATAAGCAGAGCTGTTTTCACGCAGTTTCCGCACATACGATGCAGTAGCATCAGAAAAGCAGAGATAACAAGACTGTGAAGAGAACTATGTGTCAGTGCATTATTTTCACTGAAAGGTCTGGTCAGTTTTAAAGCCTTATTACTCTAACAAATTCCTAGTACATCACAGTTTTTAGAAAAATAATGAAAAGCTGGGGGGAAAAAAATGAAATAAGAAGATTTTGGATATGTGAGTTCAGTGCAGCTACAAAGTGCCCAGACAGTTATTTTTGTAGTCAGTGCCAGGGTCAGAAAGCTGTCCCAGGACTGCTGTCCCCTTCTTGTGACAMAACCTTCTGCACCAATGGASCTCAACAGGGARCTTTTYCCCTTCTTTGCAGTTCCATAGTCCCTTTCAGCTGCTGTGGGATAGACTGTTGAAAATGATGCTTTTGATGAAAATACAGCATCCTAAAATAAAGTGTTCAGAGGAGATTGCTTATCTAATGCACCCTCCCTTTGCCTTTCTCCTCAGTGGAGGAAAAACTACTTTTGGCTGTTATATTTCCCAGTAGTGGTTAAATCAAAAGATGGGAGAGAAGAACCACAAATATCTATCCAATATTTTATTTCTGTTTTAAGCAGAATTTTGAAAATTCTGTTTGTGTCTTTTAAAACTAAGGTGACCAAATAATAAACTTGAATTTCCTATGTCTGTTTTGTTCTCCACAAAACTGCTTTCGCATGCAGATTTAAAAATATTCAGAGAGTTCTATGAAAGACTCCCATGACCAGTTTCCTGATCAATTAGTTTATAATTTTTCAGGGATAGCCGATATCTTTCAGACATTACCTTTGAGTAGACTGAGTTGTTACAGGAGTAGCAACAGGGAGATAGCAGATTTTTAATGCTTAAGATTTAAAGAATCTAAGCAGCCTGCCATGMAGACATTTCAGTTCCTCCACAGACTTTGCCATATAATATACATCCATTGGAAGAAATCCAGTTTCCATTGAACTTGTGGGAGTTCACTGATATTTTCCAAGACACTAATATTCTACCTAAGGAATCGTGAAATGGATGTATGCCATCAGTCTTCAGGGCACTGAGGAACCTCTAAGGAGCAGAGTTGGGTAGGGAATTCTCCCTGTGGACAGGTCATTTATGACATGGTAGAGCTCCAGCCTCTGTGCCCAAACGTGGAGTCACATTGAGAGGYTGACTCTGGTTCTAGCAGGAAAGCAGCTTCCTACAGCAGTACTCCAACTTGTCAGTCTCACTGGGACGAACTGAGGTCTTCCCAGTCCCTGGAAGAGTTTATATATGATTTTTTTTCTGTGTTTCGGGCCATGCCATGTCTTCATCCCTTCAACAACACTTTTCTCCAGAATTCCTTACACCTTATCCTCATTTATCTAGGATTAGTCTCATTTGAAGACAGGATTTTAGATTACATGGACCACTACATTTTTTTCACAGATCACTCTCAGAAAGGTTCCAGCAGTGTCATGTAGGAAACATTTCATAGTCTCTGACAGAAAAAAAATATGGTCATGGAGAGCCACTGTCAGTGCCAGGATTTCATATTTCACTGATCTATATCATATTCACACATTTTTGTCGAACCAACACTCATCTCTTCTCATTCTCCAGCTCTTCAACATTTCCCTTCAGCTAAATACAGACTGAAGTGTTTTTCTTTAATTTTTTAGCTAGCCTTGTGTTCCAGGATGCATTTCAGCTAAATATTCCCAGCCCATATATGTGACAACTCTGGTTCCTTCTCTGTTRCTCTCCCATCCTCCCTGCTGCCTGYAGCACCTCCTAATTTAGCARTATCTCCAGATTTAACAAATGTGGTGTATGCTCCTTCTTTAAGGTCATTAGTAAAAATGTTGAATCATGCTGGGCCAAATTCCCATTGCCACAACACTTCCCTACAACATGACACATTGCTGTTTAAATTATACCTCAGTGAGTGCTCCTTTGCATTGCACATCCCCAGTGCCGAGGATGTACTGTAGTGAAAAATCATAGATAACAGTAGACTAGAATATTCTGATTCTTGGGTTTAAATAAGCTATAATTCAAAAGTTTCCTTGTATATTTGAAGCTTGAAATGCAGGTGTACCTTGTCTTAGTAGACAGAGGAGACGTATTAATGGCTTTGGCAGAGCTTGGAAAGTACAGATTGAGCCAACTGTTTGACTTTGGGAGAATGCCTAAAGTTTTATTAGCACTTCTGCTTCTTCTCAAGAGAAGTCAATGGTCTTTTGGGAGGTCTGATAAGAAAAGTCATTAATGAGGTACTAGTGTTTCCAAGGAGGGAAATTAAAACCATACTGTACCCCAAAAAGTGACTTGTTTACAAGCATATCTCAAGTTATTCTAACTTGTACCTCCAGTCATAAAAAGGCATGAGGTATGAGGCGACAGTCAGGGTAATGACATCTTCTTCCTCCCYGGGCACTTCGCTAACTTGTCAAGCTAAATAGCTGCTCCAAATAGTTGACTTTACCTGGGATTTCTCAGTAAGGTCAACCTCTTGTCAGATAGCTATTTTCTGAATGCAGCCTAACAGCGAAACTTAATGACCTCTATTTACTTCAAGTAGAAATCCATCAAAGGGACAATTAGCTAATTTTAAGCATAAATTGGCTCCCTGGTGAAAAGCAAGCTTATAAATAAACCATTTCATTTGTTCACTGAACTAGACTGTCATGCAAGTGAAATTGCTGACTCCAAAGCAGACGAATCGGCAAACTTTTCTTGCCTTAAGTGCCCTGAGATGAGTTAGGGGAAGGATCCATGGGAARCAGCTTCCTTTGCCACTGCTGCTGTTCAGGCAGGCTGGATCCAGACTCATCCCTGCTGTAKCTACACCTTCTCTGCAGTGAGGCAGTCCAAGCTCTCTCCAGTGACTCTGTTAGCAGGCAGTAAATGGTGCAGAGCTCCTCAGCTCTCCAGCTTGCACGCAAGAAATGTGGGCATTAGCACTGCACATGGAGGGAAGAGCAGGTTCATGCTCACAGTTTGTGTGAAATCCAAAAGTGYTTGCAAGAATGCTGCACTGTTGCCTGTTGGTTTTTCCTCTCTTGGGTGTTCCTATCCCCACRGTACATGAGAACCTTCAGTCATCAMTGAAATTATTTTTCCAGTATAAAACAGTTTCCTGAAGGAATGGAAGTGCTGGCTTCTGGTAGAGTCACTGTGACTCAGTTTCCCATATGAGGTGCTTGATGGTAACACTGAAACAGTTTGAAAAAYAAAAACCCTCCAAGAAGGGTTAGAGAGTCAAGGCATTATGTTACTCTGGACAGGATACACTACAGAAATTATTTCATCCACACATAGCCTGGGTGTGCAGACAAAATCATYCCATGACACATGAATTTTACTAGATTTTCCCCAAACTWTATACARTCAAAACTCATAGAMRTTTATTGTTTTAATGTTCATTGGTTCCAARYTGCATAGTTCTTARTATTTGGTTTCCTWCTGGATCTGGATTTCTTTGCCTCTGATGCTAATTGGGTCTTCCTTCTAATCTCTCTTCTCCCAGCCCAGGTGCCCAYGRCCACGCCAGGGGTGAGGTTTGGAGCTGATGTTCCATTCATGTCTTTGGTGGTCCCTTATCTTTTGTGTTGCTCCCAATCTGTCGAGATGTTGAGTTCATCARACTTCACCTGGTGGAACAATGCCCTGGAAAAAAAACTTAAAATTCCTTTTCCTGGGGCARAGGTGAACAAAACCCCTGRCTAAAGTTATACATWAAAAAAWTTAAACTGGTATATTTTCCAACACTGGGACCTTTCCAGAAGAGTGAGGTGAGGAAGAAAGGTCCATATCTCGGGAAGCTGGCTTATGACATACATCAGGGCTTTCTTCTTCTTTCCAAACCAACACTCCTTAAAAACAGCATGTGCATTATTGCCAGTGCTCATGCCAACACTATTTCCACATTATTACCTTTGTTTAAGGGGTGAATAAATGAAAATAGCCTCGAGGTATTTAAGAGATGACAAATAAGACAATAGGGAAAAGGAGAAACAATGCAAGCCAGCTTCCAGTCTCATGAGATGTGGGGACTGTGAAAATGTCTGATGAGACCTCAGTGCATTTTCAAGGAGAAAACTGGATGGAACCTTCCTAGGTCAGACAGGGGGCTTTGGGGGGGGAACTTTATAGCTGTCTTCACTCTATTTGAATAGTTTGCCCCAGTTTGCTGCTCAATGCTATCAGGCCAGAGATTAATTGTTTAGAAAGGCAGCCAAGTAACTGCTAGAGGTAATAAAAAGAGGAAGAAAGAACAGATCCTTTAAGTAGAATTTAATGACCTTCTTCTGCACATTGTTTTACTTTGCCAGATGAATACACAGTCACTTGTATAAATGTGTGTGTTTGCTTGTGCATGTGATCCTCACTGAGATTGTGCTTGTGCACCCAGTTTGCTCTGTTCTTCAGTGCTGGTTATCTTTGCTCAAAGGAACATGCCATGACTAAATCAATGAATCTCATCCAAACTAACCTGAAAACAATACATACAACTGTTTTCACAGCTGGGAAACAGGAAKCTCTATCCTCAGGTAGATTACTATGTTCAGTGGGTTTTGGGGGTCTTCATCAATCTTTGAAACAGGTGGCAAAAAAGTCCAAAATGTGTCACTCTGCTTTAGTATTTCATACCTGCAAAGTGACAGGAAGGTCTCTTTATGCTGAAGATTTCTCCCAAAAATGTTACCTTGACAGGGTTTTACAGGGTCTCATCTGACACACTGATGCATTTAGGCCTGATTTAGAAAACTCGTGACTCGTCTATTTTGAAGAACTGACATATCAGATAATTTTCAGCTGGAACACTGAAACCTTTCCAATAATCACACAGRAGAACACACTAGGAAAACACAATATACAATTTTTGCCCCAGAGAAATCAAGTATAAAATCTTAGTTTCACCACAGCTTAGTTGCCTTCTGTCTCATTAACTACCCATAAATGTTTTTTTTTTTTTTTATTTTATATGTATAAATCCACAAAAGTACATCCTGGAGAGAAGGAAGACTGAGGAACATCTGTCCTAATATCACTGAGATATTTATAGTGAAGGCAGGTGACTTTTTCTTTCCTTAAATTTGTGTACACTCGGAGTTGATAAATATCATAACTGAAATGAATGGCCATTCTCCAGAAGTTACAGATGAGGAAAAATAAATCAATAAATACAATTAGTCCTGTTCTCACACAAGACTTGTGGTTAATGGAGCTACCTCCATTTACAAACCATTTAAAGACACAATTAAACGCAAGAAACTTTGTTGGGGATTTTTTTTTCCATTTAATCTCAGCGTTGAGGGAAGAATGAGTCTGCTACAAAAAATAAAAAAAGAAGAGGCTAAGAATAGACCCTAAAGTATGTTTGGCAGAAGAGTAATCATGCTSCCAGTACTTTGCGGAGAACCACAGCTGTGGGTCAGCACACATTCCCAAAAAATGGTTATCAGATGCAAGCATGAAGTTTCCCAGCAGTACTCTGTGGTTCAGTTAGCAGCTAGCAATTCTCACCACACAGCTGAAGTCATTTCCCTGGGTTTGCCCTAGTTTTTAAAACAAAATGAAACACGCCGCAAATTCTGGAAAGCTGAGAAGATAATTCTTGAAGCCAATGCTCAATTTGGGAAAACTGTAGGAGGGAGAAGAGATTTAASGTATGTGCATGAGGCGTATAGGCACATTCTGGCTTTTAGTATCTTCGTTGCGACAAAAGGAAAAGTTATTTTCAGTTCTTTTTTTTTCAAAGCCAGACCACACACCACCCTCTYCCCAGCTTGCAAATTTTATCTGTTTCTCCCTGCAGGAAGGAATAGCTGAGATATTAATATCAAAGCTGCAGGCTAGGGTCAAAGYAAGCGTCATTGATGAGATGTTCCCAGCGTTTAGAGTCAACCCTGATTTCAGTGGAAAGAAAACCCATCTGTCTTCTGTTTCCCTTTACTGGAAGATTTCATCATGCCTTAGAAGCATAACTCTTCAAGAGCGCTGAGTGAAGATGAGTGCCAGCTCTTCCATGTGGTTGTCATGGACTCTTCCCTTGAGGTTGAATGTGAACTGAAATAAAACACAAGTCCTTTCAAACTTGCTTTGACAAAATAATGTGTCCTCTGGATGGGAAACCAACTAGATAAACCAACTAGTCCAGCTTATAATGAAGGAAAAAAATTACAAATGTTTAAAAAAAAATCTGGTTGCAATACAAATGAAAATGTTTGTTGCTTTTTTTGCAAAGAGATGATGTTGCTTTAGATATTCATTGGCATAGTCATTCCCAGTAAATGCCCATGYAGGGAATATTAAAATTGCAGTTTCWACTSTGTTACCTTCCATAGGAGTTGCTTAGTCTGCTCCTAGGATGGGAATCTTGCATGGGAAAGATAGGGTCACCCCTATGAATAAACTGTGAGTTACAGATGCAAAAAAAAAAAAAAGGAAAATAAAGGAATTTTGTTGATTTTTGGCATCAGAGATGGTCTATTCCTCCAGCTAGTCTTCTCTTACTCTGCCTCCAGTCAGCAAAGACAGAACAGCATCCTTGGAAGAAAATTCAGGGCACGGAAATCAAACATCTGTTAAAAATCACCTTCTGGAAGAGCTKTGATCCATTAACTATAGAGGGAGAAGAGGCCGTTACCCCTGGTGATGTCAATGCCTCCTGACCAGTGGTGTTAACTGAGGGAAAGTCCATGGAAGGGTGAGAAGGTCACTCACSGCTCCTGTTCTTTGTGCACCTCTGCTTCACTTATCACAGCACAGAGATCCCACTGTGGGGCCCCAAGGTTCACCATCCTGAGGCTTTTAGATTTGTTTGCCAGATTTAACCTCCAGACCACTGCAAAATATGGATGCTATAGACTGMATTATTCTTTTTCTTGATGGATGCATTATTAAAAAATCTCATGGCATAGAGCCAGATACAAAAGAATGACAGTCTGAATTTCAAGACCATACAGGAAGGTTAGGACACCTGATAAGAAAAAAAGTAATTATTTTTTCGATCTGAGAAAGCATTTACATATGCTAGAATATTTAAATATGGTTGAAAGTGCTCTTTAAAATGAGAGAAAATGAGAAATAGGGTATTAAGAAGTACAAATCTTGCACTCTAATCCCAGACCCTATCATGCTCTGGGAGCACAGGCAGTCCCATGAATTTCCCTCATTTTCTAAAGAAAGTCAACAATAAACATTACTATTACCCAGCTCTTAGGTAACATTTTATCCATMAATTTCAAACTATGTTGCTGACAAAGTTGCATTATTTTTGTTTTCCAGATTGGGGTGGGGACTTAGCCGAAATTAGCAAAAATTGTCCAGCCTTCCTAGTAGATTGAATTGGAACAAGACAGTCTTCTCCTACTTTTTAGGTTACTCCTGTACCTGCAGATTCCCACTTTGCGAATTACTCACTAATCCACAGTGGGCTCTAAACTGCAGCAATCAAAGTTTGAGGAACCTACTCATTCTGAGTTGAAAGAAATTATGTACACTAAGTGCATGGTAAATATTTTATGCATTGTGTCCATAAGACACYGAAGATTAGTATATCATTGCTCAAAATACGAGTAGGAATTTGCTTGACAGAAAAGAGAAAATGTTGCTTTCGTGACTATTTTGTATAGCTGGTCAGCAAATGGATTTTCCAACCAAGGGGAAAAACAGAGTCTTGCAAAATTCTTTACAGGATAACATGCAAGAAATGTGTTCACTTCAGGTCAATGAAAAAACTTTATTCTGATAAACTGAAAATACTATCTCATAGGCAGATCTTTAATTTATCCTTTCGAAATAAGAAAATCAACTTTTAAAATATGCTTTTTTTGTTGATTTAAAAAGAATATAATAAAAATCTGTAAGATTTTCAAATTATTCTTTCATTTTAGATAGAAAAGCTTTTCTAAGGTGAATTTCGCAAGTATTTTCTTCTCTACTCTTCCCATTTTAAATGGTTTCTGATATCCATGTAGCAGATAATACAAAGATGTTGAGTATTCCTGTCACTTGGTTTGCTTGTGGCCTTCACACAATACCAAAATCGCCTTGTGGATGGAGCAGAATTACCCTCTGTCCTTGTAGTTGGGGAGAGGAAACTAGTTCCAAAAATCTAAGTATCGGAGAGAAAGGCTGTTCCTGCGGAGGGTATCTGAAGCGCTGGTGATGGAAAAAACCTATCCAATGACCATGTTTCCTTGAGTATGTTACTCATTTTCACCAGGAAATGTTGTCCCAGTAGAATTTTATAGTTTTAAAAAGTTGTCTGAGATTTATGGACAATGAACAACCTGCTCAAAAGACTGATCCATCTAACTCAGTTACTGAATGTCTGTGAAAAGATCTACTTCTCAATGAACAGATCAGCTTTCTTGTGGGCAAGCAAGAAGGCAGTCCCTTTCCTGAGCTCTAGACCTGGTGTTACACTGTGCAGAACCTTGCCATGAAGTTTGCCAACCCATTTTCCTTCACAAGCCACTTCATGTGCAACAGAAGACCCAAGACATTAATTCCTTGAGCAGTTTAGTGCATCTGGAACACCAAGCTCAGACACCCATCCCTGCCCAGCAACTCTCAGAGTCCTGGGCAGAAACAAAGCAGATTTACAGCACTTCAGGCTTCCAGTGAGAATTCTTGGGCTACWCTGAAGCTCCCTGGAGAATTTCACTTAAATATCTCCTAATATTTCTGAAAATCTGCAATATACTATAGTAGTGGAAGAAAATCTAACTAAAATATCCAGTGATTGAACTTCTAATATTTCTGTTTCAAAAAACATGAGACAACTAATTTAGGTACAAAGAAAACCTGCTACTATCCTAGATGTAGGTATTTACTGAGTTTTGTGGTCTTTTAATCACTYTAAATACTTCAGACCTGCCCTTTTACAACAGTTCTTATATTATTTTTTCTACCTCTTCCCTGTTTTTACAATCAGTTACCTAATCTTTTCTTATCAATGTTTTGTAATAATTTACTTTGTACTAGTTAATGATACTTTTGTTCATATTTGTTTTTCAGGATTTTTTTGCTAATTTAGTTGCTGTGTAACAGTAATAGTGATAAGTGTATTCAAGAATGATAATGTGGTTTATTTGGGCTTGATATCAATATCAAYGTAGCACTGATTCAAGAGTCATCAGAAGTAGGCTAAAAGGTTTTAARGAATGAACTATTGAGTGGAGAGGAATTCTTCTGACACCAGCAATGGATTTCCTTAGAGATACGTGAGAGTAAAACTGCTACAATAGAAACTTTCAGAATTTTTAGATTAAACTTCAGAAATTTTAACAAAAATGATAATGGCAAAATCCCACCTTGCTAATAATTCAGCTGGTATCCCATAATAGCTATAGATATAGATTAGGTATAGCTATAGATGACATAGATATAGAAGATATAGATATATTCTGGTTATCCACTTGAGGTGGTGTGTATTTTATCTTATATTCTGGTTATCCACTTTATGTGATGTGTATTTTATCTTCAGTATAAGAAGACAAAATGCAACATAGCCTTGACATAAACAAATCTCAAACTTTCTCATGGCCCAACTTTTGATGTTTGAATATTTTCATTCAACASCCCTGCCATGGCTTTCCATTGGCATTTACCAGGCTTAACTTCTTCAGCAAGGTACTAGGATGCTGAATCCAAAAAGAGCTGTCAGCATTRTAAGCAATATAGGCCAGAAATTCCCTTTTGCCACAAACTGAAGGTCTATAATCCTGAGCTGCTCAGGCTGAGCTCTTTTCCCACGGGATGCTCTGACTGAGTGTCTGTAGCATGCTACCACTCTTACGTGTGATGGTTACAAGAAAAGCCTATGGGCAAAAGTTAAGGGGAAAAAGAAAACTGAATTAAAAGCAGTCATTCAAGGTGGAAAAGAGCTAATTCAGTCTGTCTTTCAACAGCCCTTTCTGAGAGCTTGTACAATATATTTGCCTTTCCCTCAATGGAGACACCAAWCATCCATTTTTTTACGGAATCACTTACTTTTCTGATGCTTTTTGGTATTTAACACTGATTGTGACTTGTACTGCTTCATCAGATTTTCTTGAAATTAGACAAAGACCTCAAACATTATTAGGAAAGGTCAGATGGATAGATAGACACATGCACGCACACAGAGTATGATCAAACAAGCCTCATTTCCTTACAAGCCTGGGGTAAAAATAACATTTTGGAATTTCCACTGCCAGAGTTTTGAGCACTTCTCATTACAGGATCAGGAATGAACCTTGGCACTGCTGACTGGAGTCATTTATTGTAGACAGTAGAATTATTGTTTACCCTCCAACAAAATGTTTCCTCCTCCTTCTTCTGGGCCTCACATGAGAAGTGGGCAAATTGCTTAAGAGGAGAAATCTAAATCCCACCATGGCTACTAGAATCCCTCAACCTTCTGAGAAGTACCAAAGAGTTGTAGGTGAGCAATAATTGATTTGACATGCTTAATCTATTCCTTGTGTATGGATAYGTGTGAGCATGTGGCAGTTTCCCCACATCAACCATTGATCGAGGAAAGTTCACCTACCACAAATCCAGAGAAAAAGCYTGTCTGGGCATGATAACAGCACAGAAACCTTTTACAAGATGATCTACAAAGAACTGACTGGTGGAGAAGGTGAATGCAGAGCAATTCGTTTCTCTATCAGTAAAGGAACCGAGGGTTCACAGGGCAATGCACCGATAACAACATCGTTGCTAAAACAAACAAAGGGAGAACCTTTTTCACACATAACATAYTCCCAAGATTACAGCATATAATATAAAAATAAAAGGATTATAGAAATGAAAACCAGTCATATTTCCATGGAACAGGAAGATAGCACAAAAGGAAGTTAAGCACAGCCGTTAGGTGCCTCTAACTTCTTAGTTCCATGTAACTTTCCACTCCTGAGATGCACTATTGCATTTTTCTCTTTCCCTGTAGCACAGAAACTCCAAGACAAAGGACCCTGACATGGCAGCTGCCCTGGTAAGGAGGGATTTACACAAGGGTAGGATCACTTTTCTCTGGCCTGAGCCCTTTCTTGCACTGTGTTACTGACTCTTTTTGCTGAAATACACTTTTCTGTCCCCCTCCTACTACCCACAGAACATTGCCTTACCCAGGGAAAGTGGCACCTCTAGAGAGACACACGAATTGTTAAGCAATAGCATCCAGCTATTTGAGAGCGGGATGCAGAGGTTTTGCTGGCATTAGAAAAAACATGCTRAATTTTTATGGCTGAATTCAATATTGTGAATTTAGCATAGGCAAGTTGTCTTCTCACTGCAGAGTGGAGAGAAAAAACTTCTTTGCATACATCATCTCAGGAAAATGTTTCTGCCAGAAAAATACTTTTGTGGCATTTTCACCTTTCAGATGAAAAGGTGTGTAGCTACAATTCAGATGAACAACACTTGAATKGTAATAGCTGCTGTTCAGATGAGTGCCTAAAAAAATACAAATCAGCAACTTTAAAGATGGCCCAAATTAGTGCATATGCTGATGAAACTGAAGTCATCCAAGAATACCTGCAAAACCTCAGGCAAGGAGATGCCTGATGTCTCCTTAGAAAAATGAYGAGCTTTTCTTCATATATCACTGACCTAACAATGAACTCAGATCTTGCAGAAAGCAGTTTGTACCTCATTGATGAATTCCCAAGTGTCTGACAACCCTGTAAGAAAAGCAGCTGATGAAGCAGATGCACAGGGCATGATTATTTCTACCACCATTCATCAGAAAACTGTTTGTTTCAAGTTGTTCTAATAAAAAAAAAATTAAAAGCATGAAGTGATGCTCTGGAAACTTTGCCAAAAGGATTTTTTCACAGTTAACCAAAAAAAAGAGAGGGAAATGGTGGAAAACTGCATTGAAAATGGGTAGTGGGGACTTTCGTTCACAAAATTGCCTCACCTTGGCTAGTGAAAAAGATGAGACAAAATGTCTCTGAATTTGAATTAGACTCGTTATTTCTAGTGGCCAGAAAAATTATTACAGCTGTGTCTCAACCAGTAATTAT
>NW_026623235.1:7750849-7754353 GCF_030028575.1 Malurus melanocephalus
AAAAAAAAAAAAAAAAAAAAAAAAAAAGAAAGTTCCCCAATGCTGATGAATTTGTGCAGGCTGAATTCAAAATCAAAGATCATGCCAACACTTCAGAAAATTAAACTGATGAAACTTCTCTATCTCCAAATGCCAACTGTGAATATGAGACAGCTGCCAAAGGCAGTGCTCTTCTCAATGATAAAATTCAGCATATGCTTTGAAGCAAAAGAATTGATTCTATTTTSATAAGTATGGTTGAAATTTTAGATTGCTCTGTCATTTTCTAATGTTAAATTATGGAACTATCTAATCATCAAGGAATTATTTWAAATGTGCTAATGCTACCTCATACTACTATTATTTCTTCAATGAATTTTTGTGGTGAGCTATCTGATGATGCAAATTATCCAAAGATATATGTGCATGGTTGCATTAATGAAATTCTATCTTTAGAGAAGTGCAGATTGCATGAGATGTTGATTATTTTTGTCAATAATATGCAATATAGCCACAAATTTAATTCATCACATTTTGAAAGCAAAACTCTAGTGTTTTCTCTAGCAAAAACCTGTAGAATAGGTCACCTTGCAGTTGTTTATGGTTAAGATGAAATTTCTAGTTAAGAAAGCCCCTGAAGGTCCACTGCTGGGACAGGGAAGGATAATAACTGCTCCACCATATTTGTCTTCTTTATTATATCCTGGTAACTCTTCCATACCTATGATTAAATCTCTAAATGGAGATTTGTGTCTCTGTCTTTCATAGGTTTTCCTTCATTACTTGAAAGCAGTGTGCCATGAAGTAGTTGGTTTCATATCCCTGCCCAGTTCCATCACCTCCCTTGTTACTATTTCCACTGGAATTCCATTTTTTTTAGACATAAATAGACCCTTTTCAACATCTAATCTTCTGGATAATGTTTTATATCAGCTTCCTAACAAAATTATTCGTTTCTTGTTGTACATTGGATGCTTATTAATATCCAGTAATTTAAATCATATTCAGTTTAGACATGAGTTGGTTTATTCACTTCTTTCGGCCCACACTAAAGGCTCTCTGGAAGGCAGTGGTTAACACCATTATAGCACTATCTTAGTTGTTGTTTAATATTTCTTCACTTTGYTTTAACTCTCAATGCTTTTGTGGTTCTCCTGTCCAGCTTGCAATACGATTTGTATTTCAACCTCCCCTCCCTTTAGGACAACAATCCTAGAAAATGAAGTATTATAAATTGCTGTCAAWAATTACACAAACAGCTGACCACTGTAAAGAAATATCCTGAATTGGACTGGTAGGGATAAGAGGTGATCTCTTAGCAACAAAATGCATCGTCCTTTGAGGACTCTTCCTTGGATAACAAACTAATATGTCATTAAAATTTCTTGTGGGGGCTCTTAGAATTTGCCAGCTAYAGATAACACAGGCTCTTCTCCTTCTGACCACTCTGTGTCCTTATGGTCTGTCCATCACAATCATTGAAGGAAAACAGCTCATTAGGGACTGCTGTAAAATATATTCTACATAACAATAAAGCACTCAGAAGAAAGAAAAAGAGCTACTAAACAAAAATAGTGACAAGATTGCGGGTCTTATACTCCTTGAGAAAGAAGTGAGCATACTTAATGTGCAGTAGGAYACAAAATAATGATCTGAGTTCTACAGCAGCTTTTGTTCAAGAGTTCAGATGGTGGGTAAGGTGTCTGAAGTTAAAAGGAATGAAATGCCTCAGAGGCACTACTTCAGACAGTGTATTTTTAGCCTACTGAGCAATAAAAAAAGGAATAAGGCAAACATTTCCTAAAGTCCTTGGGTTTTGTATGATCTGCCTGACACAATCAATTTAAAATTCTTAGGAAGMAGTTCTGTATGTATTCATGCACTAAAATCAATGAAGTCTTATACACAGACTCTCGGTGTAATTACTCAKGGTTTCAAGATTACCTACAACCACTTGCATTGACAGAGTATTTCATTCCACATGAATTCCTGAGGATGTCTTTTCCAGGCTTTAATAAACACATATTCAGACAAAATTCCTACTTGAACTGAGCAAAGGTTTTTGAGCTTAAAAGCCAGTCAGAATCAAAATAGTCTGCACTTAGAGGTGAGCTATAAAAAAATCTCATAATCCCCTCTCCAAGAACACAGCATGAGAGCTCACGAACAGCTGAATCAGGTTAGACCAACTCTGTGGCTGAGATGGATAGTCATGTCTTTGTGTTTAATAAAAAAATTCTCAGCTCCTTTTTCTTCTCATGATTTTTTCCAATCACTTTTGGAAACCATGAAAGTTCCCAGCATCTACATTTTCCAGGGGACAAGGAGTTCTTCATGTCTGATTGAAGAAATATCACTTTTTGGTCTGTGAACCTGCAGCCTGGTTGGTTGATGTACTAGTTCTTGTACTGGAAGAGACAGCGAACAATAATTTCCTTTTCACCTTCTCTATGTCATTCATGCTTTTGCATATCTCCTTTCACTCATCTTCTTTTTCCAGGCTGAAAAGTCCCGGTCTATTTATTTGTTCCTCATATGGAAAATATTTCAYGCCTCTGGTTACCCTTGTCCTTCTGAAAAACTTTCCTAGTTCTACTACATCCTTCCTGAAGGTGGTGGGAGAGAAGCAATGAAAGCATCCTAAACTGAGACCCATCGTTAGAATGCAGGTGTACATGTCTTTTACAGTAGTAATKGTTTGCTCCCTATTCTTTCCTAACACAGCTTAACATTCAATTTGCTTTTCTGAGGGTTACTAAATGAGGAACCAACCATTTATTATAACCACAAGGTTTTGTCTCTCAAAGATAGTAGTCAGTTCAAACCCCATTACCCTGTTTACACATTTTCACATCTTTGCCGTGTTTTTTCTTAAAGTGGCAAAAGATAGGAAAAAGTGATCTTCAGCTGTGATATTGTAGAGAAYTCACCCTGTCAGCATGATCTGTCATATTTCCTCATCTCCTTCCTTCGTGCTGGTCTAGCACATGCTGTGTTTAGTGTGAATCTCTGGGCCTCTCCTCAGGGTCTGCCTGGGATTCGGGTCTGTGGGAACTGAGGACAGCATTTCTCTCTGCATTCCACCAAAGCCAGGGAAAGAGGTGACCAGCTGTTCCTTCCTGCCAGGCAACAACAGCTTTTATGAGGGTGAAAAAAATATAAAAGACCTCTGGATCTTATTATTGCTGGGCATTTTATGTTCTATAGTGAAAAAAGAGGGAGTTGACTAACCAGGAGTGTTTGAAGCCCAGCTGGTGCTGTTTGGAAGAGGATGTGTCACCTGTAGTTTTGAGGTACTGAGGTGAGGTGGCGATTTAGAATGCAGGTTTGCAATAACTCCATTTTTTATAACCTAAGTAACTTAGCCTCTATCAAACACACATCACCTGTTGTCCCTTATCAAGCATGCCTCTGATGGTTTTGATTCACTTAGTTCATTCATTTTTACCACACACAACAGCATTGGTGGGCCTGGTCTCATAAAAGCAGATCACTAAGGCCCTTGGGGCACAGGAAACCAGCAAA
>NW_026623235.1:7754438-7759385 GCF_030028575.1 Malurus melanocephalus
AAAAGCCATATGACTAGCACAGGAAACAAATCTAATGAAGGAATGTCCTCAGCTTTCACAGGAAATTATTTTCATTTTATGCCACTTTCTGCCTCCATAAAAAGTAACAGAGTTGACCTCCTGTGCTCCAACCTAACCTTTCRGCATCAAGGACGGGAAAGGAGAAGTGTTGCCTCCACCAATGAGATACTAATCCATTAAGAGTGTAACAGAGAACAGACTCTTTTCATCATGGGCATCTGAACCGTCACACCCCAGCCAATATTTCCTGAAACAAACCTTACTAGGGGAGGCAGAATATTTGTTGTTTTGTAACCAAACTGAGGTATCTAAAGGTATTATTTTTTTAAAGAGTACTGAGCATTTGTTTTCTGGAAAACAGACCTCAGCTGAGATATTAATAAYCATTGACTGTTGCTTAAATCCTGATAGTTTTTATTAAAAAGGKTAAAGCAAGGCTGCAGTAAATTATAGGCTGTTGTCAATTGAGAAGGTGCTTTAATGTGATGTGTTTTGCCATACACACATGCTGATTCTGTTTGGTTTTGATTTAGAGTAGAAGCTAAAATAATGTTTTATTTTCATCTCCTTTAGTCCACACCTCAGCTTGCTTTAGCCTTGTGAAGGAGCTCAGTATCTTTCCTGCATGACAGACCCTGTATTCACATCTTTTATTGCTGATAAGACATTTCACAAAGAAATGGTATTGAGTACGGCCTAACTCTGAGAAAGATAAACCCACAATATCCTTAGGTTGCACTGGAACAGTTGATGATTCAAAGTCTCGTGTTTGTTTTCCCATGGCAGAAATAACGGCAATAAAACTACTAGATGTCAAAATGTTATTTCTTGAAGTAACTGCTTCTGGAGACAATTTTAACAAAATGCTTTGGGTCAGGAGGTGATTGCCCATGTCTGTCCCCCTTCATTAGTTAGACAAGTTAAAAGAACAGAAAAGAAGCCTTAAAAATGTGATTCAAAGGACCCCTTACCAGGAATAGATGATCATCCTTTAAGAAATAATATTATCTGCACCACATTAAATTTCTTCCTGCAACTTCCTGCAACTCTGAAATTAACACCAGTGCAATGAATCTTTGTAAATTAACAAGTTTAATGAGTGAACAAGAATCAATCAATCTCCCTTGTTTCAAAACCTCTAATAAGAACTTAAACCAAGTATAAACCTCTGAGTCACAGCCTCTTGCTAATAACATGCTTTTTGCTTTGAAGAGGATAATTAAATCATCACCACATTCCTTTTTCTCTGTAGAACTTCCTGTATGATGTGAATTTAGATCAAAACACACCCYTTCTACCCTAAGGGTTCTTTGTTATGTCACTTTGGAAAATTATTTCAGGAATTACTCTTGTCCTTGAAGGCATGCCGATCAGGCTGAGACGTTAGCAGYGCTGATTGCCTGAACCTCAGAAGGACTTGATAAGCCAGACACACCCCAAAATTGATAACACACAGATATGCTAAGCTTCTTATAAAGGAAGCTTAGGGTAATAAGCTCCTGTTATAAAGGAGAAGCTGTAAAAGTCTGGGGGCTGACACAAGGAGCACAACAGCCAGTTTTGTTTGATAGTGAAAGGATATATCAGCAAAACATGCATAAAAAAAAGCTAAAGAACATCCAAAATATATTTAGTAATGTAATATCAGATTCTAAAAATGCCTGTGAAATTCRGGCTGGATCAAAGATGCAGTGGCAGAAGATTTTGCCATAAAATTATTAAAAGACTCTAAGAACAAGAATCTAACTGCAAGGAAAGCTGCATTATACTTTCTCTATGACCATGGACCCTGGGTCATAAAGGAAAAAAAATGTCTTGTAGCTGGTTAATATTACCATTTGCTGGATCAGGTAAAGGCTATTGAATGCAAAATGTGAAGAAAGATCAGAGGCAATCCAAGTCTCATAAAATGGTGATAATGGGTGACCTTTGTAACCTGTACATATAGTGGTCAAATGTCACAAAGGGAAAAGGTTAACAGAAGCAATTTCTTGGTACCTTAAAKGATTGCTTCTTGGAATAGCTATTAACTTACTGTATTTCCATCTGCTGGTGTGTTTTGAGTTCAAACAGGTAATGTTTGAGCTAACAGCTGCATATCCCATAGAGTTATGACGAGGTTCATGGAGCACSGTGAGGTCAGAGCACCAGGGGAGCRAATAAAGTGMAGAACCACATGTAAGGTGACCTGGTTTCTATTCCCCATCCTGATAAAGATTTGCTGAGTGATCTTGAATTCAGGTTCCTTGACTTCTTCAGGGTTTCATSTTGCCATGTGTAAAGCAAGAGTATTGTCCACTGGCTGAAGTCTCTGGAAAGCTGAATAAACCGGTATGCAGAGAGCTTTGAGATTCTCTGTGCAAATGCTGAGTGGACGTGTAAAACATCCCTATGCACATCGAGAGGTTATTGTTTATGGCCTGTGAGTGCCTCAAAAGGATGTCATCTTTCAGCAGATGGTCTAAATCAGCAATGTTGTCTCCAATTAGGGTGAAAATACCATKACTGAGACCAAATATATGAAGTCCACTCAGTCACTGACATCATGGCAGATTAATCTTCTTTAACAAGGGAAAAGCATACTCTTATTTCAAGTGCTGATGGAAAGAGTCTGAGAAGGCTCAGCATAGTGGCAGGAACTTCAGAGAACTGCTTTCATGCTCGCCCCAGTACACAGATGGACAGTGGGGGATGTCCCAGCTCCCTGTGGGAAGGAATCTGTAAGCTCTGAGCATTTAGCTCCTTGTAATGCATGACTCCAGCTATCAGCTGGCCAACAGGTTTTCTTCTCCCACATAGAAGAGGGACTTCATTGTTCAGTATTATTGCTTTCCTTTGGCTKTCAAGCCATTAAGTTAAGCCCACAGCCATATTTGCCTCTATGGTAAGCATAAACTCCCCCCCCAAAATTCCTCTCACACTCTCCCTCTRTTTTCAGCAGCCAGCTCCCAACTCTGAGTCTCTTTGTGTACTGTTTCAAAAAACATGACCTATATCCCCATACTTCAGCTTGTTTTTCCATCTTCGTTTGTCGATAACTTTATGCTCCAACTTTAAAGTGTGTTTGTTTCCTCTTAAGCTAATGGTTGTTAATTTAGCATTTGAAATATCTGTATGTGAGTGCAAAGTTGCAACTTCCCACAAAATAAATTGCAGGTACATTTTTCTTTTGTTATTTGACTCTCTCATCCTGTGTAATCAATGCCACTTTCAGCTATGTTCTTTGCAGAGCCTTTACTTTTTAATGTGTGCACTAAAATTCCATTTAGTAAATTTGTCTGCCTGCATCTTGAGCCAAATTAGCAAAAGAGAGTCCTGATTCATCTGTGACCACAGACAATTATTTCTCTTGCTGGATTTAGTTTAGTGCAACCAGAACCTATTTTAGGGAAAAGAAACATTGTCTCTTTCTTGGCCTCTGCTCTGGGAAAGGGGGAATTTTACAGACTGGTATGCATTTCTCTGAAAAGTGTCTTTTATTTTTAATTGCATTTAAAAATGGAAGGAAGTACAAACAAAGCTTTCATATATGGTATGTACAAATAGGATTTCAAATCTATTTTGGGTCTGGTTCCTCAACGAATGAATGGTGCATAGCTTTGTGGAGACTCATGCTTTACCCTGAGCTTCTGCACATTCTAAGTTCAAGAGGGATCAGACCTTCTGCTTTTCAGACATGTTCTCATGTTGTAAAAGACCAAAGGATGCTCAGCTCATTGTCTCTCTACCTMGTGCTTCAATTTTTTTTATAGGAGGCTAAAAATAATTGCCTCAGCTGGAAAACATTAGCATGTAAATGGGCAAGACAAAGATAATTAAAGGAAGACGTATGTGTGCAACAGCATACATGTTTCTGCATATGCAGGTACAAATACAAATTAATTTAAAAATTGACTCTTAATTATGTAAATGTAATTTACATAAACCTGTAAATTCAGTTCACACGGCTACATGCTTAATTGAGGAAAATTCTTGTCTAAGAGCTGCTGCAAGCTTAAATGACAATGAATGGATCATCCACTGGGAGAGTAATTGACTGGATGTAAAAATGCTGCATGTCCATACCTTTATGCACATGTGATCCACTGGAGCACAGAGRCTGTGACTGCTCCAGGACAACACTGCTTATCCTCACTCATGTACCTTGCAGGTGTAGCTGTGTGTCCATACTCAGCAGGTGTGAGGTGCAGAAATATCCACCCAAGCTCCTCACAGATTTGTACCTCCCCAGGCCATGGTCCAGTGCGTCTCTGGGATGGGATTTCAAGTCTGGAAAGCAGGAGAGCGTTCAGATCAGTCATTCAGASTGATCAGCTTGGGCAAGATGCCCTGCTGGTAATGCTGAGTCCCTTGAGTGCCCGTCTGCTGCCCTTGAGTATGTGCTGTCCTCACACTCTCACAGAGCTGAGACCCAGGAATTTTCATCACCTTCCCTTTTCTCCTGCAGAATTCTCAGCTATTGAGAAAACTCCTGTCTCACAGSTCTGTTTTTCAGATGTGTGAGTGGACTCTGGAGAAACTGGAGAAGTTTGCAGCTTCTAAAGTGGTTCTATGTAATTTATTGCACTTTGAGACCAGCAAATTTATGAGACAATATAAGCACCGTACCTATAAAGCTGTTTTGTACTCACTTTTCAGAGTATGACTGTTCTCTAAAATATTTAGAGATATTTTTAATATTTTATTGTATACTGTGGTTTATAAGTAAAGACCTAAGAACTCCACAATGTTACGCTTGACATTCTCTTGCCAATATATCTAAACTCTATTGTTTCAAACTGTGCTTCAGCAATAATATCAACTGAGTTTGTTCACCTTAGTTTGTATCCTCTGGAAATAGTGTGAGGAGTCAGAATGAGAATTCTAGGAGAATCCTGTATACATTAGTACTGGCCAAAAAAAAAGGACTCTCCCCATTAAAAAAAA
>NW_026623235.1:7759495-7779671 GCF_030028575.1 Malurus melanocephalus
CGCATTGGAATGGAAAGTCAAGGGATTTTGTAATATGCAAACTGTCTCAATTACCTTTGTAGGTATTTTGCATTATTAAAGATTTTCAGGGAAAACATCTGAAGTTTAAGGATTGAATTTCTATATACCCTTCTATATATCCTAATGGTCGGAGAAGGTATATACATTCATTTTCTTCATCTATCTCTGTGTCTCAGAACTGTAATGAAAGATCTCCTAAAAAAAGAAGCAATGTTTCATGATGTGTGGCAGCCAGGGAAGAAAATTTACCTGGAAAATTGAAAAAAGTGTGATCACATTAAAATCTTTTGTAAAAATTACTACTGCTTAGCAGCATGTTTCTTCTGAGAGCTTCTGCTTCAGTACCTACTTGTGTGTTTGCTGTATGAAAACAGACTTTTGGAGTGGAATCTCCAAGGATTTGTATAAATCACATCTCAGAAGAGGGGTTGAATCTCGTTAAAATGTGCTAATGAGGTTGGAAGTTATCMTAAACTAGCTGAAATTCCTGAATTGGAAAGACAATTACTCTGGAAATGGTTACTCCCTCATGACAGGCCTAGCCTTTCTTTCTCATCTTTCATGAGAAATTCCTGTCCTACTGGAGGGAGATGTATTCAGCTGGTTCATAGTTGAGGTAGTTGGTTTGACAGAGTTGATTCCTCACCCAGGCTAGCACCTAAAGTTCAAGCCACAGTGTAACCATTTGTAAATATTTTTACAAATCAGGCCGGTGTCAAGAGGAAATACTCCAAACAGTGCTTAATATAGGACTAGTGACTCCTGTTTGGCTATAGACATCTAGGTTTACTTCTACCACGTGAAAGAGAAAAAAAAAGAATCTGGGCTCCTTCTGCATATACCCCAGATAAGGATCTGACACCGCAAGACTGCCCTTTGTGGTGAAGGCTCTTCTCAAGCAATAATGGTGGCAATGTGCTCCAGATTTTCAGAGCAGCAGCCAAATTTGAGAACTTCAGATCAAGTATCACTGTCAAATCACTGAATGTTCCTTTTTAAAGCCCTGCTATAGCCTCCCTTTACAAATACACCTGGTTCACATCACAGTCAAGATGTTCATTTCAGCAAACTCATCAAAGAGAGCACTGAGATAATCCTCATGGAAAGGTGAAAGGGCAGTCAAAGATAATGAACATCAACTAGATAATCTAGAGATCCACACATTAAAAAAAAATGATGGGGAAGAGATACACTTTCTACTCATCAACCTTTCTTAAGGCAGCTTGTGAATGTTTTCCAAATGCCTTAAAGGAAAAAAGTGTTAGAATCCATGATACAACACACATACTTTTAAAGAGGTGATTGGAGTTCCAATGGGTTCTGACCGAGACTAGAGCTCAGTTTATAGAGCAGTAGCAATTCTTTACCAAAACCATGAGGTCTTGAAATGCAGCCTCATAAAAAGCACTAATGAAAAATATATATTTTTTTTTTCTTAAAGGTGAAAGAAAAAGCAGAGATGTTTGTTTATAATCACCTAACCTCACACCCTTCAGTTTCACACTCAGAAATGGATGTTAAGTCTTTTAATATTAAGGGAAGTTTCCTAAGTGGATGTGGGAGAAGAAGAAACAAAACAGTTGCACTGCAAACACTCTCTGTGCTCTCCTCTGAGTATTCCCACAAGATCCAGACACACTATGAATAGTAAACTGTGTTTTTAAAAATGCAAAATCCGAAGAGTTAAGTCTGAAGCCAAACTTCAGATCTGGAAACCTCTGTAATTTGGGGAAGACTGAATCAGTATATGAACACTGTGGCTCAGACCTCATCCCAAAATATCACAGTTGACCTCTATCTGCCCTCAGTATGTCCTCTTCTCAAGTGACTGCGGCACCTCTGCTTGCTGTGGCCAAGAGCAAGACTGCACCCGAAAGCTGTGAGATGACAAAAAGTAGTRGAAGCCTTTTTTACTGTGATATTCTGCAGGATGCTTTTTTTTATTAGAGTCTGAAAGAGTTTTAAGTGAATGACTAAGTGTTATCATATCATTATGTCTTATCTCTTGAATAAAACCACAACAAAAATAACTGCAAGTTTCAGTGATATTTATTATCATTTGCACAACAATTGTCATGTTAAAATTAGCAGCTTTACTTCTATGATGTATCCTCAAGATCTGCTGCCAGTCATTGCCTACCACAGTGACTAAATRAACAAATATTCCACCATAATTTACACCTTTTCCAAATGACTGAGATGATTTTGGGGTTCATATACCCTGTGACATTTTGTACAACCATGCTCTGTTAAAAGCCACTGGATCTTCTCTTAATACGGGTAGAAAACCTCAGAACAAAATGCAGGTAATGGATCCTGTGAAAGGAGAAAGGGTAAGSATATGGCAGCTCCATGGTGTTGCAGTTAATATCTAAATAACTTATTTTTMCTACAAGGCCTCAAAACCATTTCTGTTTCAACTTGCAGACTTGCTCCTACAGTCATGCAACTCTAAAAAGGAAAGAAAAAGTGACCTCTTCCAAAGAAGTACRCCACTCATAGCAGGAAGGGTTTTTTAGATTCAAATACCTTGAGTGGCCAAAACAATTTGTGAACCACACAGAAATAAATTTTCCACAGAAGGGAATAGTCAGCACCTTTCTTAAAAATTAAAAAAAAAAAGGAAACAAAAAGAAAGAAAGAAATCAAAGATTTCATTTTGCAAGTAGGACAAAYACAAGGAACAGTAGCTTACCTAATCACTTTCTTCTTGGTATAGCTTTCATCTGAAAATATRGAGTGACTCACATTATTGACCATACACGGTATCTTTGTGTGTAATTTTTCTGACYGCAATAATTTGTGGTTGAAAATAATTATTTTCACTGAAAAAGAAATATTAAAAAAAATCAAAACCCAAAAATTCTAATTTTTCTTAATTTATTTTGCAAACTGAAAAAAACGAGCTAATTGTTTCTTATACCTCACTGTTATTCTTTCCAAGATATTTGGAAGTAGAGATATTTTATTACCCCTAATTGTAAAACAGGAAAACAAGAAGACAGATGGATAAAAAGCTCCAGATTTTCAGTGAAATTTAGGCTTTTGTAATCTACTGATTTCTAAGWGTCTTAACCAAGGTCAAAAAGATTTTTAAGAGAATGGGGACCTGAACTGAGTTAGTTCCATACTCAGTAGAACATCTTTCATCTTAAATGCTATAGTGGTAAAATCCAACGGTATTTTGAAAAAGAAATTCAAAAGTATATTAATACACAACTATGTTACTACAAAGTTCTCAAATTAGGAACACACATTTCTACTTTTTTTCTTTGTGTTATATAAAATGACAGCATCTTGGGGAGATGTCATTTTCAGCCACATCTGAAAATAATGTGCACATTTTAAAAAGCAGGAATGTGGGAAATCATGGTGATTTAGTGACTGCAGAGTATGTTTGATTTACCAGGGTTCCTAATTTGTGTCTGAACTCTAAGCGCTAAGGAAGAGTCTTTGACAATGCAGAAGAAGAGTGGGGGAAAAATCCAACAACAAAAAAACTTTGRCAGATTCTGGTAGACACAAAATAGTCTAAGAATCTAGACACAGGAGTTTGCATGGTCAGCAATGTGTCAAATAGCTGTATTGTTTTAAATCTTAATTTAGTGTTCAGGAATGATTACAGCTTGGCTTTCTTTTTCCCTTGTACTTAGTTCCTAATTTGTCTGAATCATACACACYTAATGAAAACCTTGCTTTATAGTTCAGGCGATGCAGCTCTGAGCTCAGTGGGGTTGTTTTCCTTTGTGCTCCAGGCATATCTACAATATCTGACTTGATTAATCTGTTGCCTTTGTGTAGCTCATTTTAAACGTCAAATGAATTGGTAATGTGGGAAAACATTCTGGGCCAAATTCATCTTCCAGCTACACCTGTGCTGCCTAAGCAAAATCCACAGCACCCTGTATCTGTGAAAAGAAAGCAGGACTTGTAGCTCATTCAGAACAAAGAAAATGCTCAAATCTTGGGCTAAATTTGTCAATGCTTGTAAGAGCTGGATAACTATAATTAAGCCTCTCATCAATATTAAAGTAAGTCCACCAAAATCAATGTTGTGTAAAACTTACAGGATGAAGATTTTCCCTTTACAGTGGTCTCATGCTCACAAGCCAGGATTTTTTCTTTTTGCTTCTTCATAAGGAAAATTTATTCATCTTTCCTTTTACATGTATCTGCATTTGCATTTTTCGTTGCCTGAAACATTTGTATAATTTTCATGCTTCCTACCTGAAATATTGATGAAACTGCATAAAGATATTCCATGTGTCTAACCAAAGGTCAGTAGAATATCCACAAAGTTTGGGATTTACTTCAAATTACTAACTGATGTTTCAACGTAGTGGAAAGAACCTTCAACTCACCTTAGACTTTTTCCATCTTTCCATGGCACTTTATTTTGACCAAACTAGTTTTGATTACCTACTCTAAATGTGCACTTTTTTTTTTCCCCCTAGTTTGGATGGGGTTTTTTGTTTTGATTTGGCTTTCATTTTGCCGTGGACACACTGTGATGGCTGCATAATCACCAGTGAGGTTACAGCACTGGGTGCCTGGGCACACCATGACTTTTGCAATATTTATGAGTTCATGGTCTTCTGGGAGGTATTTACAGATATAGAAGACAGAAAATCTGTCATCATTCAGATAACCTGAAGAAACTAAAAAGGGAATGGAAATGATCCAGTCAGAGGCAGAAAGCTCCAGCAAGTTTAGGACTAACTCCCATAACCTCCATGCTCCTGTGGCTGTACAAAATCTTAGAACTGAGGGACACCCCAAGAAAAACTGATGGACATCTCCAAAACTGTGATTCATCTCATCCTAATGAATGAATCCTAATGAATCTGTGGAATTACATTTCTCACCCCAGGGAGCCTGGAGAGAGACTGGGTGACTGACTCAGCCTGAATGTCTGACTTAGCTACCTGCAAACCCCCTCATCCTAATTAACTTTCTATAATCATCATTCATTGATTTTGTAGAAGAGTAACACAGAAGTCCAGGCTCTTGAATCTCAAAAGAATCTTTCTTAACCATCCTGCAGAGAATAAAGAAAGCTACTGAAAGTTAACACATAATATATTCAGAAGGCAGACAAATCAGACCACACACTGGTAAGATTATCCCCAAAAATCAAAGTTGAACTCAGTGGTGTGAGTCATTTGCATACTACAGATACACCCTTTTTTTCTGACTCAGCAGGATTTTTTTAGTGTGTTTTTTGTATATGGATATTTGCTTTTGAGCTCAACAATATTCTAAGAGGTTATGCTGGCAAGTTGCATCTACAGGTATCTCTTTTAGAAGCATCCCAGGAGGAGTCCAAATAGTGCTTTCTACAAAGKTGTGAATTCCTTGTCCACTTCAAAGGAAGGCATTCCTGCTGACCCAGCAAGCTTTAAGTGATAACAAAGCCTATGATGCAAACCTAGAGAAGYTGATCAGCAGTGAGAGTGCTTTGTACAATTGGGAGGTGAAAATGGGGTGCCTTTTCTTCACTTAGGGACAAATGATCTGGTGGGTGTACAGACCAAGATGCACTGATACAGGCCCTGCTGCCTCACCTGGTTCTTCTGCAAACGAAACTTAGGTCCAGCACTCATTACACCAGTGTAACCTCGAGTCACTCCCAACTTCAGATCCACAGCTGAAATACAATCTGTGTGCAGTGCAAGCCACATTGAAATAACAAAATAAAAAAAATTCATAGCCAGCAATAATGAAAAAGCAATTCTGAAGGACAGCCCTTTGTCAGCCCCTCTGATTAGAGAAGCTCTTCCCTTTTCCTCAGAGGCTGTCTGGTATCAAAGTGTTTTTTAGGCCAGTAACAAGCCCAGTGCAGCTGTTTTGATTAGCTCTCATTACAGATGTGGAGGCTGCTTATAGAAAAATGGCAACTTCAGAATCTTTTCTGCWAACAGCACTTTAATGTTGATCTCAGCAGTGTGTGGGTCAAGCTCTCCATTCCAATCCGCTGCTCATGAAATACCACAGTGAACACAGTGGTTCACTGGTTTGGTTTTGATGATTTAGTTTCTTCTATATTTTTGCTTTCAGAAAATACTGAACAGAATTTTGCCTTGCAAAGCCCATCTATTYTCTCTCTGTGCAGACTCCATGAGCTTTTGAGCAAGAAATATAGCAGCATATCTTGAATCAAAAGAAGGAAGAGTTTAATGATTTTAGTGACCTAAACAGGAAATAAGTTGTATGTCCATCCAAATCCCTGAAGGTCTACCTCTGGTTTAAGTTTTTCCTTTTGCTGAGTGAGGTGTCTGAGCTGTGAGTCCACAGAGAGGAAAGCTGGAGAGCAAAGCTCCAAAAGAGGAACAGGAACCRAAGGGAGGCTCATGGAATTGTCTTACAGAACAGCCTGTGCAGAAAGATGACTTCCTTCAGTTTGATGAGTTTGATGATCAGAAACCACTTTATGGAGATCAAGCTATTCAAAAGCAGCCTGAGCAGAAACATCAATAAGAGCTTCCTCTCCACRTGGGCTCCAAGCCTGGCAAGGGGTCACATCAAGAAATGAAGATTCCTTTGCCTGTGAGTCCTTGGGCTGCCATCCAAAGCCAACAGCAAGAAYGCCAGTGGTGGTGGAGGTTTGTGTGATGTGGTGTACCCTCTCCATCACTCCAAAACTGTCTATGCTTTCCTTATTCGCTTGTATTCTTGGAAATCCCAATTTTTTTATTTTTTTTTTTTTTTAAGAGGGTAACCAGAAACATTCTATAAACCAACAATATTATTCCAGAAATGCACTTTGCTGCCTGGTAGCTACCCACATCATCTTCAGTGCTTAACGRCAGTTTACTTTTGAGGCTGTATTTCTCAGTGTGCCCAAAGTTTTGTGGTTTCCTGAYCACTGTGSTCCTYGGGGACTGATGAACACAATCATCTYAAYACAGGATTCAGTGCTGGATTCAGTACTGACAGGAGCACAATCACCCCAGTCTGGCCCTGCAAGTAATTAAATGCCTAAATCACGCAAAATTTAGTGAGATTGAAGCACAGGCKTTTGTCAYCTGCCTTTATCCACTTTCAGCTAGYRTAGTACAGGTTTGACTCCAATGTGAAGATCACAAAAATAYGTGCTGTTTAATGATCCTCAGGGTGCAAGGAGGTTTTACCAGCAAGCAATACTGGAAATGCTACAATGATTGATAGGAAACATGGAAATTATTAACTTATCACCAGACAAGCAGAGATGGTTTGGAAAGCAGGTACAGGATCATCAAAAGCAGACACAGTGTTGCTAAATCAATTTTTCTCTATACCTCTTTCAGCCCAGTTTTTTCCTAGGAATCCAGATTTTTCTAGATGGATTACTCCACTATAACTCACTTCTGCAGCAAATACAGTTACATACAGAATCTTATTCCTACTTCAATTRCACTSTARCTTATTAATACGGATTACTTAATGRTTTTTCTCTTAGACAATATTAAGYAGTCAYTGGCTCAGAAATRTAAYTGACYGCAGTGATAAGTTCCACCACCCAATATACTGTCAAGGAAAGGTATTTGTTGTAGCAGTTYTAGAGAATTGTCCTTTGAGAGAGGCATTTTAAAGTGTTCACCTAAATTACAGTTGTGCCATAAATATGACAAGTTTAAACTACAGCAGCTGAGAAATTATATATATGAAAAATTACAGGGATATGATCTTTTTGCGCTGGCGCATAAAGATTTMATCTCCTGGGTTAAGTACCCAGAACACAGCAGTTGTGTCAAGATAATAGCAAGAATGATGCTCAGAGAAATGTTTCTCATGGTTATTTCTCAGAGCTTTGATGTTTTCTTTGAAGGAAATGTCTTTTGTGGAGTACAGGTGCAAAGCTTGTGTGGTGGCCCCAGGGTGAGCGCTCTTCTGGTGAAACACTGCAGGAAGGCAAACAAGGCCAGTGACCACTGAAGGGTTGCTCTGAGTGTCAGTTCATCTCTGAGCTTCTCAAGTTGTAAGAATGCCCCAAACATCCCTGGTCAAAGCAGCACAGGTGTCAACCAGGAAAATCATAGTATTCCCGCAGAATTTGGCAGAGATTAAGTCAAGAAGATGGTATGAAGAATTCCTTGAACCTCTGTAACAGTACCAGAATATCCTAAAACTTTCTGAGAGATCTAGGTATTCTGGGGTGCATAATCTGTGGAAAATATGTAGACTTTCTGTGATAAYAAATATTGCTTTTTCCCTACAATTGTTCATGGAGTAGCAATTATAAACTTTACTTGTTACACCTACCCTGTGTAACCATTCCCATTATTTGCTAGGACTATGGTAGATAAACAGGCAACCATTAAACTGTAGATTTTTGTGTGAGGGTTACTCTTGTTCAATATTCCAGCTGAGCTCCTAACCCTCCTCAGCTCCTCAGCAGGAGTCTGAGAGGACCTGAGGTACACTGGGTACAAACACAGCATAAATTCTGTGACAAAATAGATCAATGTCMTCTTTAGTGTGCAAGTGAAGGGTACTGAGCCAGCAGAGCGGAGACCACACTCCCTGTGCAGCTCAGACTTCTGCTACCCTCTATAGAAGAATGATGCACACTTCACTGGCACTCTACACCTTTTAATTGCTGTAGAAAAGCTGGAAAGTGTTCATTAAAATAAGCTTAAAATGCAAAACGTTTTGAAGATGATGAAATTTTTGTTCATGGAGACACTTAAAAGGTCTTAATTTGCTTATCTGATCAGAAGAAGAGAGGGAGAGTTTACAGGTATGAATCCTTTTCCCAGGAAGAAGTGAGTGGGTACTAAGAAGTGCTTTGATCCAGGAGGCAAAGGCATCCTGTATTACAAGACACAATGGCCAAATATTTAACAGGGAGCATTGTTAACCAGTACAACAAACCAGTAACCAGGGCAGATGGATTGTCTTTCTAGAGTTCTTCTTTAAGATGAAATAGAAGCAGATATCGTTTTCATACGAGAATAAATAGGTGATATTTAAAGGACTGTAATATAGAAGAGTCCAAGGTAAAAAGTCTAATAGTACCTCTTAGCCTTTAACTCTGTTAAATCATTTCCATTTTTGACATATATATTTACTTTGTTCACATAAAATAAGTTGCTGTTAAAAACACACATTCAGAAAGGAAAAAATCAATCAAAGTCGAATCGCAACAAAAAGTAAATGCACAAGGCAGATTCATACAGAATCACACAGAAAATGCTGCGTTGGAAGGAATACACAAAGATCATCGAATTAAACTCTTGATACAAAGTTGCCAAGCACAGCACCATCTGCAAGAGTCACACCTTGTGCCGGAGAGCATTGTTCAAACACTTCTTGAACTCTGTCAGGCTTGATTCTGTGTCCACTTCCGTGGGGAGCTGTTCCAGTGCTCAGCCTCCCTCTGGGTGAAGAACTTTTTCCAGTATCCAAACTAAACCTCCCCTAGCACAGCTTCAGACCATTCCCTCAGGTCCTGTCACTGATCCCTTCTCACCAGAGAGCAGAGTTCAGTGTCAGTCCCTCCTCTTCCCCTCACAAGGAATTTGTAACTGCAGTGAGGTCTCCTCTCAGTCTCATCTCCTCCAGGCTGAACAGAACAAGTGCCCTCAGCTGCTCTTTATAGGATTTCCCCTCCAGGTCCTTCACCATCCTTGTTACCCTCCTTTGGACACTCTCCAAAGTCTTTCTTGTATTGTGTCACCCCAAACTCTCCCAGCACTCGAGATGAGGCCGCTCCAGCCCAGAGCAGAGCAGGACAATCCCCTCCCTTGCCCGGCTGGTGATGCTGTCCCTGATGTCCCCCAGGACAGGGCTGGCCCTCCTGGCTCCAGGGCACGGGGGGCTCGTGTTCAACTTTCCACAGACCAGGACCCCCAGGCCCCTTCCCACAGCACTGCTCTCCAGCCTCTCATTCCCAGTCTGTTCACACACCCAGGGCTGACCCATCCCATGTACAGAATCCRCCACTTTCCCTGGTGAACGTCATATATTTGGTGATTGCAGGCTACAAATGTAAATAGCTATGTCTGTTGCATATTAAGAAAAAAAAAAGTGCAAAAATTACTTGTAAGTGTTACTTTATATTTCTCATTAAATGTTTTCTGCATTTAAAGYTGTTGAAAAGATTCTAGTGAACACAAAATCAGATAAAAGCTATAGGTCTGAGCCCTCCTCACTTTTCGGGTTCTTCATGGTCTACTGGGATGTGGACATGTGCCCTACAGCATTCTTTTCACAAAAAGTGTCTATTTTCTTATAGGAAAAAAACGTTTTTGTGGAATAAATCTCCCAAGGACACTTTGGATGGAACACTATGGAACTGGATGTCTCCTATGCATCTTGTAGATATCTAATAAATAACATTTAAACCATACTCATGGTAAAGACAACCCTTTAAATTGTAGTTTGCATAATGCTAAACATGAACCAAGAATGTCCATTTTTCACTAGACATGAGGAAACATCAAGCCAAACTACATAGTAGGATTATTCTGTAGTTCTTTAGGTATCATCTTGAGGAAATCAACTATTACTCACTTTTTTACACGCAAGAACACCTCAGTAAATTGTGGTGATTCAGTCAAAGTCACCAGATACACARGTGGCAGAACTGGAAGAAGACTTGGATGTCTTGAATGTCTGAAAAGCTCTGTAGTCCATGCTTCAAGCAGCTACAAATTTTTCTTTTCCAAAATATATAAAATTCCTTCACATTTCTTTAAATCCTTTGTGCTTAAGTTGTGTTCAGGCTTTATATAAGATTTCTTTTCTGTATGTATTTGTTCTACGCACGCTGCTGGCAAAGGGAGGAGGAAAGCTGGCCAAAACTCAGGTATTTTACTGTACATCTGGAAGCTGATTTTGAAGACCTGGGGCAAAATTCTGGCCCAACTGAAATTAATGGCAAAACTTCAATGGGGCAGAATTTCACTCCTGGGAATTAAGCAAAAGTATCTCCACCCTTATAAGAACGGAAACTTGCTTTCAACAAGACATTGTTTGCTACTACCTATYCCACAGTAGTTCAAAAAAGAGTTTTGTAATCAGTTCAGTGAGCTGTTTAAAGGAAATATGAATTAAAATCGTGGTAAATTCCATTTTACCAACTTCTGAGTACAGAGACCAATTAATCCATGTACACAGAAAAGGAACCCTTATATTGGAGAGACCTTTTTGTTACTGATTTAGAGTGGGGCAGTTTCTGTTAATATTCTTTTTTTTTCCCTCAGATTATACTTTTGCATATGTCTGGATTTGCTTTGATAAAATTTATTATAGGGTTAAGGTAACAAGTCAAAAGAAGCAATACTGCYTCTCACAAAATCATAAACAGTCAGAATCTGATATCCTAAATAAAATAAATAAAAAAATAAAGCAATAGGGCTAGAGGGAAAAATAAAACTCCTTTTTATTTCAAACAAATGTTAATTCAAAGCTAAATGGAAAAAAACCACCACAATTGCTTCTAAGACTTATATGTCTGGGCCTCATTTGTATAGAATTTTCCAAAATCTTTCACTTCTAAGGACCTAAAGTCACTCTGTGCCTTGTGACTGGATGCTACAAGGCATTGTTGAAACTCAAGCTTTAGTCTGAGTCATCACAACAAAAARATGCCAAGAAATATGTCCAGATGTTCCCTATTCTCCCATCTTAAAATGAAGACCAAGGGGATAAGTAAACCGGAATGGAATCCTTCTTTTGTTTTTGCAAAGGGTAAAAACTCTGAAATCTTTGGGGCTGACCACTAGGACTTCAGAATACTTGAGTTTAGGCCATCAATGAAATGTGCTGCTGAAAGAAAATGGACTCTGGATGTGAAGCCCACCAAAGTGCCATGCAACAAAATCAGTCATCCAGGTCCAAGCAAATGTCAGCATCAGTTTTATAGGAGGAATTTTACATCATTATTGGTTAATTCTGCAAGTTCACAGTGAAACGCTAAAGTCTGGTCCTAATCCAGGCTATTAAACTGCATTATTTCTTTCCATTTACTTTTTTTGGAAGCTTCCTCTCTCWCACACATTTTATTTTATTTCCTCTCTGGTCAGGTCTCAAGGCACTCACTGCCCAGCTTCAGACAAAGCATTTTGTCAGGTGCTGCTATCCTAGTAACCTCAGTTAGTAGYGGATTCACATACATCACTTTCCAAGATGGCAGTGCTGAGGTTACTGTGAGGAGACACAAACAAGGAGGGCTATAAATTACAGCAGCACATTTAGTGGGCACAGAGGAGCACAGCGAAGCAGCACGTCAGCTGCCTTTTTGCTTATATTCTCATGTACTTGGAAAAGAAAGATATAAACACTCATCATGTTCTAAGTATGACTCAAGCATATTAAAATTCATGCTTTGAAATGCATTAATTACCTGCTGAAAGAGCTAAAATGACATATGAGATTTTGGGRTCAGTTTGAGTCAGCCAACATTGGGATTTTGTGCAGGTGCTGCTAAAGTGTGAGTCTGCCATTGTTCTAAAGTTCAGAAACAAGGAGAGTGGGCAAAGGGAAAAGTCACAAATATTCCAATAAATGGTGTTGGAGGTATTTYTACTAAGTAGTCCATAGTATTAGGAAAGTGTTTCTCTTCAGACAAGTGAGGTCAAACTATCGAGAGAGCTCAGAGCTAAATTTACAAGCATCTAGAGCAGGGGGCAAACTTTCAAAAGAGCTCAGCTTAGGCTCACTTGTGACATTTATTCCTTAGCCTGGCTTAGCCTTATTTTATAAGGCATACATATTTCATAACATGCACTTTTATGATTCACCTTATTATCATGCTTTTCATTCTGTTTGCCCATCTTTCTGTGTCCTTTCTTTTCTTTGCCGTTTCTCTCGAGTCTTTCCCATTTATGTTCTCCTCTTTGCTCTTAATCGTAATGCTTTTTCTTTCCCTCTGTCCTCACTCCTATTGAGTCAGTTACTAGTGATTTTATTTCCAATYCATTCTACCATTACTAATGCATGTGAAGGTTATTAAGTATCACTTACTTTTTTCTTCTCCCAAAGCCCTTGTGCCTTTTCCTAATACAAAAATAAATGCAGGATGGCCAAAGATGGGAGGTGAGGCACAAAAGGGGGTGTTCACAATATGAGGGTATAGATTTCATGATATTTGGAGCTACAGGATGAGGCAGTAAAATTCAAATGACTGGAAAAGGTGTCCAAGTTCTGTTTGCACCATCTCAGGAGAGATAAATGCCTGGCACCAGCAGTCAACAGGAACCATTTGAAGGTTTATGTGAGAAATACTGTCTCTCCCTTGAATAAAAACAATGAGCCCAGGCAGGCAGGCAGAGAAACACCTTTGCAAAACTGGAAGTCATTGTGCTAAACTGCTTCCTGTCTTCATATATTTGGCCAGGGACAAATAGCTTGATGTTCTGGTGCCAAGGCAGGTGRTCCAACTCTTGCAACTAATCTTTTCCCAGAATCCCCTTTGTAACAGCCTGAGGATTTGGAAGACACTGAGGAGGCTTCAAAGCATGTCTTTCTGCTTRCTGAAGCTGTATGTCACCTTAGCTGTGCATCGTAGGATATGAGTTTCCTTAAGCCAAAATAAAGAGGCAAACTGGTTGGATAACTATTTAAGATTTTACTCAGCTTTTGGCATCAGTGGGAACTTTTTGTCTTACTTATATGACTTATTACCAGTGTCCATGTTCACTGAGAGTCTGCAGGGCTCAACACAATGATCTTGTCCACAGTGCACACACCTTCAGAGCTGGATCCTGACGGGCTCCCCTCCTCTCATGTGAATATGACAGTGAACAGAGAGTACTCAGCACCCAGGGGACCTTGGGCTGTTCACATATTCTTGTTCTGTTAAAAGAAAGGCAAGAAAGGCCTTTGGTTGAATATAGCACAAAGTGAGATACATGTCCCCCATAATTACCCAATTTAGCAGTAAAAAAGGACACCACACTTAGACCTGGAAAAGGGTAGCATTTTTGGGAACTGTTTCGAAACAGACCAAATTTGAGTCAATGTCCATCTGATATCACTTAGTTGTTGTGGTATCATCTTTTGAAGTGGTTTCTTTCAGCATTGGCTTGGGCCCATAAACCAGTCAGCAATGGCACATGTTGCCACCCACATTTAACTGAGAGGCAAGCAAGGCACAGCTGGAAATTGTCATTGCTCCAGAAAGAGCAATAGAAGCAAAGCAAATGAAGAAATTGCTGACTCATGTCATTGGCTAGCTTGGTTTTCAGGAATCTGATGGTTTTTGAAGGGATGAAATCTAGAACTGTTYAATTGTATATGGGGAGATGACAGGATCCTGTCAAAAATTGTCTGTCAGAAGATACTAGCTCATTCTGACTTCAAAAGGCAAAAATTTGAGTTTCCTTCACTGAAGACCTTTATGGATTTTTACTGTAATTCAGCAAAAATAAAAAACTGGCATATTTAATTGTCAGTGAGGATTTCTGGGAGAGGTAAAGAAAAGCAGTGGTGGTAGATCTACACAGCTTTAATGAAAGAAAGAATAAAGCAGGGCTAATTTGCTGAAATGTAAGAAGTGAAATTTTGCCTGAAGTCTAATAACAAAACATTAGAGCAACAAGTAGAACAGTGAAGAAATTAATCAAAAGTAAATAGACCATAAACTTGCAAGACTCTGAGAAAAATGCCAATTTCTATTATAAAAGCTCAGTGGATGAATGAAAAACTCTCTTTATCTTCCTTTCTCCCACAGAATTTTAAAAATKGTGTGAAGGTATGGTAGTAAATATCTAGTAGTTTATTTTTGTTTAGTTTTTCTTTGTGCTCCCCTGCAGTTCTGTAATAACATTTTCTGCATCTTGTTAATTATTTGCATTACAATAATAGAATAAGGAGCATCAGAGATCAGACTCTCACTTAAGCGCATTGCACAATGTTAGTAAGTGTCAAAAATGTAAAAAAACCACAAAACCAAAAAAAAAAAGAAGGGGTACTTTCTTCAGTTTAGAAACTGAGCATTGAATTATCCCTAGTTTATAGAAGGAGCACTAAGTTCCTTTAGACTTCAAAAATCTCAATTGAGGACACAGAAGTGACAGAGTGCCTTGGAAGTAGAACAAGAATATTCAAAGTATGGAGGAGCAGAAAACAGCTCTTCTGTATCATAAAGCATATCCAAGCTTCAAAAGGAGGAAACAAATGAATTGGAAGCTCCAGGAAGGCTTGGTAACAGGTACTTTTATGTGATGTGGCAGATCAGGCTCACAGATGTTCCAGAARACAAGAGGAGACTTGAGCTAGAATGACGAGTGCTGATGGTGAGGGCCTGAAACTCTGCATCAGTTCATCTCTGTTTGCAGTCATCCTAGAGCTGGGAAAACAGTCCACAGGAATGATGGGACATTTTAGCTTTCATGAAGTGTCAGTTTTCATCAGGTAACTGTTCTGCAAAAAAAAAAAGCTTTTCCCCCTGCTCTGAGTCCTTGTTTATCAGGATGTAGTGCAGGCTGGCTCCATTTTTTTCCCTTAATACTATTTTATGGACAAAAATTTCATGCATTTGTGCCATTTCATGTGTTTGGATTTCAAAAAGATACTGGAACCATACCACAAAGTAAAATGCAACTGCTTTCAATGTTAACATCCCCTGGTCACTCCTGGCAACACAGACCATCATTTTYCATGGATTAAGTTAACTTTAAACATATTTCCTTCAAATGAATTATGGTAGGTTGAAGACATGCAGTCACTTCTTCTAGTCTCAACTAGCCTTTGTTTTCCGCACCATTCATTCCAAAACTGACAACAGGAAAGGTCAGGTAGGTCATGCCTAGCTAGTCCCAAATGCCACAGTATATTATCCAAGACAGAGAATATAATTATCTTTTCACAAGTGGCAATTAGTAAGAATAGCCCCCATCAATTCTATTTAACATTCAACATTTGTAATGTGGCAGAAGCCAAAGAATTACAACAGCAAGACCAAGTTACCTTAATAAGGTTAAAACTCTCATCAGATAGAGAAGAATTTTGTGTGAGTAGAATTGCTCAAAAATCTGCAAGTTGAAGAAAATATTTATTCAGAATACTTCAAAATATTTTTGTAAAATATTCTGTTGTGAAAATATGTATTTGGTTAGGCTGTTCCTTCTGCATCCCAGAATACCTTACAGCTGCAATGGATAACAAATAAGGAGCAAATTATTTAGTATTATTATGGGATGGTATACTGAAAGTATTATGACCTCTTTTCCATAGAGAAGCAATTTTTTTTAAAAGGGAGAAAACTATCCTCTTTAATACAAAGCTAATTTATACAGGACAAGGGAAAATGGAGTTAAAAAGAAGTTAAGTAAGCAGTTAGAAAAGAGATAGTTAATTTGAGATACTTCTGTTTCTGGATGCCTGATGTAAGTACTCGGAATTATTTTCTGAAGTTTTCAATTGTGGTCTGGCTTCAGCCCAGATCTCCTCTCTTCCAGGTCTGTGCTATAACCACAAGATTATTCTTCAATCCCTCTACAGTGAATAAAATGAAATTATACAGATATTCAAAGTCTTCATTTGGGTATCTATGGACTAAGACTGAAAGTATCCTGGATCACCAACAAAGAGTTCATACATTACAAACGTTTATTTCCTATCATGCCATATCCACGGGATTGTTTCTTTGCCAAGTTAACTTTCCTATATGTAATGGTCTCCAGTTCCAGCACTGAGTGAAATGGCCTTGGATTTGATCATGTGGSACTGTGCTATGCACCGTTAGCCTGAACATCTCTGATTTCTGTCTCTCTCTGATTTCTTCCGAGYGATGTCTATTTTTCTCTTATTTGTCTCAAAACTACAAAGTCCTTTTCTGATGGATTCTCAGTTGAAAATTTCTTTCCCTGTTTTATCAGGGGAGCAAATACATTCAACTTGGCACCAGACTCACAGAGAATTCCAGTAATTCCCACAGCAACTTAGCCACAAGCCATTTGGGATGATCACAGAGATGCCCTATGGGAGGGATTGAATTAAATTTCCCCCACTTCTTTCAACAGCTGAAAAACACACTTTATCCTTCCTTCCTTTCTCAAAGAGCACAGCCAGCCCCTGCTAGTCAATCCAGCACACACTTGCATCAGACTCTGACTGTATTTTGCATCCAGATAAATCAAGTTTCTGGTAGTTATCTAGTAGTATAAAAAGTCATAAATTATATGAAGAAAGAGTCATTTTCCTTTTTACTTTTTTCCTTTTTAAAAGGAACTGGCAATGCTGCAGATAACTGACTGAAATTGAAGACGTTATTAACAAAACCTRTACCAGAAGTGCCAGAGTTTACAGGATTCCTGATAAAAAAAGGAAAGACTTATTGTTAATTGGCAACTACCCTAGAGCTAGCAGTGCAGTGTGATGATGCAGAAGCAAATGCACTATGCAGTCARGTTTGTCCCAAGCATTTGCGGGTAGCTCTGGAAGACTCACACAAAACTCTTCTATAGRAGCATGGAGGGGCTTTGACAAGCTTTGACTGTGACCCAGTTCATTGAAAGCTTTAAACCTTTTCAGTATTACCTTATTGCCTCAGTATTATCAAAATTCACCTGATTTCAACACAGAAGCTTCATACTTAGCCAGAGCTGATACAGAATACCTTTTTATTGGGACTGGATCAGTGACCAGTAGCACATCATAGATTCTTTTTCCATCTTCTACCATAAAGATGAGCATAATGACTCAGTATCATGTAGTTGACAATTATGGCTCTATCAAGACCTTTTACATGTTTCATTCATGCAGAAATTACTTTTTCTCCTCTCCATCTGCCAAAAAGGTGTAACTGTCATGACAAACATTTCCTTACAGTTTACAGAAATCACATTGGACCTCAAGACTGAGGATAAAGCTACAAAGGGCCCTGGCTGGTTACTAATGGAAGAATTTGTTTAACTGCCTCAAAGTTTATGAGTTTGGTCTTTCCAATTGCTACTTGATTACAGTGGTGCATGAGATGCTAAAACTAACCTCAAGCACTTCATATGAGACCTAAGAAGGYCACGATATAAATCTTCACACAAAACACAAAAGAAAAGAATCAAACCCTGCTGGATTTTCATGTGCATGAGCCTGAGACAGTAGGATATTTGCCTCAGGCCACACAGAGAGTCATCATCAATGTCAGGATTTGAGCCTCAGGCCCCCAGGTATGTTGATCTAAGCCTTCCACTTGCAGTTGCCTCYTCCAGGCTCAAAGGAAAGGACTGTTCAAAGCTCTCCACTGTGAACTCACCACAAGTCTGAAGAAAACCCAATTAGTTACCAGCAATGACCGCACCCTGACCCTCATTTCAAATGCTTGTAACATTAATTATTAACCAGCCAAAGAACTAAAACCTTGCAAGGRGCCTGAAGCATGGATCAACAATAGCATGTGATGTGCTGGAGACAGACAAGAAAATGTCAGAGATGCTCTTTTCTGATCTATTCTTTGGCATTTGGCCACCCCTTGAAACCTCTTAAATAGACACATCCTACTTCTCCAAATTTGCTTTTCTTGAACTGCTACAGAAAGAAGAGGAACTGCCAAGCAATAAAATTAAGGAAAACAATGGGYTACAGAGGAACAGTTTCCACTGTGAATATCACTGACAGCATCATTTTAAAGCACAAAGGTGAAAGGACCTTTTAATAGGTGCGGAAATCCTGGTAACACACTCTCTTTGTTTGCGAGCTGCCGAGGTCAGAAAAAGCTTGCCTGAGTTCTTTATGTAGAAATGTCTAACATCCTTGTTCCTGGCTCACGGGAGGCACCTCCTAATGCCTGCTGTCAACTCATTTGTGACACRTAACCGTAGTCAGAAAGGGCTTGAATTGCCGGTTTTGTAATGCATACACACATTGTTCGAGATTATCTAACAACATTAGCCTCTGGGAAAAGGATGGCTTCAGGGCTCTAATTAAAAGAAATCATAGACAGTCAAATCAAGCGCTTCCTATTTGTATTTTATTTAATAAAGAAGGAATGACACAGATAGAATTTCCCTCAGCCTTGTCTTTTCAGTAAGGGGCAGGGGGGTGCAATGGGCCTTTCAGAGCTCTGCAATAGCCGTAAAGTAGTCCCAAATCGATTGCCATCCCCAAACCCATTCTCTGAAGGCTTAATGGTATTTTCACGTGGGATCCAAAGCAGGCGGTCTTCAAGGAAAGTTATTGCATCTGGTGAAAAAAATAAAGTTGACATTTTTTGACAAGACCCTAAAGTATGATTCTCCCAAGAGGGTTGTAACATAGAAGAGGCTGAGCAGGTGGTAATAATCAGCATTACATACATTTGAGCATTTTCTATAACATGGATTACCGTGGAATTCCTTCCTCCCCCTCCTCTCCTGGGGGAGACTTGCACAAATTGCAAGCATTTTCAAGTCTCTTTGATAAGCATTTCTATCACCAGCTTCACAGCTGTAGCTAGATTGTTTAAAATATATAAAACATAGCCCCACCCCCCAGCAGAGATAAGGACTATGGAAGCAGAGGACTGTCTCCCCTCTCTTTCTCAGTTCTTACTTAACAAGTTTTCCAAATGCTACCAAAAATATATTCTACTRTATCTCAGAAAGTCAGTGGGTAAAMCCAAAGGTAACTAAGCAATGCTTAGTGTGTGATTAGAAAAGGGAGAGACTAAATTCAAACTTTTGATCCCAATGCTCTTGCCTACATCAGAAAAAGGTCAATAGGAAGGAGATCTAACCACARCCAAAGCCACTTTCAAGGCTGGTGGAGGAATATCACAAAGAAAATGAGATGTGGCAGTATTTCTCCCATGTGTGCAGCCATATTTGAGCTCTTCAAAGTGGGAGCCTTGGATGCCATCCTGATTTTGGGAACACAGCTCCCTATGTTGAGAAAGGGTTTCTGCCACAAAGGCCTTACAATTTAAAATGATGCAATGAAACAATTAAGTTGACATTAGTAAAGGCTTTTATAATTAGTTTGGTAGTATCTTTTCACTGAATAGTAAATTGACAAAAAAGTGCAGTTTCTGGAGGTCACTGAAGCAATTAGGAAGTGGTGAGTGGTTTCTGCCACAAAAAAGGAGAAGAAATGAACTGTGGAAATAGGGGATAGAGAAAGGCCTTTCAAGATAATTACTTATTTCTATCCAGAATTTTTAATCACCTTGTAATTTTTAATTTCAGAGCATTTTCTTTGTTTTTATACCTTGCTTTTTTTTGGTTTTGAATTTAATGCTATATTTCTTTTTTTT
>NW_026623235.1:7780367-7834853 GCF_030028575.1 Malurus melanocephalus
TTTTTTTTTTTTTTTTTTGCCAGAACACTGCAATATGCTTTTATTTTACTTAAATTCTGGAAGGGCTTCAGCAGAGGGAAGCCACAATAAAACTTTAGCATGTTCTCCCATGGTCTCCTCTGACTAAATAATGTTCAAGTTTCAGCGCAGTGAGGGATTTATTTCCAAAGCATACAAGCAATTTCCCCTGTAGCCAGAGAAAATAAATTATAATTTTTCTGGTTCATTTCTATCACTTGTGTTGCAACTGTGTCTAACAGCATGATMAAGATCTGTTTATTAGGACAATATATTCTTACATGAAGAAAGTTAATACTCATTTTTGCTTTAAAAGATCATTTTGTTAATGATATTTGAATAGTTCCTTGGAGGTATTAGGGACATATCCGGAGAAAGTGTCTCTCTGTGTAGAAGAAGGCTGAAGAGGCTGCAATAATCTTGGGATATGTACAGGATTGTCTGCCTGTGTTTTGACAGTCTCTGCAAATTCATAGCCCTTTTGTGAACTAGCATAAAGAGGAGAGAACTGGGTATTACTGCAGCCTCAATAAAATGAAGAACTTAAGTTCCCTTTCAGAGAACTTAACACGATCTAACCATCACAAATCAGGGTCAAATTTGAATCATTGCTGTTTCAGATAATGCCTTTATTCAAGAAAAGTGCCCAGCCCTGGCCTTATGCCCCTTTGTCCTCGTATTTCTCAAGTGAGCTCTATCAGATGGGTGCAATGGTTTCCCTCTGCAATGCCTTCTTCAGCCATTTCACAGCTTACAAGGATGCTCTAAATGGAAAGAAGATCTCTTTCAGTCCTCAGCCCTAYAGGTCCTGTCTTGAGGATTGGGACTCCTGGACCAATCAATGAACTCATGTCTTGACTCACCTTGGACAAAGCCCTATAACCTTGAAATTTCTAACTCCACTCAAAATTTGAAGTCAGTCTCTGCAGGTTCATAAATAAGGCATTTAAAGCTTATTTCAGCTGCCTGAGTGTTGACACAGTAATAAAGCAATCCAGAATGAATTATGATGTTCTCATGTGACAAGGGATGTCATCCTTCTATTGATGAAGTAAAATATTAAAACCAATGACTTTTGTCTGATACCTGGAGTCACATAAATGCACATGGGAGAGCAGACTGCAAAATGAGAGCTGGCACTGAAGGTGGCTGAGGTTTGATTTGCATACAGCCAAGTAAAACAAACTAAATAAAACATGGATGCAAGAGCAGTATTTGTACATTAAGGGGAATATAAAAGATTGGTTTCACAGACGTCTGTTGGGAAAGATAAAGCTTATTACTAACAACTAAGCCTGTGTACTATGATGCTTGCTGATTCTGAGCTCAACCCATTAGCCCAGTTTGTGGTTCAGGGCCTTCTTCTGTTGATGTTTTGCAAGTTCTCATTAAGGGAAATAACATAAGCATTCCCACAAAAGCTGGTCATGGTGACAAAACACAGAGAAGGAACACCAGCACCAGAATGGAGTACACTGGTCTCAGGGAGTTTCTTGCCTTTAGGTTCAGTAGTGCCTTTGGCTAATGGGACCATACTTAGTTAAGCCAACCACTTAAAGAGATCTTCAGACTCTTTTCCTTCTGCTTCCTTTTTCCTCACTTTGCAAGCTTCCTCCTATTACACATCTCGTTGCTGCTTACTCTTGCTTTCAGATGAAACATTTGCATGGACACAGCAGGACGCAAGGCTCTGATTTCCATTCCCACAYAGAGTTCCCTTTTCCAGCAGGGAGCAGTGAGATCTTGAACCTCAGAGAGAGAATGGAGGGCAATTTCTCAACTGGGGAAAGTGCAGCAGAAAATGTGGTGTGAATTAACACATAATTCCAAAACAGTGGCTTTGGTAGCTGTCAGCTCATCCACGATGAACTTCAGTAAAAAAGGTTCATCTCTGCTTGGACAAACACATCCACGATGCACTGACATCTCTCACTGCTCCTGATGCCACTGCACACACTGCCCAACATCAGCCAGGCTCCAGTTTMATCAACAAAACTATTGACTTTTTATTGTAGGTTAACTCTGGAGGCTTGAAATGAGAAAAGTTCCTCTCCTRCAGGAAACTTCCCAGAGTCTAGCTGAAGTCAGTGCAAGTAAGGAATTGTCAGATGTGCTGCTCCACCTCCACCTGCATCCCCTGCATTTGAACCACCATATTATGTCAAAAAATTAGGTCTCCCCAATTTGTTGAACTGAGATCAGGATAAAAATATTGGAACAGTGTGAGGTGTTTAATGACATGGTTCTCACGGTCCACARAGGGCAAATAAATCCTGCATGGATTTCATATTTGCATGAAGAATTATACATTATGACATGAGACATTTGATACTATCTTTACCATTACTGAATCTTTAAAAGGCATTGGGCATTGGGTTTATGAGAATCTTCTAAACTTGAAATTTGGGCTCTTTATGTAAAGAAAAGACTTTCTAAAGTATGTGGGATAGCTCATACAAGAGCTGTTACTTTTATTTCCTGCACTGCTTGCCATTTACTGGCTTTTGCATCTGACTTCTCATTTTACATATAGGAAACTAGATTTTATGCCCTTTTTTTACTTAATTAATCTTCAGAGTGCTCAGCAGCCTATACTGGACAAATATGGAAGAAAATWCATGAAAAAGTGAGTCTTTCATGCAAAATAGCCCATCTAATGGCATGCTAGTTGCAATCTCCTCATGTTTTGTTCTGCAGAATACATCCCTTKACCAAAGCTGAAAAGATATGCTGATACACCATTCATGCAAGGGAAATATTTATGCTCTCAGTTTGCCATTGGCAGAGACTCTTCTTTCTAGCAAAATAGCTGTGGCCCACATAAATGCTGACTCGTAATTGTAAAACACATGGTCTAAATGCCATTTGTAAGCCTGGGGTTGCTCATAAGTTCTGGAGACTTTGAGGCCAGTGCCCTGAGCCAGATGCGAGGCCCAGATTCTTTTAATGTTCAGTGTGATTGAAAAAGAGCCTCTACCCTGTTACTGGAGCTGCTAAAACCAATTGCACAAGATGCAGTGTTAGGCATGYTTCAAACATTTCAGGAAGAGATTAGTTAAATGGTGTGCTGGGCCTTTTCCTCCAGCTGGGCCCACAAGCAGCAATAGCAAATCCAGACTTTTCACTGAGGTTGGTAATTAGGTCTGCCTCACTCCCAGGAGATTAATTCTCTGCAGAACAGATTATTACAGYCCAGCTTCTGTATCCATGGGCAGGCTCAGTCAGCAGGCTGATTTCTATTAGAGGAGTTAAGTGCTATTGACTTCTCCCATGTGCAAGAAGAGGTAGGTGTGGCAGGTAGGAGCCAGATAAGAAACCAGACTACTGAATTAATCTGACAACAGTTAAAAATACTAGAAAGARCCTTAATTTCTTATCTCCTAAACARATAGGTGAAGAYACATTTCTTTACWGCRTTGCTGAACCCTTATRAATTATGACTTGCAAAGGAAGAGAATATGGTGTGGTTTTGTTTTAGTCTATCATATGAGATGAGGAAACAAAAATGWTTTGTCTCACCAATTAAAGTCCTGTTTTGTCTACTTTAAAAGGCTCTCTGGTGATGGAGGACTAATGAAGTTATAACCACATAAGAGGRARAGGGCYGAGGTCATGGTTCAWCARGACAGGAGCTCAGGCAGCATTACTRCTTTTCCATGGATCTATTTCCTTGGTCCTGGTGATTCATTCCCACACTGTTACTACAAAGCAATGCACTGTAGATGTGACAAAAAAATAGTCCTCCTTTTGAAGTACTTGGCTAAAGACAGKCTGTAGCCTCTACACTCCGCCTTGCAGTTGGCCAAAATATCAATCTATTTAGTAGTCCTTGACAATCTCAGCCCAAGCAGGTGTACTCCCTGAGGAACATTTGTATGTTTATGGCTTATGGCTATCTTTCTACTTCTTTGGTCACTACTTTCTCAGTATCTATGGATCAAAATGATCTCAYCACTCAGTAAGTCTGACCAAAGCAGCAGTCATAAGAGTGATCTCTTAAATCTCTTCTGCTTTGTCYGAATCCTGTTGAAAATGAGATTCATTTTGCTTTCACAGTGATAATCAAAATGCTGATGTTGCTGCCCCCTTTGTGTATACCAAGAAGAGTCATGAGATAGTATGTTCCATAGCATTTCTTACAACCTCCTATTCAGGAGGTTGGTAAAATGTTCTCAGAGGGGCTCACAATCTGTATCAGAGATGGTAAGGACAGATGTGGAAGAGCGCTTGAGAATATTTAGTGTACACTGTTTCCCTTTGTTGCAAAAAAGCCAAATGTTTTCTGTTCRGTGACAGCAGGGGCTGCTGAGCAGGTGGAGAGAGATGTGCAGGTGGGGAGATCACACAGGTTTCAAGAGCAATTTCACATCTGCACTCAAGGCCTTTCTTTCATCACAGCATTTATCTCTTCTTTTGAGAAACCTGACTGCAGAAGGGTTGGCTTTTTCTTTCTTTTACTTTATAGCTCAAGAGTGATGATCAAATAATAATGCTTACCATTTCCCTCTTCAAAGTCACAATGCAACAATGACTTCAGTCTCACAACAGTGCTGTGAAGTGGGTGAGTTCTTTCTGTACTGTTATTTGCAACAGATAAAGAAATAGATACAGAGAAGTTTCCATAAAACATGCAGCCAGATATTGACAGAATGTGGGCTACAGCTTGGAAAACACAGCAAATATTTATATAATGTACTGAAACATGGCAGTGATGTCAGGAAGATGAGCACTGGTGGGTCTGCAGGAATTCTTGTGGGAGCATAGGCAGATTGTAAACTCTKCTGAGAGAACCTCCTGGTGCTCAGCTCCAACAGCAGCTTTGGATGCAGCTCTCCAACTTGAAGGATAAAGGTGGGGCAGATATGGGTGCTCACAGGAAGGACCAGGCTTTGACATCACAGTGCTCAGCTCAGCACACAGCAGGACACCCCTGTAGGGGCTGGAGTGGACTGGCATATTCAGAGGTGGCCACAACCTGCCTAGATCATACTTTTGTTACCTAAATCATATTTCAGGTTTTCTCTTAATAGTTTTACTCCACTGTCTTTTAGTATCAACATTTCATTCAGAGTTTTGCAATTCACTTATGTCACTGCAGCAATACCAGGTTCAGACATGATGCTAATTCCGTCCAGATGATTTGAAGTTTCTGGTGAATAAAGTGTCTGAAATTTACTATAACTTATTAATGAAAGACCCAGTCTGAATACAATTTAAAGTGATGAAAATTGAGATAATTTCTAGTTTTTCCAAATTATCCACCTGTGACAAAACTATAAAATTATCAAGTCTTCTCCTCAATATGTGTGAGAATTTCTTGTTGCTACTAGAGATTTTCAGGTGCTCAGCTTCTGTACACAASAGGACTTCAGTCATGGCAAAAGGTGAGAGTTTTCATCTTACAGAAGGTTAAAAGATAGAGTGTTATTTCCAAAAAGAATCGCCTTACACTTAGGTAAAAAGAAAGATGATGAAACTGGGAAAGCCATGCTGACAGCTGAAATACACCAAGCTGTTTAAGTTCAATGACTGATTTATTAGAAGTCTCTTGTATATACATGTATATCATGAAAGTCCTGCTAAACATTCCTCTTGTAGGTTAAAATATCTTCCATTTCCATGTAAATATATTACTGTGTCATGATACTGCTATTTCCATATATATGGAAACATATATATAGATATGTGTGTATATGTGGACATAGCAATATTCTGACAAATTTACCCCCAGTACTATTTCAATATAAGTGTGTAGGAATATACTTTTAGAAAGGTGGGGCAGACCCATATCCTGACAGCTCCCCAGCAGAACACAAAATRAAACATTTTGACCAAGTCTAGAGACAAAAAGTTATAAATTATGCAGTCAGGTGTATTCCAAATGCCAGGTTAACTACTCCTGAGTATCTCATGATATTTATCTCCCATATTCTTTAAAGTTTCCTTGCAGTGCAAACTTCAACATTTCCCTAGGCAAGCTGTTCAAGAACTTAACTYCCCTTACTGTTATAATTCTTTTTTCTATTGCCAAACCTGAGTCATCCCCTCTGTGATTTAAGGCAATAACTTTTTGCACTATTCCTACTGAGCAACAGCAATAATTTATTTCTTTCCTGATGCCAGGTCTAAAGTGTTACTAATTCTTCACAAAACAATACTAAATTGTTTTCAACTTAGATGAATTCATTTTGGAAATTTCTTTTTTTTTCAGATAGCTGAGTGTGCTATGAAGAATTTTGCTAAGGCATGGCTAAGAGGTACCCAACTCACACATAAATCAGCCCAGCATAATCACAATATGCTGGGTGTCATAATCAGAATTTACAAAGAAATGGCTTAAGACCTTTCAGCTCCATCTACCAATCGTTTTCCCTCTCTGTGAAGGATCATGCCAACATTATTCCATCCTCTTACAGTAAAGCACTGTGAAATATTGTGCTGTATTCATTTACCATTTGACTTAATTTTTGTCTTTACTCTTCTCATTTCTTTTTACATTTCTTCCATCACATTTGTAGTTTGTCTCAGGAACTTTGACGCCACTTTTGCTTTTCTTTGTTTGACTGTTGGGCTCAAGTTCATTGAAGAACATGTTGCTTCACCAAGTTTGAATCTTTCTATATTCCAGGTTTCTTTTACTTGGTTTTGTTTATTTGTTTGTTTGGTTGGTTGGTTGGTTGTTATGTTTTGTTTTGGTTTTTTTTTGGTTTGTTTGTTTTTTTTTTTGGGGGGGGTGTTTCATTTTGGCATTTGTTTGTTTTGAGATTGCTTTGGGGGGGGTTGGGGTTTTGTTTTGTTTAGTTTAGTTTTGATTTGATTTGGTTTTGTTTTTTTTTCTAAATTTCTGGAGTTATTTCTTTTTTTTTAAGAATTTGGACAGCTTTCTTTTGTATCTATAATATAATTCATTTGAAAACTGTAACTTCTTTCAGACACATATCTTTAACTCTGTTTTGTAGGCTATAATCAGTGTCTATGAACAACAAATAAGACTGATTTCAGCACAATAATGACATTTCTGTAATTTTCTTCCTCACACCATGAGGAGACCACATTTGTGCACCGAATTCCGTGTCACAAACCCCAGTCTGAGTCCAATTTCACAAATGTAGGCAACAGCATCACAAAGTCTTACACGCTTTGCYTTCTGCAAGTCTCTTTAAAATGCCTCATCCTAAATTGGCAATAAAGATGACACAGTCACTGACTTATAGGAGATATAAGAACTACAGCAGGTAATTAAAATTGTCAGGTATCGTATCTTCTGAACATTTATTCAATTCATAAATTCTTATTTGATCTAGATCCATTCCAATCACTCCTGTGTGCTGAGCATATCTGCTATAAATTAACAATTCTGGTTCAAACTTTCTTAGTATGCCTAGTCAAAAGCAGAAATATCTATCCTGCAGTATATTCCAAAATTCAGTATTTTTTCCCTGAATTAAAGCTGAAATCTAAAACACAGCTGCAAACTGAAACTAATTCAAGAAACCTTTCTTCTTTGGTATTATTCATCTTGTCAAATCCAAATCTTCAGTATAAGAAAATAGCTATCTTACTATTGCAGTTGGTGTCCTAATGTCAGAATAAAATTAAAATTTAAATTTAAAATGCATTAAGTATACTCTGTCCACAAATCAGAAATAAACAGTCATCTTATTAAAATGAAAAAGCCAATTCTCTTTAATAACTGTTTCTACTTCAAGTCACCAAAACTGATATTGTCCAATTAAATGCCATGACTTTTATTAAAATGTTTTTTTTCCTGCAGAGTCTAGCAAAAAAATTGATTGTGTGTCTTTACATTTTAATATAACTGATAAAAAGATAGAGAGACAAAGAGGCAGGGCTGAATCACCAAAGATAATCAGCTGGATGTAATTAGCCAAGTAAAAGTGACTGTTAATGTACTATTTCTTTGGGACTTTTTGTTCCTCCTGCTCTGTGYATACTCATGCACTGATGTTCTTCACTCAGCTAAGAATCTCACTGAGCTCACACTTCCTCCCACAATAATCCCCTCCTGAGGCTGACAGAAGATGGTGAGAGCATGCAAGTGAAAGCAGATAATAGAACAACTCTAAAGACAACAGAAAATGGATTTGGGTCGTTGAGCAGAGGTAGAACAGTAGTGCTTTGCTCTGTCAGAGCTCTTGGGGATTCTGGGGTCTATGATTATATTTTAAGAATAACCACTTAGCACCATGTAAGCATGCTGACCATCTGATTTTGGAATAAGTTTCTGCCAGCTCTCTGAGACTTCCAACTTCCTTTCTCACTCCTTTCTCTCCTGTTATCCAGAAGATCCTGGGTCTGTGGTCTGCATGTGTTCTATAATCTATAATCTATATACTGTCTCCATCTGGAAAAAGAAAAACCAGGAGAATTCAAATCCACCTACTAAACTTGGGGTTCTAGCTCATGACCTTGTTACCAAACACTGGCAATTTTGATAGACACTTCTATGTGACCTGAATCTTGTAAGTCCTTCCCATTTTCAAACTTGCTGTTTCTGTTCAGTTGTGTGGGGCATTGAAATTTGCTTGGATTTGTGGTCAAGTCTCACTTGACTTCCAGAAAAAAAGCAAGCTGTAGCTGTAGTCTGGCTCCCTTTCCCTTCCTGTATGCATTATTTTGTTTGCTTTTTTCTCACTATCCAAACCTATTTTAATTGGCAATAATGATATTGGTTTTTCCCAAATTGCCTGATTTGTTTGTGATGATAACTGGTAGGTGATCTCCCTGCCTTTGTCTTGATGAAGGAGCTTTTCCATTCCTTTTCTCCCTCACCCTGTTGAGAGAGCAGTCGGTCGGGCATATGGAAGCTGTCCAATCTCAACCTGCCACGTTGGTTCGTTATAATATTATTTATCCATACTTAGGAGTGTCCCTAGTTTCTATATCATTATAGTTTTGCCAAAGAATTCAATTGCAGCACATCCTTTAGATCACAAAGATACAGTCTGAGAGCTGGAGCCTGCCTCTCTATATTCAATGAACAGGAGAAGGGTCCTCTAGAATGGATTTGGTGATTCAGTGCAACCCACCTCAGATTCTCTGGAATTACTTTCAGAGGAGAGGAAGAGACAGAGGATACATTTCTCTGAACTACATGCAGAGGGAAATATTCATTCCTGAATTTAAGCTGAAAAGGAGGTATTTAATGCCAGGTACATTAAAAAAATTCCTCTTAGGCTATGGCTGTGTTGGGAAATTCACCATTTCCCAGCACCATCTTTGGCACAGATATTGAGCAGCATGAAAGATTGTCTTAAACTCCCTTATCCTTTAAAACAGTGAGGATTGTATTCTTTTTGTTTAATGTGAATGGCCTTTTGCCCTATGGCTACCTCAAAAACACACAGAATTGCCCAGAAGAGCCTGGGTTGGCTGGTGCCAAAGAAACGCCACAGGCYGTTCTAACAGTACAGCAATATAACCAATCCAACCCTGGGGCACAGTAATGCTCCCTGATACTGTTTGATTYCCAAATACAAGTTTAACTTTAGAGTAAAATTTAATCCCTGAAACAAATCTGAATAAATGTGTTGAGACAAAGAGCTTTTGCAGGAGGCCAAAAAGGTGACAATGCCAGAGTTAACCCTCAACACACATTGCCCTGCAGGATTACATCTCCCATTCTGGGGCTGTTCAGATCACTTCTTGCAGCGGTTGAGTTCCCTCTGACACCAAAATCTTCTTGTCAGGAAAAGCAAATGATCCCCACAATTTTRATGTACTATGTCATTTTCGTCACAGGCTGACATGCCCCTCACATCTTCAAAGTCACATTGACATTAAAGCAGTATGTAAAATATTGGGCAAACCTTGCAATTCCAAACCCTTCTCTAGTGTTTTCAAGCACCTTCAAGTTTCACCAAGAAACTAATCAACATTTACCSCAAAGGCTTGAAAAATCAATTCTGTCTCTGTAATTGAGAACTTACTCTCATTCACTGTGGGAAGAAGCATGAAGATGATTTACTGATTTAGGAACTGGGTGGAGTAGACCACAAAGGAATAAAATGAAAACATGTGGTGTGAATTATTTGCAAAGGAGAAGAGAAAAAAGGGAAAGAAATGTCTATAGATCTCTATAGATATATCTGGGTATATAAATATATAATGTGGAGTACCAGTGAAACAAAGCACAGATGATTAGGCCAAACCAAATATTCACATTAAACATTGCACTTGGCCTCTTTTCAAAACAGGCAGCAGTAACAGCAGGGAGAGATGGCTTGCCAAAATTGCATCAGACACACATTAGGGAAGGAGGAAATGAGTTTRCTTGAGCCAGCTGTGACATCAAAGGGGTTGGTCTTGAAATGGATTGTGGGAAAGGGTTCCCCCTTCGGTAAAGTTTGCAAAGTTCAGCCAAACCTTTATAGAGACCCAATTTTGAAGAGAACTTGATTCTCTTTTTTTGCCTTTACTAAAGAAAAACAGCATTCCCAGTCAGGAGTGTGAGACTGGGGACTGGTATAGAAGGGGAATAAAATTGAAGGGAAGGTGTAAAGGTTTGTTATGGAAGAAGAGGATTTTATCCTAGCTGGAATACTTCTCTCTTTACAAATATGCTTTAGTAATAAGTACTGCTCTGCACTGAAGTGGTTGCAACAGTTTTTCATTAAGAACGGTCTTACTGAGATGAATGAAGAAGGCAAAAATATGAGAAACCATCCACTGGTTCAATAATTTTCCTGAACTGCAGCCAGCCTAATGGAAACTGTAGATAAAAATTAGGAAACAAATTGAGATGAGACAACTCCTGGCATCTCTGAGATCAATGGCAAAAGTCCCACTGACATCAGGGAGACAAGGACATTTATCAGTGCACCARCAGCTCACTTGAGCCATTTTCCTACCTACTTGCTTTAAGGCCCCTTGCAAGTKTTCACAGCTCTAATTTCCAGGCAAGGATGTCTGGCTAAAGGAAATCCCTTAGTTAATGCAACCTCACTGATGACAAGAGATGCTTCAAACAATGCACTGGCCACACTRCTCTTTGGTACCCTTCATATTCCAACTCACATGGAAAACAGACACTATTTCGCCAAGGGGATTGTTTGATTTTCAATGCCCCTTAAACAACTTAATCCCTTCTCTGATGGATCTCTGTTGACTCTCATTTAATGAAATGTATTCCAATTATACAAAACAGGTTTTTTTTTCTTGTTTTCCTTGACGCTAATTTATGAGATGTTCATGCTGACAAAAACAAAAAAAAAAAGAACAAACAAAAAAAACCTCCAGAATAAAACCAGTACTATTCTTAAAACTTCATCTTATTCTTTTGAAGGGAGATTTAGTGAAAATCTGTAATAGTTTTCTCTATATGCTCAAATAGTATTTAATTTTATTTTTTCCCGAGTATTATCCTAAAACCATTTTTACTCTGAATCTGCCTAGCTGTGCAGTCCCCCTGGAGAATGTGTAGGTGTATCATAGCAGGTCCATGCACAATGCACAGCATAGTGAATTCAACAAATTAACTCAGAAGATGCAATTTAGATTTCCTCCTTATTAGGAGTTTCATGTGCATTGGTAAATTATCAGGTGTCCAAAATGTTCTCCAACATTGAATCTCCATCACCTGAAGTGCTGGACAATTTTGATCTGGATCAGGAGGCATTTCTCCAAGCAGTGCAGTTTAGCATTAGCATTTGTGAGTAATTTGGTGTTGCCTTCCCAGTGACAGACAAGATTTGTAGACACATACACTGTAGCATGCAGCAGTCTTGCATTCCCGTTTGGGAAATTTTCAAGGATCTTTTCAGACATCAGCAGAAAACTKAACCGTCCCAAAACTGAGACTTCCAAAAAATTTCCAATGTGGTTTATGCTTCRTGAAGTATTTTAAGGCAACAACCCCAGCCTTTTTTAGACAAGAAGGAAGACACCCACATGGTATTTCAACTTCTATTAATCTTTCTTTTGTGGTAGTTGAGGTAGAGGCTGAAGGAGATCTTCATTGAGTCCTGTGATTCATGACCATTTTCTTTCATTTTGTGATCTAAAGAATTGACAGGTTATGATTGCCTTTTACTGGGAACAGTGTAAAAATACCTTTGTATTTTTATATAAACAATGTGTATCCTCTTCTTTCTAGTTTTTCCATGGTGATTGTAGTCACAGTAACATCTTACAAAAGTCACTTGAGCTTTGTCATGATCTCAGATCTTAAACATCTCTAACCACAAATYCATCTCACTCTAACACAGCAGCCAGATCTGCACCCTCCTTTTATCTGAGATCCTTATACTAGGATCAAATGCTGTTTGCTAATCTGGCAGTGTAGTGTGAGATAAATTTTTCTACCTCACAAAGGACCCAATTAATCAMCATTTATAAAGTGCTTTGAGATCTTCAGAGTGAAACAGTTACAACACTATGCACAAATACTTATTATTACTAATATTGTAAATCTTTCCTGTCAATGYTTTATCAGTTAGATGCAAAATTATTTCAGGTGCCAACCCAAGGACAGTAGCCAGCATTGGTAATTGAAAGTACTGAAACTATTATAATAAATACAAAGAGAGAATATGAAACTAYATAAATCAAACATGCAGTGTGTGGAGGTCAGAATAACCAATTTATTTTCACTCAAGGGATATAGCCTTGTGTAATTGGCACTTATGATTTCTCTGCACTTCACCACTTGTGAATTTTGTGGCCATCCCTCAATCATAAAGACAAACTATTCTGCCATTGTATGTAGTAAGTAAAATTTAAAATAATTGCTAAACATTTTGTTTCCATTATTGTAGTTGGACTTCAGGTCTTGCTGTGAGAACTTTAAAAGAAAAGAAATGAAGATGTATGCATGGAAAATGGGAAAATCTTGAGCCTGGACAAAGACTTCCCTATTCCTATCTGACTGCATAGTTCTAAATAATTGTCACATTTGTCTTCCTCAGTTTTTTCTGTTAGACTGTAGTTGGTTCAGAGTGGATTTTCCCTGTGAGAAACAAAATTTCTTGCACCTTTTAGAGAATCAAATAAACAAACAACAAAGTGCACTGGCACTAAGATATCCTCATGTCTCATTCTCCAGCTTCAGACTCAAGAGCATGCATTTCTCAGTCTTTAGGGGATAATTCCTCCATCCTTATTTCCTAACAGGTCTCCTTTCCCTGACTCTCTTAGAGCCAGAGCTTCTGACAACACACAGTTTTGCAGAGACAGACACTGCAGTTGTTTCTTTGTGGATGACCTCACTTTCTTAATATAATAAATTGGAGAAATACTCATGAAATTCTATGCCTTTCACATTTTCTCTAGTATTTATTATACAGAGACTTTTGTTCTTAGTTCCACATTCTTCTTGGGAAGCAGGACACTAAATTTCCCAAATAGGCTATTAGCATGAAAAATTGCATTCAAATGGGAACAAAGGGTGAATCTTACCTTCTAATATTAAGACAACCAGAAAGCTTAATAATGTGCTTTCATAAGAAACAGACAGACCTTTCAAAGCACCCTAACACTAAAGTTTGAAGTTTATATCTTGAGTTCTTGTCAAATTTTAAATACAGGTTCTTTTCTTTGGCTAAAATTAGGAAAAGTAAATTTGTATTTACCTTCAGTTGCATAATTAAGTTACATTTTTTTACTCTGTTTAGCAAGCCTGGAAGCCTGGTATTCCTGAAGCAATTTAAATACAATGACGTCTATAAAATATATTGTTTCAGTGAGSTCTTCTAATCATCAGATTTTTGAGTAGGAACTTCAAATCGTTCCTACACAATTTGTGTCCCAGTAAAACTAAAACAAGCTGAATTTTAGCTTCACACATTACTGCATGAGATTCAGAGCTGGTGAAACAGCACAATGTTTCAAATAAAAAATACTGACTTTGAATGGAAGATSCTGTTCAAGCAAAAGTTATGTCATCTTTCCTTTTCCTAAACTCAGCAGGCTCATGACTGCTCTCTGTTGTGTATTGATCTCAATGCCATTAATGCCATCATCGTCCCACGGCCACACACTCAGTGCCAGCCTGGTCAAATGGAAATCCAGAATAGCTGGCAAGACCCTTCTACAGCACCATAAAAAAAAAAAAAAAGAGTTAGCAAGTTTAAACTCTACATCAATTCTCATTAATCTAAATTAATTCCTTGTAATCTGAGTGATACGTTAATTTTAATTTGATAATTAGGTTTCAAGGAAAATGGAAGTGTACTGCCTAGTATTCTGTGAAAACTGCTACTTCATTATAAGATGACTTTACTGGAACTGATGTAATTATACCTTTGTATTTTAATATTTAAAAAAATAATTATCTCCCCCTCTTGAATTTCTCCAGTGTTTAAAATACAGGAAAAAAAAAGAAAATAAATTATTCAGTATCAGGTCACCAAATATTTTATATCCTTCTTCAATCTGATCAATAAAATATACACAATGAAGATGTACTTTTRTTTTCTATCAGATGACTGGTTAGGATGTTTTCCCTGGATGTAGGAAAACCTCCTTCATTTCCTTCTACAACCTGAAGTGATTTCATCTTGTTATAGACAGAAGGTGGATACGGACTTCAGTTTCCATTTTCCCATTTCAAGCATCAGTGTAAYGTGGGGTTGAAGGAGGAGAACTGATGCTTGCTGTTGTTAACGTAGTCCCTTCCACTTTGAGTGAATAATTGACTCAAATTAACTAGAGTTAATTTAACTAATGTTAACTAGAGTTGGACATGTAGTTCAGATGCTCTGTTGCCCCACTAAAGATCTTAAGGATCAAATATGAGCTACTGGTTGATTCTCAGTGCACATGACAATCTCAGGGGCAAAGATACTTGAGTTTGCCTGTCCCAAGGTACCATGGTGCAGACCTCATCTTATCTTGGATGTTCTTCTACCCAACTGAGGGGCAAAACAACTGCTTAGAGGTTTGTTCTGAAACAAGTCTTCCACTGTCTCTGCAATTAAAGCTATTTTCCCATGTATCAGATATTTGGCAGTTAAGCAGATGTTTCCMATAAAAGGCTAATAATCTAAGTAGAGGTCATTAGAGTATATTTTACTCTTTGCCTTTCTGAAATAAATGCTCAAAATGGCAATTCAGCATCTGAGCCCAGTTGGATTCCAGATACATTTTCAGGCACAGAAAAGAGATTTTAAACTGTGAAAGATGCTTCCCTGCTCTTCTACAAATGAAACCTAAGTGCTAAAATTTTCAAATCTTTTTTCCTTGATTCTGATTAACACAGTCCATAGGGGTTAAAAAAAAAAATAACCTGCAAATTAGCGAGTTAATCATGCTCAGGAAGTAAAAGTAATTTGTTTTAAAATGTTTTCATTATTTTTTGAATGTGTAAGTACACAAATGAATTCAGATCCACTGGCCATTTTACCATGTGTTTGCTAGAGCCCAGTCACAGAGGGAACTCTGTCACAGCGAGCCAGGATCTGTGCAGGAGAGAAATTTGTAGCGCTGTGCTAGTGGTGCTTGGATTGTTTCTTTATGGAAAACCCTGCTAGCATTTCCTGATTAAGCTGCCTCTTAAAAGATACTTAAGGCTAGACAATGAGCTCATTGTCACTGTGCCTATGTACACTATGATTTCTGAAATTATTTTAAAGTCTCTTGCCCAGGGTCAGTATTAATATTTATTCCATCTCATACATAATGAAAATAACTTGGTAAAGTAATGCTATACATGTGTTGATTAAGGTTTGGTTTCTGGAGTTACGTCTTTGTTTCTGACTAAAAGGTAGTTCAGCCAAAGAATACRCACAAGATCTACCCACAAATAGATTTTCTTTTGTTCATACAATAAATAAAGCCTCTCTTTTTCTTTAAAGGAAGTTGGGGATTGGAGAATCTTTTTTTTTTTCCTCTTTTCTAGCTTCTCAAGGGCAAAATAATAGAAAAATGTATTCAGATCAGATGTGAAAATCTTATTAGGAACATCTGTGCTAATCAATGTTTACAAAAAATGTAAATAAATTATACAAGAAGKGAATATTAGAAAAGACAGTTCTTCGTTTTCTCACTCTTCAAGTTATTACATAAATAAGACCTGATCCTCCAAATCTGGAGTCATATGAGCATTGTCTTTGAAGCTGATGGATTCATTGAATTAACATGAATAAATTGCTACTCACGTGACTCAGAACTTGGATGACTGAATCTCTGATATAAATAYTTTTCTCCCTTGCACATCAGCTTGAATAAAACAGCAAAAGGTTTTTGGTTTGTTTTTTTTTTTCCCAACTGTTTGAAGACTAGCACATCAGTTTAAAACTGTTCACTGTTCCTGGCCTAGATTTCAGCCTCAGCCCTAAGCTGGATCCTACTCCAAAAATTACCAACAGTTCAGAGAGGTCATCTACCTCATTGGAATCAGGGAACAGGACATTTTGACTCTCTCCACTTGATTTCAACTATTCCATTAAATGACATGCAAAAGCCAGGACAGTGAAATCAAGTTCATCCTAACACAAAATCCTTTTGTGCAAAAGTTTTTATCTAGCCCTTACCCGGGTTGCCATTTTTCTAGGGTGATTAATCTCTCCTAGATGAAATTTARCTGTGGTTAAAGGCAAAAAGGATGTTTTTTTCTCTCTGCACCGAATGTGTGATCATTATTCTGCACTGACCTTCACTAGCCAAGAACAATTTGATGACAAAATATACAGCCTGGGAAAAAGTGTTCCTACCTTCAATTGTTCTTTGGACAGTTTCACTAGCTTGKACCCAAGCAGAGAAAACGTTATCATATAACCTGAAAGAATTCMCAAAATAACATGAGAGGAACCTGACAATTCAGAAAACTTGGCTTGGATAAACTGACAAAACACAGAGATGCATCTGCCATGATTCCACAAATGCAACGCATATGAYTGGAGTAATGCAGTGGTCAAACCTGTAAATTGCCTTCTACCTGGATTATTTCTGGGATGGATGGCCACACTGCCTAGATAAACATCTATATAGGCCAGCTGGTGATGAAAGGCACCAAAATCGTATTTTCAACCTTTTCCTGGGAACAAAARCTCATTAAAGAAAAAGGAAAATCATTAATTATCTGTAAATGCCGAAGATCAACCAGTAACACCCTTAAATTACATTCCATGGTAGATTCTCCTAACATTTTGAAGCTTTTCATATTCCTAGCAATTTTTTAGACGTAATAAGCCAAGAMCTATGTTAAAATTGGGTAAAATTGTTACAGTGATTTTTTTCCATTTGCCTTCCTTCAGATCGTACGACTTGACCTCTGTTGATTTTTATTTTAATAATAATCAGCCATATGATAGATTAATATTTCATTTTGCACACTGAGAAAAGGAGATGCCATGCTGGAACAAACCAATGATTGTAGGTCTCCTTCCTTTCAGTAACAGTCTAACCTGGTGCTTTAGGGGCATTTGAAAAGTTAGCCCTATAAACAAGGCTGGTAATGCAATACCCAGTTAGTAATTCAATTTACCGTCATTCAAAACAATGTAGAATAATCCCTACATGATTCAAATTCTTTCTGCCCTTCAGGAGCTATGAAGTTATAGAAAGTCAAGAAAAGTGCATACTTCTTTTCATTCAAGCACGGTCCTTTAACGTTCTGCTTGTTGACTTCTTACATGTTTCAATAAACATTTTCACGAGGAGTGTTGAACATAACCTGCCGGTGATGGAGATGCCAGTGCTGACTTTCAGTACCATTCAGAGGTGTACAAGCAATGTGTCTTTAATACATGTATATATTTAGTATTTAATTTAAAGCTGTAAGTTAACTATTGAGGCAGAAACTTCTTCCTTCTCTGTGTACAGACAAGAAAAATGGGGAAAAATTTATTGATCTTACCCAAGGACCAGAATCTAGTATACTGCAGTTAATTATCCAGGAGAAGCATTTTCTCAGACCAGACTGAATCTTTCATGGTGACAGTTTTGTGGAAAAGTCCACATTTATACTACACCAAAGAGCAGGTTATTTGGGTGGGATTGGAGATAAAGATATTGGACATCTTCCATGTGCTGGGGCAGATTGTTGCCAGCTGCGCTGTAATTTCACTGGATACTTATCCAGGTTTGGATGGTTTATCTTGGGTTTGATTTTCCATCTGGCATTTACTATTTCCCTTCTCCAAATCAAACTGTCAAATATTCCCAAGCTGCATCTCCAAAGTTAGTTATGACTTTTAGAAATCTCAACCCCAATGCTCAGATCTTGTGTTTTTGGCTGTGGGTATTACTGGTGTCTATTTCTGAGGGAAAAACATGAATCTGAAGCTCCTTGGGTCTTGGTTTTTGCTGTATATCATGACCAGCTCTTACTTTTGAGCTCAACTACACCACCACTACCAAGAATTTTTTTTCTTATTCTTTCATCCTCACTGCAGTTTCCACCTCCACTTGTGTAGTGCAGAAACAAACAATTGAACAATGCTTAACTCAGRAGAGCACTTAGCCTTGAGGTTCACGTTACTTTGAAATCACAGCTCATTCACAATTTAGATACTTATTCTAAGCATATCCTTTTCAGTGAAGCATTTAGCCCACGTTGTGTGCATAAATAAGCTGTGGTCACTAGAATCTTGGTAGTCACAACTTTAAAATCAATTTTATTTAATGGCAAGTAACGATCAGTTTTTATTTATGAAGCTCAGTTAAGGATCATTGAGCCTTCTCAGAATACAAAAGGAATTATAATCTGCTGAAGTCCCACTCTGGATTTTCCAGCCAAGAAAGTTTCAAGTGATGCTTTTGCCTGCGTTATTTGTCAGACACGTTTCCATGTCTCCGAGAAACAAATAATCTTGACACAGTGGAAACTGAAGGGATACTCCATATACAAAAAGGAGAAATCCTTTCTAGCCAGCTTCATCCCAGCTGAAAACCTTTTCAGTAGGCTGGTTCTGTAGAAAGCACAGGGCTTGCTCTGTACACAGGGCCAAGAGCCACTGTTCTTAATCCTTCTGCTGCCAGTGTGGAGGGACTCAGTCTTGTTCCCTTCGTGGGCTGAGGCCAGAGACTTGCACCCCAGGGAATTAGGAGGTGTWTTGGCCCTATGTTCTCACTTCTTTCTTGAAATAATTTAAAAAGAGAGAAAGARAAAGATTTGTGCTTAGAGGCTTTAAACCTTCCAGTAACCTAAGGAAAATAGAAGTAGTTTTTAATAAGTCTAGTACTTTGTCAAGCAARCAAGCAAGAGGAAGAAAACGCTCTTCATCCCACACAGAGGCAGATTTCACTTCCCCAAGGAGTGCTTGAGGCAGCAGATGACTCCAGGACCTTTGTTCTGGACACCTACAGGCATGAAAAGAACAAGGACAGCCCTTGGCTCCCAGGTCTGAAGGAAAAAATCCTCATCAGATTCACTACTGAGTCTCCCCTAGGTCCCCTGGTAAAAGTCTGACATAAATCAAGTGTGTTACCATGGCAGGGAGCCCAAGACTTCTGGGAAGCACACTCAAACAGCTCTTGTGCCAGAGAATTCAGCAACACTTGGAGAGTGGAGGGTGAGCAGGCTATAAYTAGGATGTTGAACTACCCATGGTTGTTTGCTCAGGAATCCTTTGGAAACCTCAGACCATAAGAACACAATCACAGTGTATTTTCTGTTCAGGAGCAGAGCACTGCCACAGATCTCCTTCAGGTATGAGATAAGGATAACTTTATCATCTGGCTCTTTGTTTCAGTTGTCTTGTCCCACTTTGCTCTTTCCACTGTGCCTCTTGCTATTTACACAGATTTTAGGTAATTCTCCTGAAGGCAGAGATAGTCAGAAACAAAGTCCCTACTCATGTACTGCATCACTCCAAACAGAGCCAGCATCCCTGCAGCAGGGATGTTTGACATGTTTCTCGCATGTGTTTTAYGTTATTATTTTATCTCTTGTAGACTCCTTCTATTTTTTCTTTTTTTTGTTATAGGGTGGCTGTAGTTTCTATTAATAAAATATCAGGAAACACTTAAGGACCAAAAATTACCATAATGAGCCTTTCTCCACAATAATACCCTCTTCCCAAACAACTGAAAATTTTCAAAGGAAGGGGCACTCATCACCAGTCAGACAATTTCAACCATAGCTCCAGTAATCTATTATTTCTTCCATTGTCTTTGGATGGATTTTTATAGAACAGAAGGGCACAGCTCTGCTCCCTGGATTTTCAAGGAAAGCATTCTGTAAAACAGGACTGGCAAAGCTGAGCAGCACAATCCCCCCCCCACATGTCAGGAGACAGAGACATCAGTCTGGGAAAACGTTATGAGASTGTTTGAGGTAGCAGCATCTACACAACGTGTGAAATTTGGGCTGGCACCTCCCAGTCTCAGTCCCCTCAGCCATGACAGATTCTTGTAGGTGCAATAGGAAAAGTCTCTTCTTGACACGTCTGAGCCTCAGTCCCACAACAGCAAAATGCAGCTTTGCCTTCACTGGAAAGCTCTTAGGRAATTCTGCCTGGAGAGCCAGGGTGAGGATTCACAGAGCACTGGCTGCACTCTGAGTACTGGCTGTGCATGAGTACAATGGCTTTGCAGGACCCTCTGTAAAATATTCACAACTCTCCTCTGTCTTCTGCAGAAAGAAGCGCTCCCCAAAGGAATATTCAAAGAATCAAAGGAAGGTTCTTGCTTTGAATAATTTTTTATGGGAATGTCACTCTTTCCTTTGAATACAGAGGAATCCTACAGGCAAAGATGCARTATTTTAGGGAAGTACTTACAGGATAATATCATCCTTTTGTAATACATGYCATTAATTCAATCAGGGTTACTTCAATATGTTCCTGACCAGATTCTAACCATTATATTTTACACTCTTTTGATGGTTCAGTAAGATTTGAGTAGTCATTACAAATGTCTTTAAGCCAGCAATAGCCAGCATGTCTGGTTTTTTGTACCAATTTCAGTGTGTGACCTTTACCTGCTGCTCCCAAGGATATGGTGAGTTTGTATCCATTTCAAAGATCAGATGATTATTAGATGGTTCTCTAGGAGTAATTCTGCAATAAAGCCTTTGGTTTTACAGTCTCGGGGCATGACTGAGGAGATTAGAAAGTAGTAATTCACACTCTTGATACCTGAGATTGATCTTGAAAGGAGCAGCTGTTCCCTCCCCCCCTGCAATTAGACACCTTGCATATATATCACACCATTATTTACCTTCAACGTGCTATCTTCACATGTACTCTGAAGAAATCATCAATGTTTCAGCTAGAACTATAGTGAAAAATTAAATACACACAAACAAGGCATTTATCAAGTCCATCTTTCATAACATCAAATCAAAACCCACAATGCACAATTCATAAAATCTCAGCGCTAGAAAAGAGTGATGAAATTTGCTAATCCATCACTTTGACTATGTGAGATTATTTCTGGCAGTGTGTTTGGTGGTGCTCTGATACTGTCTAGACTTACAGAATTAAATGATCAGCTGTGCAGAACTGAGACCATTTTGTGAGTGTGTTTGTCTATACGTGTCAAAAGCATGATGATTTCTGGTGTTTATCCTGTGTGCTTTCTCAGTGAAGGCAATTTCTTTGAATGACAAGAACATGATAAGGTGACAGTTTTGGATAAGCAAAAAGATTTAGATGCTCAGGTTTCTTATTTTATGTTTCACTGCAAATACTTTGAATGTTCATGTTTCTTGACTTGTGTCCTGGAGTCAAGGAGTTAGAATGTGAGTTTACTGCATCCATCTGCCATGAAAGAACAGCATCTGTTTACATTTAAAGACCTGTACTGCCAACTGTTAGGCGAGATTCATCACCAGCATCTACAGCTTTACAGTAGACTAATGAGGCTCATTGATTTTAAGAAGTTGCCATAAAATGGTTTAAAATCCTTTTTGAACACTGTTGCAAGAGGTAAATCCCAAGTTCTCCTTGTTCAAGTTATTAGCATGTTAAAAACATTTATTAGATATTAATTTTAATAAACTCTTTTCCACTTGTGAGCCTCTCAACTTCTTTTTCTATGCACAAATTTGTACTTGTCTGTCATAGTGGCAAGAACGTTAAGAGAAAAGAGTAAAATTCAATGTTTCTGTGACAATAAAATGATTTATAGTTCTACTAAGATGAAAAGCATCTTTCAAACGTTATTTGACTACTAAATAACTACTACTGTTCCAGCTTCAGACTGGTTTCACAATTGAGCATGATTTACTAATTACATATGATGAATCTACTTTTTTTTTTTTTTTTTCAAATAGTCCTGGGTTTAATATTCTTGGACACTGGACAAGACACAGTTCAGAGCTGACACTGAGGATGGCAATTCTTGCATCCCTTACTTATATGTCATGCCAAATGCCTGAGACTGACCAAACTGGCAAACTGAGATACCCCAGTCTGCTAACTTGTGGTTTTAATGGCAATCCTTGAGGAACAAAAGCCCAGTGAAAGAAAACTAAACACTAGTGTCAGTGTATTTCCAAAGACTGGCCAGAAATAAATAATCTGAAAGGTAATTTTATTCCTGTTGTCATAAAGGTTAAGAACAAATCAAAAAAGCTAAGGCAGCAGATTCCATTAATGCTAACTATTTAGAAGAAATGAAAATAGAGACCACACGAGCTGCTTGACATGTGAATCATTTTTGTGTCTAACTGCAAAGAGAWCTCAGGCTTTGTCCACCCTGAAAAACCTTTTCTTTGAGTTAGGAAAAGTCACTTCTCATCTGTGGTAGAGAGAATCTGTTGGGTATTTTCATAACTGAAAGCAAGGACAAGACAGTGAAAGCATGTGTTTTCTGTTGTCATGGTAGGTTTCTGCTTTTCTTCTGAATAGTTTTTATGTCTAATCTCCGAATACTTCAGCTTTTAACTTAGCTGAAAAATACTGAATAATTTGTCCACTGTTCAAATGTGTAAGTGTGAATCAAATATTTGAAACGAAAATTGATGTATCCACATATGTAACAATTCCAGTGCCAAACCTGAGAGGGCTTTGTGATCTGTGATTCAAAGCCCAAGTGCTGCAGGTCTCTGGTGAGAAAGAGCCTTTCTGTCACTGCAGAASCATGTCCTGGAAGAGGATGTTCTCATCATTAATAAAAGCTTAGAGAATAAAAGTACAAGAGATGGAGCCAYCCCAGAGCTTGCTTCCTTGCTCAAATCAGTGATAGGACACAAAAAGGAGGCCAAAGAGAAGCAGAAAATATCTGACAGCCTCTGCTTGACTGAGAATGGATGTTGCCTACTTAGAKTGACAAATACTCAGGATCCAGCCAGCAGTTCATTGCTCTGCAATGAAGCACCTCAGGCGTAGTCTGTTAACTTTTCAGAACCCAGGCAGATGATGAGTTTTGCAAATCTCCACAGGAATTTACATTTTTGTCTACTAGTCAGGGTTTGAAAGGAAGGAAAAGTAGAAATCCCTGGGAGATACCCATATATATTACACTTTTGGTGTATCACCCACCAGTGCTTGCTCAGAAGCCGTTTGTTTTCTTGGAAATGGAGCCATCACATCTTGAAATGTCTGATCTGACAGAGACCATGAGGTTAGGAGCAAAAATGCTTCCTCAGTGGGTCTGGCTTAAAGTTATCAATAATAAATAAACTGCCTTTTAGGATCTGAAACCCAGAGATGCATTTGTCTCTCCAAAACTCATGGACAAGAATGCCTTATACTTCTTTAAATTGCATTACACCATCGGTGTAGGAGGGCTGCCACCCTCAGAACCACACAGCCTTCAGKATTGCTGCACATCCTGGTAGTCAGCATGGCCAAGGACAAGTTCAGAGGCGTGCTCTGAAGTTAACAAATACATCTCCAGATTGCAAATCTTTATTACTTTTTAAGTGASCCAATATACTGTAATGTAAAATGGCATTATCGCTAATGAAATAAGATAATTACACTAATGGCATGACCAGTGATGGTAAGTTCACATTGTACAAGTTGTAATGAGGCTTCTGGATCAATAAGTAGCTCTTTGGYTGGTCACATCAGATGCACAGGGTATAACATTTGTGAGAAAAGCCTTTTGGGAATGCAGATGGTTAACTCTAAAGATGCTGGAACAACTCTTAAAAGTCCAGGTTTTACTCTAGTTGCACTAATGTGTCTTACTTCATGTTTTACTAAATGAAGTGAGACAATTCTGTGCTAGAAAAGCAGTGAGCAAAGTGATGCCATTTTTCTTATTTCTTTTAAATTATGAATGGAACAGGCATTATTGCTACTCTTTGGAAGAGTTAAATGCTATGCTTTCATTTAGGATGAAAAATTCCCTAATTTTATTGATAAAATCTACTTGATAGAACATTTCCCAAAGGGTGAAGTATTTTTCAGTGCTTTTGTATTTTCTTTCTGAAAAGAAAAAAAAAAATTCTTGCAAAACTATTTGGAAAAAAATGTATTTCTCTGAAACACCCAGCTCAGTAAGCAAAGCATTTCTCTGTGCCCCTCTCACTGTGACTGCAGCTGGGAAAGAACATAAGGATAAAGATAGCGAAATCTTTTGCCTATCTTTTTCCCTTGGTGGTAATTTATTCTTTTTTTCAAGTGGAAAAATTTTGTACAGTCCATAAAATTATGCTCTCCTTTTTCAGGAGCTAGAGAAGAAAGAAATAAGTATCAAAAGCAGCTGTTTGGAAAGTGGCTTTGCAGCTGTGTCCTGTCCTCCAGCAGAACACCACAGTGTACCCATCCTGCCCAGCTCTATCCCGGCAGCAGCACCAAGGGATGTGCAGCCAACAGATTTGTCCTCCTGGGAATGTCCCTGGCTGGGCTTGGTGAGAGGGTSAATGCCTAAGGAATCAGAATTAGAGGGAGAAAATGGATGTGGTTGAAAGCAAAACCATCTGAGCACAGGAACTGTCCCTACAGATCAAGATGACCCAACTTCAATCAGGCAGAGACGTCTCCAGGCTGCCTTCGCTGCAATCCTGGATGGGCTCGGGATATTTCTATCAATGAAAGCAACATGAATTCCCTTGGCAAGTTACTTATGGGTCTTGAGGGCATTCACAAGGCTTAGCAAGACTCCATTTCTATTGCCAAACAGCAAAAACAGTAACAATAAGTAAAGGGTATGACTTGAAATATCCCAGTAAGGATTTTTGTTCCACTGAAGTTCTACAAAGCAGAAAAATTTACAGCCTTCTGCCTGAGGAAGGTATGAATAAAARCAATGCCCTGGGCATTGTGTTGGAGCTTTGKGGAATGACTAAAAGGCAGGRGAAAATYATAAATGAYAACTTTATTTAATAATAAACAACAWTAAAATACGTTCAAGTAGTGTTTTGGTTGATTTTCAGGCCTTTATTTGCCATTATTGAACTGGGTTGGAAGATGATTGCTTAATTGCTGTCCCACTGGGCCCATCTCAGAAATGAGATCTGTATCTCAAAAGCTTATCCCTCAGAGTTATGTTTTAAATAAGTTCCATGTCAACTAGGAGATTTAGATGTAGAACTGGTGCTGAGCAAGAGCTCCTAAAATGAAACTGGTGATAAATGGGAATTTCCAGTTTTCTGAAAAGCATTCCTTCATAATGAGATGTGTTTTTATCCAGTTTCAACATATTTTAGTGACACATAATCAGACATTGTAATWGCAAAATATCTTCAATCTATAATTTTATTCAAGTTTAATGTTATCAGTAATCCTTTGCCATAACATAACTACAGGAAATTTCTATTTAATGATAATGGTTTAAACTGGAAAATAATTTGTTCCCATGTCCCTTTTGTTTAGGTTCTGTGTGTGGAGTTTCCTACAGTTTAATAAAAAGTAGGTAATTTGGCCTAGAAGGACAAGTACAAAACATAAGTAGCAATTCTCTAGTGATTCTGAAATAAAATAATTTTATCTGTCATTACAATAAGAGGCTGTAATTAAGTGACATAAAATAGAATGTCAAAAGTTCCAAGCTGAAACTAAGAATGCCAAAAAATCTTTAAGACTTTTTTCAAATGTAAACAAACCCCATAAGTTTTTGGTTTTGAGTTTAATTTACAAGTTTTTCCAGAGGACTTTTCACAGAGATTGAAATTATTTGGAAAGAATTTCAGTTTCAAGAAAAARCTGGTTTTTAATGCAGAATATTTCAATCTTATTGCTCTTAGGAGACACAAACTGACAAACCTTGGCAATGTCTGTGCAGGAGAAGCACAGCACAGCTCACACACCTGAATGTGATCTGCCCCTCTTCGGTCAAGAGTCATCGTGCAGAATTATGGGACAGGAACTTTTCTTCTGAAGCYTCTGAAGGCTTAAAGGATTCCCAAAACAGAGACTCTTTTCTCYTATGAAATTCTATTTGAATTTTTGAGCAATTCAGGAGTTTATCATCCAGAATCCAGTTTGTCATCSAGGTTTATTAGCCTGATTTTTCATCAAGAATATAATTGCAAAGGCATTCAGCAATTGATGTATAATTGTTGTATAGAATAATAGAAAGAATTCTGTCTCAAATGGAAAACTGAAATTTATTTTTTTTTAGGTCCCCAGTCTTCTTAACTGCCCCTGTTAGAAGTCATTGCATAGACAAAATTATGTCAATATCAATTCCATTATATGCAATCCAAATCTATGAATCTGAGATAGTCGAAATTTTTTTTTCTCTCAAAATTAAGTTTAAAAARCTTTAAACACACCTGCCATTTCAATTATAACTTATTCCTACAGTGGAAGCTTAATTCTGAAAATAGAAATGTGAGCCTCTGAAATTCTGGATAATTTCTGATTTGGGAAAAAATCTGCTCAGGTCTCAAGTGGAGAAAGCAGAGTAAACCTTGATTGAAAGGGACTAAGCTAATCACATTCTACAGTTATTGAGGACAGTTAAAACATCATTTATAAAATAATGATTGTTTAAATTATCTTATTGAATCCATTTGCCAATCCCTAATAATTTTTTTTATTGCTGATCAGAGGAAATAGCTTTGCTATTGGCATCAGCTTGTCTATACAATAGATTTTAGCAAGAAGCAGTTAAAAATCTATATCAATCAACCAGCCTTCNAAAAAAAAAAAAAAAAAAAAAAAAAAAAAAAAAAAAAAAAAAAAAAAAAAAAAGAAAGAAGACTTTTCAGGTTCATATTCTGCAAAGCAATTGTTCAAATTTTAATGTCAAATAATTTTTAAGGTATGTGGTTTTTTCGTGGTTTTTTTGGTTGTTTTTGAATACTGCCAAATAAACAGATTAATGTTTATGACAATTCAGGTAATGAATCTGAGAAAATACCTTTCTGTGAAATACACATAAATTAACCCAATCGGACTGGCTGCTGTGCTGCTAAATCAGTTGTTTCTATTCCCATGGTAACAAAAGGAGTCACCCCAGGCAGCCTTTCTCACTGAAATTCCTGCAATGTAGCAGGTCCAACTTCCTTGGATTTTAAATTTCCTGTATTTCCAGTGTTCACTGCCAAGATCATTTTTTCTTTCTTAGCAGATTCAATTGCCCTTCCTGTTGAGTGAGGGTGGTAGGAAAAGAGTCTTCAGTTCCTCTACTTTTAACTCATATTTATTCTACAAACATATTTACCATCAGTGGCAGATAAATTCTACCCCTCCCATGAGTTTTTCTGCCCTTCTCCACCAACCCTTATTGCCTCCCACAACTGTTCAGGCCATTCATTCCCCAAAAGGAAAGAATCCATAGAGATCTTGCTCTCAAATCCTCTCCCAGCTGTGCAGGAACTGCTTTAATTTCACTGACAAAGGCTATGGGCTGCTAACTAAATTATGGCTACTTGATAGTGTAGAAGGCTGAAATGACCACTCTAAAAACASAGATTCCCACTTCCATAGCCTTAGTTTGAACACCTGTGTTAGAGTTCATATCCTCTATCTAAATACATGTGTGAGCAGTACAGCTGCATGACAGCCAAGAAAATTTTGTGTTTCAGAGYAGCTTGAATTCCAGAAAATTGTTATGATATCTAATTAACTCAGTGAGAGGGACAAAATTGTCATGTCTGGTAACAAACAACAGCAGAAACAAAAGCAAGAACTGAAGAAATCCTGGTCCCTATTAGATATATATAGATATATATTAAAATCTCTGCTCTCCATAGACTGCAGTCATGTATTTTCCCATAGTGAAGGTTATCTAATTTTGTCTAAATGGGGAAAACAATCTGTATACCATGATGTATATAGGTCTCTTCCATCAAGTTTTTTCACATCCGTCTCTGAAAAGCAGGCATCCTCAGCTGACCCATGGCAAGAAAAACCCACATAAAACATTTGTAAATCGGTGGGAAATGTGATTCACAGCTCCAGGAAACAWGGGAGAAAATGCAGAATGAAACAAAGACCAAATGAAAGATGTCAACGCTTCTTGAGCAATAGAGTTGAAAAATTACAAAGAATTCCAACCCTCAAGAAGAAACYGCAGACTCAAACCTGTCAGCATGATGGAGACCTTGGATGCTACGGCTTTCAAAGCCACCTAAGAGAGTTTAAAATATGTCAATATGAGATTATTCTGACTTTTGGCAAGGGTTACAGAGCTGCACTTTGAAAAGCAGCAGGGGCTCRTGGGAGTATATTACTTTACCATTCAGTCTCAACAGGCAGTTTGCAAGATCTTGCAAACTTTCCCGTKGGTGATCATCATGTTCTAGTGAATGGTGCTTCGTGGAATAGCTGGAGGTTAATTTTTAAATCCCTCTGTGTCATGGTGAATTGCACTGCTTGTAACTGGCAATAAGATAATACAGAGTAGAGTCAGGACTGGCACATGTGGAATTAGAGTCACTTAGAGTCACTTTATGTGTATTGCATCATTCTAGTTCTCTACAGTATCAGTGGCATCAGTAGTTCATTCTCAGTTTGTTTAGATCTGTTTGGTCTTAGGATGACCCTGTGTGGTAACATTAACTAAGCACAGTATAGGACAATTTTTTATGAGCTCGAAGCCACACACATATCATACATTTTGTGCTATAATAATGGCAAGGAACAAAGAAATAGTTTTTTTCCTTCTTTCCCACCAAAGATGAACAAGAAAGAACAGAAGAAATGGTGCATAGCTTTCAGGTCTGTTCTTCTTCCTTTTAACTGTATATGAAACCTTTTTTATGCTTCAGATATGCAGAAATAATAAGCAGTTCCTATGAGAGGTAATATTTCTGGAAGTCTAGAGAAACAATCRGTTGCTGCTGGGTAATTTATGTGCCTTTGCTTCAAAATGGCCCAAGTGGTTTTTGTTCTAGTGTCTAAGAAGCACTGTTATAATTAGAAGCTTTTGAAGCAGGCAGCCTGGTCTTCTGGTGGTATTTGCAGGGTTCCACCTCACGTGTTGTTCTGCTCCCCAAACTTGTCATCCCAGATTTATTTTTATTGCTGTTTTTATGTTTCCACCATGTAACATTATTTTGATCTATTTTACAGGCCATAAAAACTTTTAAAAGGTTTTTCATGTGCAAATTCCTTTGAAATCATGGAAGCTGATCTCACAGGCCGGTGCACACTGCGCTGTTCCTTCAGTCCTGAGCATTTGCAGCATCGCTCTGTAGTCCTGGATGGTTTCATTGCCTCAGCTCCCTCTGGAGATGCATTTTTAATTAATTAATTCCAGTAAAATGATACAACTTTCTCCTGTTCCTCCAATGTAAYGGTGCAGAACACAGCGTGCAACATATTTGATGTGAAGACCAAAATTAAATTAATCACATGTTCTGACTTAGACAATTCACACCCCACTCATAAAGCTTGCTTCACAGACCATGGAGATTTTTAAAAATAAACTAACAAAATAAAGTAAAAGAATCCTCTGTTCAAGCTGTTTATCCAGGCTTTGTGCATAAAAAGGAAAGACACAGTTTTTAGACTTTGATCTAACAGCTTTAATGTGAAATAATGGAGAGGAAAGACCTAATTTGTTGGTTTAAAAAAGTAATGCCACTCATTAATCAGAGCACTGAAGAGAGAAAACATAAAGTGACTTGAGTTGGCTTTTATCACACAGGCCTGATGATAAAATATCCAATTCTACTGGAAGCCTCTCCATCCCATTTTCATTGAATATACAGTAATTCAATCATGACTAGGAATAATTTATTTGTAACAAGGAAGGTTTCTGTTTCTCCATAATGAGTTGATTATATCTTGTCAGAGGAACCTTAAACCTATCAAATGTCAAATGAATTATATCAAACATATTATTTTCATAGCAGCTGGATATGAGTAACTGATGAAACAGAGCTCTTTACTTTCATTTTGTACTGTGAATGATAAAATGTAGTTTGTAAAATGGAGCCTGTGACACAAATTCATGCAGGTCCCTAATTTCCTACCTTTAAAAGGTCTGTTTCATAAATTTGATCTACTCATTTACTCGACATATTAAGTCATAATTTGCTGGGGGAATTGTACATCAGAATGTTCTTCTATAAAATATTTCTTTTTTTTAATTTTTTTTTACATTTAAATGAAAGTAATCCCTGTTCATGAYGCATGACCTGATAATGCACTTATCCAAAAATTAAATTTGAGATAACATTTGATCCCATCTGTCTCTAAAAGCACTTCCTGGAAACAGGACTGTGGCAGGGGGACTGCTGCAGGGCTAAAGAGTGGGAGGCAGCCACTGGAGAAGGTGGTTTTTCTATCCCAAAGGAAACAGATGTGTGGCTGCCCCATGGGGATCAGCTTCATCCCACAGCCCAGGGCTGCCTGCTCCACCAGGACATGGAATTTACTCATGGTTGGACCTCTTTGGCCTGTCTTGCTGCTCTGACCCACTGAAGCCATCAGCATGGTGGAGGGAGAGGGGGACAGACTCCTTGTGAGCATAAATGAGGGAAGAATCATTAAAAGAGAGCAAACAGATCGAACACAATCTGCAGCAGCTTCTGGCAGATCTTGACCAGTTTCAGAAACACTCAGTCCTTGTTCACTGCTACATGAAGCACCCCACTTTGCTAARCTTTTTGATTTATTAAGGACAATCTTTGAAATAGACCATGTTCAGCTCCCAGAAGGAAAAAGAGGTTGCCAGATAGACAAGAAACAATTTTCCCTGGATAGAAGTTGGGGAAAACAAGAGAGTGGGCAGCTCACACCCATGCACCTGTCCACGCTCCTGGTGCTCACCAGCATCTGCTCTCTCTTCCCTGCTACATCTGAGCAGTCTGCTCACTTTTTAAGTAMAAAGCCCAGTGTTGTCCAATATTTGTTCAGTGTAAAATTTAACRTTTAACTCTTTCATAGGAAAAGGCTGCTGTGGACAGGTAAAAATTGTAATCYCTCTGTATGATCTAGGGAATAGTACCCTTCAAACAGGATTTTTCTGGGCTTAACTCTGTGTTTTTGTGCTGCATAAAATGCTGAGTTTGCCACAGTCCTCTAAGGGAGAGAGGGAATAATGGACAGCAGCTGCACATTGGAATGAGTTGTTTGTCACTCCCGTATGGGGACAGCAGTTAAGAGAGGAAATTTTCTTCTCTTTTACCTTGACTGATAACCTGAGGAGACCCCAGAATGGACAGAAACTCAGAGCAAGAAGGTACCAGGACTGAGCAGAGCAAGTTAAAAGAGAAGAAAGAACTCACATCTTGTAGGAACCAGCTCTGTGACAAATTATGATTTTGATACATCACCCCCTGAGAGCYTGGTAATGGGATTTTCTAAAGATGGTTGGGCAGCAGGAGGTAGCATCAAAGATGTTTCTGGTTCTCGTTACAGATGACWGCAACAAAATTGAGTAAATCCAGGTAATAATTCAATCAGTGTCTGTAAAACTAAAGTCGGTGCAACTTTTTCTAACAGTGATCTGAGAAACCTTTTAGAGACGGAAGACAGACCCTGTATACTTGTACCATGCTGAGATCCACTTCCAAAACCATGAGATGAATGTGCCAGAGACAAAAAAAAAGGAAGTGAGTGGGTTTTTCTTTTAGGAAATTCACACCTTTRGACAGGGAAATGAAATAATGTCTGAGCACCACCCTGTGTTTTGGGGTTTTTTTCCCCCACATCCTAAGATCATTCCAACTTCTAAAGTSTTTTCTCATTTTATACAGAATTCTGGTTTTATGGCTAGAAACACAATTTCTGAAGAGAACCTGAGGGAGGTATTTCTTTATCATATGTTTCTGCGAGTGAGGTTCAAACTAACARTATTTCTCTGTTTTACAAAATGTAGGTATTTTAAATTCATCTCTTCTTGCTCTCAATAAAACATTGCTGGTAAAGRTGTCTGCTATAGAGTTAGTTAATAGGAGCTGCACCATCTTATTCATATTAGAACGCTGCAGTGTTGGTAAGTGTAAGTTTATTGGGGTTGTTGACATCAGTAGTGGGTCACAGAAGGTTGAACTTTCCACCAGGTAGTATGGGGCTCAGTTTAGGAAAAAATGCAGAATGACRTGAAGGCAGTAACCCAGCTCATTTCCCACTCCTCCCAACACATTTTGTTGGGGTCAGTGGGCAGGCACCAGACTTGGAGAAGGAAGATGTCTCCCATCAGCAATTCTGATTTATTTTCAGCCTTAAATACCTTACTTGGATAAAGAATTAAATATACTGGCTAGTTGATTAGGCATCACAAGTTAAAGGAATCACATTTATAAAGAAAAAGAACAAAATTTCTTCCACTCCACACTAATAGCACTGAAGAAAAAAATCATTTGTGAACAAGAAGATATTTGTACATTTAGTAACTGGTATCCCTGAACAGAATGCCAGACCTGAAACCCAGTGGACACAACTCCTAAATTGTTCTTTTTTTTTTCCCCCCATTGAATGAGGAGATGAAAGARTTTTGTTAAAACCTTACTACTAATAATTATTACTGATCATAATTAACATTATTATCAGTGTGATCATTCTCTCATTAAGTGGAAATATTCTGGAGTTCCCCAGAAGTTTAACACTTTAAGACAAGTTATGAATCTATCCATTATTTTTTATCACATTGGTAGACTTGCTCCTTCATTTATACCAGGGAAAAGTCAGAATTAGTGTGCAGACTTCAGTGAAAGCTRTTCTGTTTCCTACACCCTGAAAGCAAAGTGGGCCTCTTTCTTCTAGAGTCAGYCCTTCAGGAAACCTAGACAAACCTAGACGTCACTACACTTTAACTGTCTAGATCTGAGTGAGCTGTGGTTATAGTCAAGTATTTAACAGCATTTCACACTTCTCCTGTCATCTGGATTACATAACAATGTGCTGATTTTATAAACAGCAACTACTCATTCTTGTGGTCGAGTTTTACTGGATGCACAAGAGAAACATCTAACTAAGTAAAGCTGGAGACAGGAAAATTGAATGCAGAGGAAGGGCAGGCATTCCTAGGCACATGCAAAACCAAACGGTGCCAGGATTTGCAGACTGCAGTGCCACCAGGAAAGGCCCCTGCTACACTTCCAGCCAAGAGATCATAAGAATTCACTTTCTTGTGGCTGCTGAAAGTGCTTTTGCTTGGCACATGCTCTTAAAAACCCTGCAAATGCCACTTATACTATTAAGTGCACCGGGGGAGGGTAATTAACTATTCAACTGCAGGAGGTGAGCAATGCCAAAAAGTGTTAAAAATCAAAAGAATCCACGTGTATAAACACAAACGTTTAAAGTGTAGTAAAACTAGTGAGGCAGACCCTCAAGCAGCCTAAGACCAATGGCTCTGCTGGCCTCAGCAAAGCACCATCAGCCTGGGCTAATTTGGGCTCTGGTAAATACCTCCAGACCAGACACTGTATCTGTGCTGGAGTCCAGCTCTGCTGAAACAACTTTCTCTAAGCTGTTGTCCAAAAAGTGTGATGACTTACACTGTGTGATTGTTATTAGCAGCATGAAYACTCAGGGAGGCCTTTCCTGCAGTGCTTCATATCCTTCCAGAGGATTTATATTTCTGTGTCATTGTGCYATGACAGTGGGAGGAGATGCCTCTGTTGGATATAGGCCAGCTGAAAAGATGCTTGAGAACATTTAWAAACTCAGCTGCTGCCAAGAGGTTCTGAATTTACAGCATTTCGCAGATTTTTTGAGAGCCACATCAACATAAACATTCTGKACTCAAAACAATATTTGTAGTCCATACTTAAAAAATCTTCCATTCAGGTGGGCTACTCCTCTCAGCCTGGGAAAAGTTCAGCAAGGGCARGTGTAGGGACCTGCCCATGGGTCAGGGCAGCCCCCAGGATCAATACAGGCTGGGGAGGAAGGGATTCAGAGCAGCCCTGCTGAGAAGGGCACAGCMATGCACACAACAGCCAGTTCCTCATTCCTTCCCTCAGAAACAGGCACATGGTGTGTCATGCACCACAACAGGAAAGTCAAGAGGTCTGCACACCCATGAAAGAAAGAAAAAAATGACATTGTGGGATTCCCCTATGTCAGAATAGAATTTAGGTACTCACAGCTGAGAAATCATCTTGGATGCCTTTMTAGTCAGTAAAGAGTCTGCCACTGAAATGTGTGAAGCCATCTCAGTTTAATTAGGTGTTGTGAGATCAAATGAATGCTAATCAGCCTCCACTGTTGWTATTGATTGCACCTTAATGAGCTTTAACAGGAGTCAAGCAGGTAGCTCAGATGCAAAGACCCATGTTTTAGACACCTAAAGTAAGCTATATTTWCTAAGTACATATTAATACACCAAATGAGTGTTTAAAGGTATACATCTTAGAGGGAAGAAAGTCCTTTTTTCCTACAGTCTTAKAGTTCAGGCAAATGTGGGATGGAGGAGAAGCTTCTGTAATGTACTAGTGCAGCAGAAGGAGGTGTACGAGTGATTTTGAGTCCACCTTTGGTTCCCACTTCTCATTATTCCACTTCCATATCAGGATGCAGTCTTAGGGATAAACCACCTTAACTGTCCATTCCCTTCCTACATTCATTGCAGTGTTTGGTTCTGAATCATACTGTAAAACTTAAGGTCATCAGTTTAATTGGAAGTCAAAAAAATATTTTWAACCAGTGTTGCTGTTTGTTGCTTTTTTTGCCCCAGAAGCACAGTGGTTCTCCAAAGATGGTGTCTCATTAYAGATTTAAGAATGGGGGTTTCAGAGCTCACTCTGAATCAAGCCACTTAGAATTGGATCCATCCTTCCATGTGGGAAAGGCATCACAAGTCAGGTCACTCCTCAGTGGGGCGGTGACTTATAAATGCCTTAAGGGCAGTAGCCCAGTGGCACCTTAATTCAGGCACAGATCTYTGTCACTTTTTGGACACTTTTTATCTCTAGAGTTGGATTTCAGCTGTTGCATCCAGATCAAAATTCTTTAACTTGATACAGAGCTCACATCTGAGGCTTTTCCTCTCCTTTTTCATTTGTGACTCATCACCAGAGAGCACAAAAATGTTAAATAATCTCAGGAAAGATGGTTGAAAATGTGCTGCTAGGAGAACTTCCAACGGGGGGGGGGGGGAATATTTTCATCAGAATTTCTTTTCCTTTTTATTATTTTAACAATACATGTCCAATTTTATGGAAAACACTCTGTGATAAATATACACCAGAGTCTTCCACTTGTTGTCAATAGATTTCTCTTTGTTCCAGTTGTCTGCAGCTTCTTATCCTTAAAACCTAGCTTCTTTTGTTGCCAAAATTTTTGGGTATGAGAGAAGGCTCCACCTTGTTACAGTAATTTAGRAACACCTGTCATCATATATTTTAATGTGGCAGTTACACTGGAACTAATCCCCACATAATCTACTTAATACGAGGTCCTATGGGCTTACTCTACAGATAGGGGGTTTGCATTTCATGTCTCACTAGATTTAGAACTTAATTTTACTTCAGATTCTCCTACAGTATGTCTAAATGTGTCTTTCCTTGGTATGGTTGRTTTTCATCAGTTTTAGGGAAGAAAAATAAACCCTACACTTTACTTTTTTCTCCTTTTAAATGCTAATTATTCCCACCAAGTGATTATCACTGGTGTTCCTTTGGCCTGGTTGAGCAGCAGTCTTTGGAAGCAGCGTGGTGCTCCTCTCTTGTTCCCCATGGCAGGATGAGTAGCTGTGTGCTCACATTTGCAGTCTCGAGGATGGAGTAAAACACTTGAACACGTATTTGATTTGAAGTGTGTCTCCACATCCTGTTGATAACCAGACACCTTCAGTGTCACACACAAGCAAGTRAAAAATAGGATAACAAACTTCAGAAAACRATTCCAATATGTCATTTGCTTTTCCCATGCTATTAATGTACCATTATCACATTAGTAATTAAACTTTTTTCTTCAGAATCCTTTTGCCTTCCTTCCTGACTGAAAGTCATCACCCATTTGAACTTTCATAGACATAATTTTATTTTATCGTACACACTGTTGGTCTCATCTTTATTTCTGGTTCATGCTGTTTTGTGGGTTTTAACCTCTACTTTGATATCTTTTAAAATATTTTAAAATATCTGATTCCCCACACTTTTTATTTAACTATAAGTCAAGAATATCTGAGCATGGCATGTGTACAGACTATCTGGTTTAGAGGAATGTGCATATTTTGGAGTGCATAAATACATTAAATCCAACTCTTTTGTTTAAAGAGCAATAGGTGGCAAGATCAAGTAATCATCAGTTAGGAAATGCCATCATTAAGGATGAATATACAACTTCAGTGTGTGCACATTTTATCAAATATCCTTTAATTACAGAATGACAGATTTTTTTAATGTGTCCTCTTTATTATGCAAAAGCAATTATACTCATTTAATTTACATCTCCCATTTTCACCCTCCAACCTCACTAATAAGTGTCTGCTTTCATGTTTGTTTAGCACACTGTCTACCAACACTGCTCCAAATATAGCTGCTCTGCCTTTTATCTCATTTCTTCACAGACATTGGAACACTATTATTTTTGTGATGCTTTTTAGAAGGAGTATCCCAAGCTGTGCATTGAGATCCTTTGAACACCTAGACTAAATAAGAAATTRAAAAAGGCTACAAATTTTGCTTCAYRCAGCAGCTGTTTGGAGAAGCTGTTACTCTCCTTCTACAGGTAGACAAAGTGAAAACAGTCATCATGATTTATCAACCTCCTGGTGCCCAGATAATTTTTTATGCACCATCTCTCCCAGTCCTGAAAACCAGTTTCAATTTCAGATCACTCCCAGGTTTCACATTTTGTCCAAGCTCCCACTCCAAATGGAGATGACACAGCAGAGAACATCAGCTTTCTGCACATTCTGCAGCTTCTCACATGGTTTCCATGGAAGGAGGAAAGGCCAGAAGATAGTTGTAAAGTACTGCAAACAGACTGCTCTCATGGACYATGAAGAAGGGGAGTCTGGACCAAAACATTGGGATTTTCATGGTTTCAGTCTTCTTTCCTGCCAGTCTTGCTCTTGCTTGTTCTTAATGAACCCTATTGGTCCTTCACATAAATTTCAAGACTAACCATTTCATTTACCCCAAGATCCAGCAAAATAAAGGTACTACAGTTTTCTTCCCAGCTGGGAACTGTGTTGATACATTGCAGTGCTTCGTGGTCAATAAGAACAGTAAGAAACAAGGGAGAAATTGTTGATGTCCTGTCAAAGAAACCAACCAAGTTCATTAGTCAGCTCAATTCAGTCTCTGGCTGTGTCATTTTGGTACATTCAGACACAGTTTTTGTAGCTGTGTGTTTCCATCTTTTCTCTGTTTGGTCTGGCTTTTATCCCATCTCAAGCTAAGGAAGATACCCTCCCGTCACCACACCAGGATTTGGGCATCAGGCAGAGGAGGGAGGATCACACCAACGCAGTCTGRATCAGAAATGGTGGGGAGAGGTGTGTTCAGCTTGTGCTGAGCCAGCTTAGCATGATATCCATGAAGAGAGAGGATTTGGAAGGTCATCTGTCCAAAATAAAATTCAGAGCAACTGTTAAATAAGRTTTTTCTTTTATTTATAGACGAGCTACTTATGCTGGGATTTCCAACATGACAGCAACAAGAGATCTACTACTAATAAAATTCACCAACTTTCAAATTTGAAACAYTTGCTTCAAAACATGGTTTTCATAAAACATGGTTCAATAGTAACAAAGCTGCATATTTTTTCCCCTAATCTTTTTCATGAAAAAAAAAACTGAACATTTTTGCTGCAACTTATAAGTAAATCCCYCTCAGGCATATGCACAAAAAGAATCCCCTGAAATAAATAAAATTGTTTACCATTGGTGAAACTAAAGTACTGAAATCAAAGTCAGTGTGAAATGTCAGACCAACACCACTATTTATTTTCAACCAGTCCTTTACACCCCATAAATGCACGCAATGCTATTGAGCCCATAAATAATTACACTTATGAATTAACTTACACATTTAGGTTTCAACTGATCATTTTCTTCCATGTTTGATGAGTTTCTAGGATCAGAAAATACATTTCCAGCACTGTACAGAATATGGCAGACAGATACTTCATGCCATGTGAATGGAGTTTTAAAGCAATGCTCTGCAGGAAGTCAACACCTTGCAGCATTTCTTGAAACCTACTGCTTCCCTGGAAGGGCAACTCAGAGCCATGAATGTCCTTTCAACAAACTGCCATRAAAATGGCCCTGGCTTCTGCAAATGCAAGTGCAAAATAAGCACTCTTGAATTCATTTTACAGAGGCTGTAATCCTTTAAGCTTATATTTCCATTGGAAACCATTTTGGACCACTTTTCTAAAAGAAGTACCACTTATCATCCTCCTCAATTTCAGATGCTGAAAATAATGAGATTCAGAGCTGGGAATGGYCCAAACACTTTTAATGTGAAGCTCACCAAACACCATATGCAAGCTAAGTTCAACATTTGTGAGAGTGGACCAACAGCAGACAGTACATGCAAGGCTTTATTCTCTTCTGCCAGGTTCCCCTTAGTGTCAGGGCCCTGAGCACACCTCTTTAGAGTCAGGAGCGATAGCCGGTCCCTCCATCCCTTGGGATTTGCATTTAAACTCAGGCTTTGTCACTGGTCTTTGCCTGTGCTGCATTGCATTGGTRTCACAGCTGTGACTCTGCCTGGCCTTGTACCTTCTTCTTCAGCTTTCTTGACCACAGCTCTTAAAAACAAAGGCAGATACTGACAGATTATCTCCTTACCTGTGAAAGGGAATGCAGTCAGGGTGCTGAGATTAGCACATTCATGTATTCTGGTAAATTACATAAACAGAGCTTTTCATTGCTACTTTCAGAGTGATCATTTTCTCGAGCTCCATCTGTAAGTMTCTTGATTTCATGGCCTTTCTAGTTCATTTCTGTGCTCATGGAAGTCTTTGCTTTCCTTCAAGTCTCTTGCTCTTTAATTTATTGCTGAATAAATATTCAGAGATCTCCACTGGTCTTCCAGGACTTCATGACTGTTTATGACCAGTATTTTTCCCTTCCTTCTCATTAATGTCTTTGCCTGTACTAGACAGACTTCAGCTCTCAGCAGTAACCAAACTACTAAATTAGTAGGACAGCAGTGTCTTGCAGTTTTTCACAGTTTGGTTTTGTTTCTCTGTAGCATATCTTAAAGGGAGCTGTTTACTGTGTCTGTGAAGCCAAATCCATTGGTGATTTAGAACTATAACAATATTGATGCAGATGAGCATCCGCAGAGATATTTAATGACATTATGTAAATGTAATCAATGGGCTCGATAAAGCATAACAATAATAAAATACTGTTCGCATTATATATAAATAAATGCACATGGACACATCTATGTKCTTCCTACATAATTACTGTAACAGKGCCTATTTATACTACTGATCTCCCAGCTCTCTCTATGCCATTTTGGTATTGTCTGTTTACACAGCCTTATTGAATCCATAACATTTAACTAGCTGATTAGGATCCTGACTTATGCCAGAAGATCATGAATCTGCTGAGGGAAAGTGAAAAAAAGCTGAAATGGGAGCAACTCAAAACAGTCAAATGATGCTGTTCAAAACTTTAAAGTGTTTCTTTTATTGAAAGAAAAATATTTCAGCAATTTTTTGTAACATTCTGTCTACAGTTTGATTTCTCTAGAGAAAGGTGAGGTTAGTCTTCTAAAAGAAAGAGCAAAAAAAAGAGCAAGATATTGGAGTTCTTTGTTGCCAGGCTATGACATTAACTCTCTATGCTAAAATTTCTACAATTATGGATTGAAGTTGGATTATCAGGTGGTGCAATATCTATGTACATTATGGAAAAAAAAAAAAATGGAGGAAGCTGGGATAGGCCAGTGCTTGCCTGACTTCAACTATTGACTGACTACTACTCTACATGCACATTTTTTGGGGAGAAAATAGATGTTAAAATGTTTATACATGAATCCTGATCTCACAGTACTGAATTAGATCTCTCAACAGGAACCACAGGAAAAGCTCTGTTCCTTCATGTCCTATGCTTTGARCTACATAGTCAATACAATGAATCATTTCAAGTAACTGCCTAGGTCTGCATTGGAAGTGATTAATAAATTGGGCCTCAGTGAGATCATACCTAGAGGATGATACAATGTGTACTATATTGTGAAAATACATGGCATTTCTCAAATGACGTGGCATAATATGATTCAGCCATGAAGGTCTTAAAAGGATGACAGCCCCATAATACCACTTCTGGGACTGCARTGGAAGAAAGCTGGTCCAGCAGCTGGCAGAAACATGAGGACAAAGCTGGCTAGAAGAGAAAAGGTGTATTTGGAAAACTGCTGCTATTTTAACATTTGCTTCCATACTGCTTCGGGATATGATTTTTCTATGAGATTGTAGGGAAAAGCAAGATCATTCCATCATCAAATAGGTGGAATGATGACGTTCATCAGGGCACCCCTTCTGATGCAAATACTCATGGGGTTTTCCCTGTGAATGAATGAACACACAAGGTCTYCAATGGGGCTGTGCAGTCTGTCTCACTCTGACCTAAATTAAATTTATTGGTCAAAATGGAACTGGTCCCAAAAGAGGGGTGATGCCCCACCACCTGCTAGGATGCTTAAGTGGAAAGTGGGAACTCAAAGTTCACTTGTCTGTTCTGAAAAAGCCATAAAGGTTATCCAGAATGTTTTACTTTGAACAAAAACTGCATCTTGGCACAATTTTTACCACAACAATTTGGCACATGTCCAGGTCTTTGTCTTTGGGCTGTCTGAGTTCAAATACTGTCTCTTTTTTTTTTTTTTTTTTTTTTTTTTTTTTNCTGTAGGCCTTTTTGTATAGATGGTGGAAAGAGATAGTAGTTGACAACTTGGATTAAGATTTAGCTGGGTTGAGTAGTACTCTGGAGATAATTATCTTTTTCTGATAGCTATTTACTGAAGCAGTGTTGACTACACTCATAACTTAGTTGTCTCATTTAGGTATTTAATGTTCCAATCTATGAGCTTCATCTCTTCTTTGAAAATGTGTAATTCTTCCTCTCCCTGACATGGAAGCCATAAACAATCAATGTAAAAATGATTAAAAAAACAGATGAGAGAGGAATTCAGAGCCACCAAATTCACAGATTTCTAACAAAATGGATGAGAGTGCCCTGAAGAGGAGAAAAGCTGAACTGGAAGAAGGAAATGAGATGATGAATGGGCATGGGACAGTACCCTTAGACTGAYAAAAGACAAGAAGCAAACTCTGTTACTGTGTTTCAGTATCACTTGACTTCAAGTGCCCTCAGGAATGTAAACAAAGGGAAGTGTTAACTAAATTTCCATCCCTTTCYTCCAACCTCTTAAAAAAGTGTTTGCCTCAAATTTCAGGCAAAGAACTGGAGGGACCTTTTTTCCTTACCCAAGTGAGATCTTTGTTTGTGGCACAAGTTTAAATTCATGAAGGTAGCTATGTTATTCATTAATATATTCCTTCTCCTTTTGAGTTTAATTATCATCTGATCAGCAACTTGGAACTTGACATAAATCTCAAGGTAGAAACTGCTTGAGAAGAAGTTCAATCTGGTGATTATTCTTTCTTAAAAAAAAAAAAAAAAAAAAAAAAAAAAAAAAGAGAGAGAAAGAAGAGAAAACCATAGAAGTCTTTGAAACAGCTGGGGTCAAAGGAACTGTGCTTTCTTCTAATTGCCCCAATAAATTTTAAAGATGTTATTACTCTGTAGTGATTAAGAAATGGTAAAAAGAGATGCAATGCTATAACATCAAGGCCATTAAGCTTAATAGTCCTTAACTGATTGTCACCCCGCCCCAACAAAAATAGACACGCTGTTCCCGCTCTCCCGTCCCTCCTCCATTACCCTTCCCCCTCGCTTGAAGGCTTCTAAAATCACCTCCAGCCAAACCAAGGGGAATTTATACTTCCTGCAATAAAATCTAAAGAACAGAACAGCTGGCAGCTGAACTTAAGATTGCTAAAACAAACATTGTGACATTGATGTGGGGAGGGATTTGCTTATTATTACAACACGGTGTGGCTGGTTCTGCAGGGAAAAGATGCAAGCAGAGCTTTTTCTTCAGCATGCAAATAAAMGGCCTTTAAAAAACCCAGTAAAACAACAAAAGCAGCACTATTTGCTCTGAAAATACCTAGAGGGGGAAAAGAAAAAACATCATTGGACTAAATTCGCAATGTTGGCTGCCTAAAATTTTGATTTGAATGACTGAAATTATATGAATAATGTTCCACAGAGATGCTGTTGTAAATAGGCCAGGCAGGATCATTATTAATTCATATACTCTGAAAATATGCAAATGAATATATTATATCATAATAATTCCATATATATCGTGCTCAGCCTCTCTGGTGTATTGAGTCCTGTTTCCTATGATAACTGTTAGCAATCTTCCAGAAACCACCCAACTTTAACTTGGAGGTTTCATCAGACAGCCCATGGCCATAAAATSTAGGCAACTAATGAAGTATTAATTACCCACTAAAGGGTAGATTGGTGACAATGGGTGGTAGAATTATAACAACAGCAAGTGGATTTAAACTCCAGTGTTCCATGCTATTTTGTTTATTTCAAAGCAGAATATCTTACATTGTAGATTCCAGTGTGAGTATCCCTATTTCCATAAGGTTCAAGGACAACCCCTAATCTTGTTTAACCACCCCTTAAAATCTGGAATTCCCAAAACAGAGAATTAAAATTAAATAAACTCCTTACTTTCACCTCTCCACGCTGAGGTTAGGCACCTAAATTAGTCGTCTTTATATTAGATTGTTAGAGAACTACAACCACATCTTCCAAACAACTGTGCACTGAGAGCACTGATTGACTACTCTTGACTTTTTCCCAAATCTGATACCTTCCATGGATTTCTTCAAAATCCAATGATGTTTTTGTCTGCAGGATCCCGTTTTAATGAGCACCGCAGCCTTAAACACTGTGAGGGCTAAATAAATAATCTAAGTTCTTGTTGTTTGCACTTGCTATTCTTTTATCCTGTGTGAAAAGAGACATTATCAGGCATAATTTGCACCGAGTTGAAGCTATTTTTCTGGATGGAATTAAAAGCTTGAGGTGATATTGCAAGATTTCACATGCTAAGAAATGTTGCTGTAATGACACAGAAAATTACCAGTCATCCAAAAAGGTATGGGAAAATAAAAAAAAAAAGAGAGTGTTTCCTTGTTCTGTGCTTGAGAAAATGGGTTCAGGTTTGGGTCAATCAAAGATTTAATCAAAAGTGTCAACATCTCAATTGAAGAGAGATAAAAAGCATATGAAATACAGGTTTCCATTGTTCAAAATGCATTAAATAAAATAAAAAATAAAGCAATAGTAAAAGAGTTCATATATGCTTTTTCTAAGATGAATCTGTTTATTCACACCTGTCCCAAAGCTAAGCATCTCTGGGCTCAAGGAGAAGGAAATATTCTGCTTCAGATTCCAGCTATAACAATCTGGCTGTTTGCCATCATCTTCAACTGACAATAGTGCAACCAGGCCATTGCACATCACAAGGGCCTCTTCCTCATAGGTATGGTAGAGGGCAGAGGGAGATTAATCTCTCAGCTATGCAAGAAAAGGGTGGGGGAACACAGGTCAACACCCTGGGGAAAAAATAACACCTCTGCTTCCTAGTTGGGTGGTGGATCAGCAGTCCCCACAACTCCAGATGCTGCTTCTGACACCAGATGGTTCCTTGGTGGTTTTTACCTTTTCCGAACAGGTGTGAAAAATTTGTTTGATGATGAATTGCTCTGGGTTTCATGGTTGAATTTTCAGTTAAAGAAGAGAAACCCRCTGATGCTTTGTCACCTGGGAAGTTCAGTCAGGGACATTGACATAACCCAGCTATTAACCACATTATCTTCCARGTTCATTGTTCAAAATTGCTTTCTAAATTTCAAAACATATACGCAGGGTTGAAGCAAGGCCTTTAAAAGAACAATTCTTGATTATATTTTAATTTATATGTAGCTGAACGCAAGAGTCTTGAAAGCGTCCACATTAAAAAGGTGGATAGTTCCCATCACAGACTCTTCCTCTTGTGCCTCTGAATCTGCAGCTTGTTTTCCAGCTTGGCTTAAGGGTGAGCCTTACCTTTGGCATTTGTTTCATGGGAGCTGAATGTATGTGGGAAGCTGCCTTCCAGGCCTGACTTGCTTTTTGAAGCACAAGACAAATCCTGAAATACATAGTTTTACAAAATTGTACAAGCTGGGTACTTTTTCCTTTATGTCTAAAGTGATTCTGTGATGTAAGTATGCAAGGGCAACTACTCCATCTCGCATCAAAGATCAGTTTTGTCTCATTGTAGATCCCTAGATCCCCATGGAAGAGCTAGGGAAAGCATTCAGGGATWCTTTCCCAGAATAGCATCCCAGCTGCCAATAATTTGTAATTTAGTGATGTTCTAAACCAGACTTGGAATTTTTTGTGCTAAATAGCCCTCAATGGATTTTTTCCTTCATGAACTGGTCCAGCTCCTTCCTGAATCAGATCCCCCACATCCTGTAGGGAGTAGTCCTAGAGTTTAACAATATGCTGTAAGAAGAGTTGTCTCTGGACTTGCTTCTGATACTTTCACATGACATTGTCCTGCTCTGAAAGAGGCAGTGATCAGTCACTGTTGTTTCACTTTTCCTGTATTGCTTATGGTTTTACATCCATCTATCAATACTGTCTATTCTCTGGGCTGATGACTCACAATCACTCAGTATTTATCCAACAGGAGCTGTCAATGCATTTTGTCACCCATTCTCCAACCTGGTGCTCCCATGTTGCTGATGATGTGATCTTGCAGATTATGTTTAAACTGTATGGCCAGATCAGCTCTGGCAGAAAGMGTCCCAGCAGTCCAAGTCTTCTTAGAGAATTCATTCCAGTTTTGATTGTTTTATGGAAGGTATAAAACTGATGCTATTCTAAATTAATTTCTCTCTACAGGTCTTCATGGTATGTCTTCTGCTGAGACAAGGAGCAGAAATGCCCAGATCTTCCAAACTAATACTGAGAGAGGAAGGGAGAGATGGGACATGGCTACCATTCTGTGCATCAAAATAATCATAGAAATATGTAATTTAATTTTAAAGAATCTGCCACTAAAATGGCACAAAGTCATCTACTCTGTCTAGTTCTGTAACTTTCACTGCCTCAATCTTTCATTCTATTTGTATTCATGAGTTGTTTTTTAGCTTATCCTTTTTTCACAAGCTGTTGGGTACATGTACAGCTCTTAGCTGCAAGAGGCCATCACAAACTCCAATGCAAATAAAAAAAATTAATAACAACCCTTTGACCACTTGATTCTTCCCTSTATTTAAAGGAACTTCTGTAGCCCAGGAACTTGAGCTACTCCTGAGAGTGTGACCATGTCCTTCCCCTTATAGYGAAAGTCTAGTATTTTACACTATCATTTTCCCACAGCCTGAATCAGCCTAGAAAAATAATTCCCTGGCTTGGAAAGGAAATCTAGATAGTGTAAATTTTATCTAAATGATACCAGGAAATTGCTTATGATTTYACCAAAATTATTTTCCATAAAAACATTCTCAGTTCTGATCAATTCCATGTTTTATGGTTAATAACACCTAATGTCTTTCCATTAGTAGATTGTGATCTTAAACTGACACAGCTTTGACTCACTTAATAGGAATAAATACCTAAATCTTGAAGGCTGAGGTATTACAGAGGMACCATGCTGTGCAGAAGGGTAAACCCTTTAGGGGCTGATTTCTTGGTGGTGAGGAAGCAACATCAGGTGGAGGTCATCACATCCCAGTGCTGTTTCACACCAGCCCATRTACAAAAATAATTCTGTCCCTGTTGATCAGTAACTATATAATGAAGGTTTACATGAAAATACATTTATAAGCTTTTATATTTATGTCACTATTGGTAGTTTGCCATAGGCATTTGGAGGGAATGGATGACTATTAGACAACTTCTAACTGTGTTTTAAAGAGTGTCTTCTACAGTACTTTTTAACAGACTGGTTTTTCCTTGGCTGCCACGAGGAATTTAAGAATCTCCTATTCTCTTTTAGGATGTCTCAGGCTGAATGGGCCAAATTTTCCCCTATGTTTAGTTAAATAATCATATATGCCTAAGCATCCTGGATTCGGTCATGATTGTGCTGTAGAAGGAAATAAACAGATGGTCCAAATCCCAAAAAGGTAAGAACATAAATTAGAGGGCTGAARGCACAGAGATATAAGCCTGAAAGCATATGAACTACACCACAGCTAGAAATGTGCTTTTGTCAGTTAGGCTTTGATTAGGCAAGAATGCTTTGAAGAAATCAGTATTGCTGACATGATGGTTTTTGAAGCAATGGCATGGGCTGTACTGGCCACCATTAAAATATCCCCAGTTCTTTTTTTGTCACCTAGTGTTGCCATGGAGTAGTTGGAGGATTAATTAACTCATGGAAACAGCTTTATAAATGCTCCATGGCACACACAGCTACATTGTTAAGATGATTGTGATGAACAGGGCTGAAGTGTGTCCCCTACTGCAGGTCTGGGATTATTCTGGAGAAAGACTGAATGAAGTTTCTTCAAGTYCTTAAGAAAAGTCAAGAAAAGAACTGTTGAAGTAATGAACAAAATATTTCAGCAGAGCTCTGTAAATTTAAGCACTAAAGTCTACTGAAATACTTCTTTAAAAATTCAATATTTTCCATTAAAATTTAGCAACATTCAGTTGTGTGTTCTGGTCCATGTTTTTGTAAGTAAAAGACYACAAGAAGTGATAAATTTTGCTAAAAATGTTTAGTATATACTTGTGGGGGGAATTCGGACAAGGTTGTGTAATGTTTGACAGAAAGGTAAGGAATGATAGAGAGACCCTGACAAACCTGAGGGCTGGGCAATCACCATCCATTTGAAGTTTAACAGAAGCAAATGCCTGTCTCCATGATCCTTGTGGGTGCCTTCCAAGTCAGGATACCCTSTGATTCTATGAACAGTGGCTGGAGGGATTCTGAAGAGCCCTCCCCATGAAGACAGAAATAAGGGATGCCAGAAACTGCTCCCCAGTTTTTTAACCTGCAGAATTTCAGCAAGGTTTTCTTACTAGACCTGTCTGGCAGTTTCCTTCTATTATTTTGCATCTGAACTTAGTCTACAAGTTTTTTACCTCAAGGGCAATCTCTAATTAAACACTACACCTTCTGGGCTTGGACCAAAGCATGCTAATTTTGAGACAAGTGATCAAAATGCAAAGGAGGCTGATTTTCAGATAAACTGATTTGTAGTCATTTCATCTGGGCTCTCTCTCCACAAATTTGTTAGTAGGAGAGTTAACATTTTATCCTTTAGAATGTCTTCCTTTTTCAAACASAGCAGCTCATTAATGGAAGTTGTGCTCCTCCAGTGGAGGCCCACAGCACTGTTAAAATAACACCTCCAGGGAGCAGCCAGAGACACCACCCAGGCAGTCTTGTGTAACAGGAGTAATGTTAAATCTGAAACTAAACCCCTGTGCACGGTCTAGTCACATGAACTTGTTTCTCTTCTTCCCACTCCATTAAGGACCTCACAAGACAGTTAATTATGGTCTTTGAGGATGGCTGATTGTGGTGAGAAAGGAAGGAAAACACCTTTGGGAACTGCAATCCTCCACAGCCTGGAATCTTTGTACTAGYATCAAGCAAGGAACTCTTCTCTCTGTGACTGTTTACACTGACATGGCTTTATTGTTCTTTACCTTTGAGGAGAAGTCTATCGGTGCATTTTTTTCCCCAAACAATGTTTTATTTTTAAACACTTTTAAACCAACACCTATGATTGGCAATCAACATTTATTTCAGTGAATTTGGAGCTGAGGTCACCCGTCTATCCCAAAAAGAAAACAAAGAGAATGTATTCTTTTGCTGCTCTTGTGCTGACATGAAAATCTTGTTGATCTTATGTACATGTGGGCAGGACAAAGCATGGTGRGAGGAGAGGCTGCCCTGAGGTTAGGGATGGTTTACAACCACTTACATTTCATCCATCGTATCCTGTGTATTAAAATCCATCCTTTGTTTCCAATATGATCCCTCTGACAACAGTTGTTAAATTTTCATTTTACTTAAGATGAGCAACAATTACACCAGGGACATCTGACTCTGCCAACCATAGGACCCAAGTCTTAATTAAATGAGTCTCTTTTGGAAGCCAAATTCGAGATGTGGTCCAGAGCTCACTGCCAGGCTCACCTCATCCTCAGGGTCCTTGTGTTCTCCCATGTCCCCTGTTGTGGTATCTGAGCTTATGAATCCACCAAGGGCTGCCACTGGGGTAGCTGCAGTTATGTCAGCATATTCACTGGCAAAACAGATGTCCCTGTCCTCTCTGTGGGAAATGGGTCCATGGGCCAGAGCCAACATCAGGACCCCAGCCTGACCTTCCAGAATCCAACATTTCAAAAAGCTCTGGTTAAATTAATGGTTGTTATATAACGAATTAAAAGCTCTGACCTACAGTTGCTTGGTTTTGGTACAAACACCAGTAAAATGTGTGAGGACTTTTAACAAATGAGAAGTTATTAAATGGTTCTTTCTGATCAGAAAGCAAACATGGAGCAGTGGGAAGCACACCTTTTTTACCTCAAAGCCTCCGTTTTCTGACCTGCTGGGAAGGAGGAAATGTTCTAAATTCTTCCCTGGATAAAGTACTGCAGCAGAAGGGGAAGAGCTTGACCAAAGGGACATGGAGGGTCCTGCAATTGACATTTATGAGTGGGAGGCAACATTACCAGATGTTCATAAAAGTCGAGCTTCCAAACTGAGTTCTGTGAAGCCAAATATCTCATTTCATTTGGTTTTCTGTTTCCTCTATTGACCAAGCTATCCAAGAGGATAATCCCACGCTGCAGGGGGCTGGGGTTGAGCAGCTAAAGCAGCTTTTCTGTCTCTGAATGCAGTTAATCCTCAAGCTTTGACTGACAAAGTACAGGAGACTGTGAGCTGTGCATGGGTGTACATTCACACATGGCCTGTCTGCAATCCCATGTCAGCCCAAGGCAGGGTGCAGTCAGACCTCACCTGGAGAAAATCACCTCAGGCACCAGAGCAGGTCAGTACAACAATTTTCATGCCTTTTCCATTATCTGGAGTGAGGCATTTGGAGGGGTTGGACTTCACCCACACTACCGGCACCAGTGTCTGCCCAGTATCTGTAACTCCATATTCTCTGTGCCTGGGCAGCAGCTTGGAGACACCGATGCCCCTCAGACTTCATAAGGAACAAAGACACTTTCTGGATCCTGCTCCAGAGACCAGGCTCCTAAATACCAAACATTACAGCACATTACTTTTAGATGCCTAAACTTCTTATCAAATCTGACCTTAAACCACTCTGAGATCTAAACAGTGACTTTATTGATGGCCTCCATMTTTTTTCCTCTCTGACATACAAAACACCTATCAAAACACTTGGTGTAGCTTTGCATCACATGGAAGCAAGGAAACAATTTCACTAATGCAACTCATCACCCTTGGAATCTGGAGCAGCCACACTCACACACCTGCCATTCCACCCTGTTTCTATCTCCCTCATATGGAGGGATGATCCCATGGGATTTTCTTGTTGGGAGATGGACAGCACAGCCTTGTTGAACAATWCAGCCTTGCCATGACTGGCTGCACTGAGGCTGCAATCATCCCACATTCCTTTACTGCAGCCTCCTGCAATTAGGCATTTATGTATATACACACATTCATGGGTAYGACACTGTGTGGTTAAAAGCATCTTCTTTTGCGTGTTGCTAGTGCCTAGGTCACAAGATTTAAACCATCTCTTCTGCCTCTTTAAACAGACACTGTTCCCTGTATTTCTTTCCAGCAGCTGTGGCCTCATCCTTCCAGCTGTTTGGTAGATGTCTGGATCAGCTGTGAGGGCTGCATGTCAGCTGGAGCTGGAAAGGCCTCTTGGYTCAGCCACAAATGTCCTCACCTATCTTGCTTAGACCTACTCCTAAACAAGCCTTCCATTAGCTCTCAAGATGAAGGAATGAGTTTTCAAGTGAATTCATCATATCCATGGGAAAATAAGGAAAGGAAAATAATCACTAAGATGATGAATTGCTCTGCAAGTGAGTTTGGGTTGTGTGTGTATGTCACAACAGATGTATTTCTGACATCTGTGCAACAAATGYTATGTATTTCAGGTAGGAACTCTGAGGGTTTGTCACAGACCAGCAAAAAAAAAAGGTTGGTGGTGGAGATTTAGTACTGAATTTTCAAATCTAGTGAAATAGACTGGTAACAAAATCTCCAACTGCTTTATATCATTTCTTTTTTTGCATTCAGTCTTTGCAAAACAGGTTTTCAGGCAAGTCAGAGAATGACTGTGTGAATGRGGAAGAAATTCAGCTGAGGCAGAAGAGGAAATGGGKCCCTTCCAACTTTCACTTGTTAAAKAGTATAAACTCCAGGCCAGAGTTGTAATTAGAGGGAGCACAGGTGGACCAGGTCAGCTACATGTTCCCCATGCTCCTGTGGGACTCCACCACTGTGGAAATCACCAGGTAACCAAGAAATAGTGTGTTCCTGCACAGGTAGCCTGGAAACAAGGATGGAGTGCAAGCCAGGATGGTGAAGGTTTTATGATGACASTTTAAATCCCACCATTCTTAATAACTTTGTTACTTTGCCAATACATCCACTTAATGTGCTTATCCTAGAGCTTCAAACTGGCTCCCAAGGCTTTCCCAGGTGTCTAAAGCATCAGCTGTCAGCTCTCCAGCTGTCGAAATATGTAGCTTCACTTCTGATATTGCCTTTGATGCAGTTTGAAATCTGTCAGTGCAAGATTCTGTGGCACACTGGAAAATGGCAGTGCAAGGACTGCAAAACCTATGCCGAATACAATATGAACATCAGCAACCAAGGGCTGACTTCCTCAAATTCAAATKATTCCTGTCTCTGTGTCATCAAATTAACCACATTCATTGCGTGGAGGGGGTGAAAGCAGTCGCTGTCCCTGATTAGGAGCTGGAGCTGCTCAGACTGCAGGTGCTCCCAGAGACACAGACAGCTTCTGGTCAGATGTGCCAGCACTCATCCATGCCTCATGTGTGGGTTTCATGACAGAGGGATGAAAGCTGGGAGCTCCCAGCTCTGCCCTTCTGAGAACTACCTCAGGGAAGAGTGGAGATGAGTGACCCTGGGGAGAGTCGGCTGGGGATTCCTCTTCAATTTTATTTTTCCCTCTTTTCAAAAAGTGTATGCATTTCCTGTGCCTATGCCAACACAAACCACTGCTGAGCAGAGCTGAGAGCAGCAGCAGTGCAGCCCCATTTGTGTGCAAACATGCATCTGAGCCTTCCTGCCTGCTTGAGCCCTGTGTCCTGGTGTCACCCTCACCAATGGCACGGGTCACTCAGCAGCATTTCAGATTTTTCTTTCCCTCTGCCCTCYGTGCACAATGCAGATGTGGCGTGGGGCCCCTTTGTGCCAGGGGCAGCATTCTGCATGGACAAAGCAGGGTGGAGCACGTGTCTGCACTGCTGGACAGAGATGAGAGGGGTGGTTAGCAAAAGGCAAAAGAAGAGGAAAAAAAAAATCTCTGCCCTCTCAATTTCTGATTGTTTTGTCGTTGTGGTGGTGATGGTGGTTGCTGATGTCTGTCTGTCTTCAAATTCTTCTATGCAGGGCCTGGTTACTCTCTGCTCTTGTGTGGYGCTTCAAACTGCAGCCATGCTAAGCAAACACAACAACAGTAACAATAGTGGGATTAAATGCAAAGCTTTAATATGCTTCATATCAAGCAAATCTGTGTCCATGCAGAAATCACCAATAAATGTGTGTGAAGAAAGTTTTATCCAAGCAAGAAGGGACRTACAGAGAACTGGCTTGGTGAAAATCAGGATAGCAGCAAAACCCACACATGTRGTCAGCAGTAAAACAAAGAGACTCTGGGAGTTGAATAAAACCCATTGTTTTCCTTGTACCATTTTTTTTTTTATTTTATGTTTGTTTCTAGTGGCACACACACAAATGTGTGAGGCCCTTTGCAACCTCAGTCCTGCCACAGACAAAGCAGTTGGAGGGAGATGAAGGCAAGGGTGATGCCTCACATGCAAGTCCAGTGGCAATTGTTCTCTTCCCAGTAGGACAAGTTTAAATCTGGAGGTTTTATACCCATATGTGTGTGGGTGCACATAGGAAAAAGAGAGTTCAGGTGTTTTCCTTTATGCAACCATGAGCTCTKCCCAAGCATATGCTGGATCAGAGCCAGTCGAGTGAAAGAACATAATGAGGAAACTTGCAGAGGATGATGTTTTTAATCCTGGCAAACTCTTCATTGTTCTGATTTTCTCAGCCCTGAACACTCCCAGCTAGCATTTATTCACTTACCGTCTGCTCACAAAATGAGCTTTCTCCCAGTTCTTCAAAAGACAAACCTCTCTTCCCCCATCTAACTTTGATCTTGGGACTCTGCAGGGCACTTATCCAGACTAAAGTGCATTCAGAGATGTCTACACCTGTTCATTCCTTAAAAWTCCACATCTGGTTATTTCATAGAGCATCAGCTGAATTCCTTCATCTCTTGCTGCCTCCTCCTCTCAGAGCTGGCACTCCATGCTGCTCGGTGTGCAGAGCACAGCTGATCCAGCGACATGGTGACTTTCTGATTTTAATTCCTGGACACTGTTACTATTTGTCACCCTGATTATTCGCACTCCTTTTTCTCAGGAGAGATGGCTGCAGCATTGAAATTTGGATCTTAGATTGGTGCATGTCAGGAGCAGACCTCCACAAGTTATCAAACAACCTGTTAGTATTTCATTTTCAGGTGTTTTTTCAATGTCTGCTGTTACCTTCAAAAACTGTTAAAAGAGGGATATTTTTCTTTGCTGTTTGCACATAACCTCCACTTACAATTTTTTGTTATATTATGTCCAGTAGACGCTGGAAATTGCACACTTCTGGTCAGTGATAGTTTGCATGACTTCCAATATAAATCAGTGGAGTTTAATTATTGCATAATTAATCTGTCTCATGTCTGTGCAGTCACATTTTTCTTGCCATTGATGGCTCTTCCTTGAATTGTCATTTTCTAGTACCTCCCCTAGTAAAACAGTCATAGCCTGGTGAAATTTTCCAAATTACAAAAAGCACAAATGTCAGAATGTTTTAAGAAATAATCCAGTTTATAGGTCTTTGTTGCTTTGATGTGGCTGTGGCTTCACATCCAAGRTTTTGCCCACCCTTGTATCTGCACTCCCGTTGGCACACTGACTTCTGGTGGGAAGATCAGCCCTGATCTTGTTTCTTTGCCAGTTCTGAGATGGTTTTCCACTATATTCTCCAAGACTTCAAGTGGTACAATCATCTCAACAGCTGCTCGTCTGAATCCGCTTCCATTTAGATATGTGTATTTCCAACTGTTTTGGATCAAAAAATGCCACCTTTTTCAGGCAGTCTTTGGACAATTTTCTGCAATGCTGCCCAGTGGCATGTCATTTAAAACCAAATAAAAATCAGGCTGAACACTGACAGCATTATTACTTCTCCCATTTTGTTTGCAGGTGTGGGAATGAGGTGTTGGTTTCATTTTTATATTTTTACAGCTATTTAATCGACACTGATGAGACTTATGTATCACCACTGGTCGATAAACTACCAACTAAGTAAAACATTTTAAATCAGATTTCTAGAAATTCTTTTTTTCAGATGATTTGTTCTTCTAGAAAGAGCTGATCTTGAAGAATCCAGAGTCACCTCTCTCCAATTTTTTTCTTTTTATTAGAGTGCTTCCAAAATTTGACATTTTAAATTTATTGTTATCAAGAAAGGAGATAATATTTCATCGATGAAATCTTCATGACTCAGATGTGTTAGAAAAAATAATATGGCTCTGACATCAGGTCAACAGTGTGATGACATAAATTAAAAAATTCCTTACTAACTAACTCTAGCACTTTTAGCCCTCTGAGAAAAACATCAGAATACAATTGAGTTGAAGGATTTTCACAGGTGTTGTCTCATAAAATGTGCACTTTGGAAATTACAAAAATATGCTTGTTGGAGTCTCGGCCTTGAAACTTTTTGACAGAAAACACAAGAGCTGGGCTTATGCTCATGTCTCTTATGAAAACAGGTCCTCAGCCTCTGCTCAGAGGAATTGTCTTTCCCAGTGGAGCTGAGGACACAGTCTGGTCTCTGCACAGGGTGAATCCAATCCTGGCCATGGATGACACTGAAGAGCAGCACCTTCCTCTTTACCTGCCCTGAGAGCAGGGCTGGGTGTTGGGTTCACATGTTCT
>NW_026623235.1:7835293-7864805 GCF_030028575.1 Malurus melanocephalus
GTGGATCACTGGGCTGGGTGGATCACTGGGCTGGGTGAGAGCTGGCACAGCTCTGCCTGGATGGTGCAGATGGGCGGCAGGGAGGAGCTGGCAGCTCTGGGAGAGAAAGTCTGAGTAGAGCATGTTACGCCTTTGCTAAAGGAGCTTAACTGCGAGAGTGACAGTAAGCTGACACAGATGAGTGGTTTGTCCTCTGGAACAAGGTAGGGTTTGTTTTTATCCCCTTTGCAAATGCACACAAAGGACAAAGGTGCTGCAGATCAGCCAGCTGAGGGGCAGAATSACTTCCAAGGGATCCCTTTGCAATAACTGAAGATATGTTCCCATGATTGACCMGCAAGAAGCTGCCACTAATCCTTTAGCACTCAAGAAAATCTTCCTTGTTTATATTTACCTTAACTGAGTCCTCATCAACGTGAGTACAACTCCAGAGGCATCAGCCAGTCTCCTGTTAAAGGCTGTATGTTATACTGTGGCTGAAAATGCACTGTGCAAGGTTGTCAAAAATGCCAAACCAGAGTAGTTTGGGGATTAAAGAGCTTAGGACTTTTCTGGAAGCACCCCACTCTACATATCACACTGCACACAGAAAGCAGCCTGAACTCAGGGGAAAGCCTCAACTGGAGAGGGGTGAAGATTTACCTTTCCCTCCTCTAAAAACTATCATTAGACCCCAGGGATCTTTGATCTCATTGCAAGGGATGGAAGGGAGGGAAGCACCAGGAGGACTCCATGCTCCTCTTGATGGTATCTCAGTTCTTTTCTGAGATGCAACCAGTTTAATTCAAAAAGACAAATTTTGCAAACTCCATGTGTGTTCCTAGCCCCAGAATCAAGGATRTTCTCAGATGAGAATAAATTGCAAAGCACCATGGGAAAAGGGAGTGAATTTACACTGCTGTTAGCAAAGTTTGAACCTGATACTCTTAAYAGCCTCGTACTGTAATTCCTCCCTGGAACAGTTGTCTTTGGTGCAGACAGAGGACAGACAGGTCAACTTTTTATCGAATYAGTTTGCCCTGATGTGATGGGAGTGGCAGTGATGCCTGTGTAATGCTCTGAGGAATAATAATGAAAGTTTAGAAAAGTTCTATAACACTAAGAAAGGCAGTGCTGGGGCAGGGGTGGGGTGGAGAGGTCATGACAGTCATGAGACCAAAAAGTTACTCACTTAGTGGATGTAGGTGAAGCTGAACAGCAAAGTTCCTTTTTCTGTTCCTGTTTGTTGCTGTGTGAACCTTGCAACACAAGACAAAATGACCTGACACTGAACCCATCAGCTGCACAAATCAGTTGTATTTGTGTCTGTGTCCCCTCTTCACACACTTTTGCAGCTTCAGTAGAATTCAATGGGGCATTCTGTGGCCTTGWTCATGTTCCACTATGCCAGGCATTCACTGAGTCAATCTTCAAATAGGTGTGGATGGTACTATGGAACTGGAGGACAAAAATGGTGAARSGTCTAAGGAGGAAGTCRTGTGAGGAGCAGCTGAGGTCACTTGGTCTGTTCAGCCTGGAGGAGACTGAGGGGAGACCTCACTGCAGCTGCAACATCCCTGTAAGGGSAAGAGGAGGGGTARATGCTGATCTCTTCTCTCTGGTGACCAGTGATAGACTCAAAGGAATGGCCTGAAGYTGTGTCAGGGAAGATTTAGGYWGGATRTYAGGAAAAGATTCTTTCCCCAGAGGGTRTTTGGGTACTGRAACAGGCTCCCCAGGGAAGTGGTCACAGCATCAAACCTGACAGAACTCAAGAACCATTTGGACCAGGCACAGGGTGTGACTCTTGTGGTGYTCCTGGGCAGGGCCAGGAGTTGGATTCGATGATCCTCGTGGGTCCTTTCCAGGTCAGRATATTTTRTGGATYTATGATTCTGTCAGGGTGATGGCTGCTAAGCAAGAGATACACAGCAGCATCTCATGTGGCCATCTGACCTCTCATTGCTACTTCCCACATGAGCAAAGATACCCAAATAAAGGGGGTACATGTGTGGGTGTGTTTGTTGCAAACAGAATGGGAAGACAGGTTTTTCTGTTGACAACCTTGGCTCACTTCAGAGGAGAAGTGCTGGAGAAAGGCACTCTGGGAAGTTGCAGCAGTTTGCAGAAACTGATAGGGAGCAATGGTTTAATGAATTCCTGGTTTTGCAAGGTTCAGAAAAATCCCACCTGAGCTTCTCAAATTCTTTCACTTCTGCTGAACAGTGAGAACACAGAGTACTCAAAACATGGCAAAAAGGGCTTGGTATGATTTGGGTCAGCAACTGATGTTCCCTGAACATAAARGGTTGAATTTCTGCCCAAAATGATAAAATAACCTAGGTCAGCCTTATTCCAGTTCTTTTATGGATAAGAAAAATTACTTACTTGTTTAAGCAAGTATGTGTTTCATTTTGGAGCTGTGATTTCAGACTTTTGCCTTTGACAGATAAAGGAGGAGAGTATTCATAACATCAGACTTCAGATATCTAAGTACAATCCTCAGAGGAACTTCCATGGTGCACAGCAGTAACCTCAGCTCCTGAATTATAATTAKCAAGTGTAAATCCCATTAGGTGTAAATAGCCTTGAATTGAAGGAAATTTGCAGCCCAGAAGGAGCCTAAATGAAAAGATCCCAAGTTACAGATAGAACTATGCAGGGTGAATCTAAGTGCAAATTGATGTTTAGATCTTCATAACAGGCAACTGAGTTTACAGTGGCAGTTACCAATGTCACAAGTATGGGCTTGTCATTTTGGAATCATAGAATTCCCTCCCTTGTGTTGGGCAGGATCTYAAATATCATCTATTTCCACCCCTCTGCCACGGACAGGCACATCTTCCACTAGACCAGGTTTCTCCAAGCCCCATCCAACCTGGCCTTGGACACTGTCAGGGATGGGTCATCCACAGTTTGTCTGGGCACCCTGTATCAGTGTCTCATCACTCTCAAAATAAAAGAAAATTCTTCCTAATATCTAATCTAAACTGACTCTCAATTTGAAGCCATTCCCCTCATCCTGTCAATGTATGGCCTCGTATGCAGTGATACAAGGGCAAGAGAAAGCAATTTATATTGTCAATACTACTTGAGGGTGGAGGAGAAATGTGAGACCAGGAGCACCATGGCTGTCCTTGGAGACAAAATAAGAAGCCATCTATCGCCTACTGATATTCATAAAGGGTGATTTTGTCAGGGTGTGATCACTCTCCCTGAACCCACAGCAGGTGCTGTAACTTGCTGGAATGCAGCTGGAATCACTGGAACACCTATGGCCAACAGTTGGCACATTTAGAACCTATTATTCCACTTTCTACTTCTGCTGAACTAGAGTTTTCTGGAACAGTATGAATTAATTCCCCACAGTTGTGAATCCTGCATAATTCATTTATTCATGTGCCTGTAAAAGGCATTAAAATTTAAGAGTCTGAAATAAAAATGAATGTAATTGCAACTGGTTTTAGATTCCTTCCTATTCTGCTCAACCATTTCATTTTTACTGCCATTTACTGCCACAATGTTTAATTGAAACCTCTGAATTGCTGATTGCTGTTACAATGCAACTTCTCAGTGGGGAAAAATACACCCTTTGTAAATTATTTGGAAATGAAGCGGTGTCTTTGTTATGCACAATCTCAGTTACAGATGTGGAAAGTCAGAGTTAGACCTGTGATAGTGCCTATAATTTCTGGCTAATGAAGATTCATGGGACTAGTTTTAGTGAGCATATTGTGAGAGCTGTGGGTGTTCTGGCCTGCATGGGGACACCCAGCACACATTTCAGCAGGACTCTTACCATGCTGGGTCAGTCTGCAATTAATAGCTTTAGACATTTATTAATTTGTTTGATCATAACTTCAGAAATTGCACATAGCATATTTCTGAAAAAAAGCAAAAAGGTAATTAAATCTAAATCAGGCATAACTTGGGAAAGCTGCACCCTGTAGAACTTACAAACCCAAGCAAAAGGCTGCTGGTAACACCAGTGAGGGATGATCTACAGGTGTAGCACAACATTATGAGGCTACTGAGCAAAGTGCCACCCACAGCCTGTGGCAATAAAGCAGCTCTTCCTTAGCAGGAGTAGGARAAAGGAGGTGAGAGCAATCGAGGGGGTTCATGATATCAGGGAAACAAACCAACAAYCAGGGAGTTAATGGTGAGTTTATACAGTGATCTCAGTGATTCTCTGCACAATCCTGCTGTTAATTATGATGGAATAGAGCTGTTTGGATTGATTTTTTATTTCATTCCTGATCCAAACTTTGGTTAACATTTGAAAGAAGAAYAGATATAAAAGCTGGGTTCAAAGTTTACTCTGATTAGTCTGTGGTTTTGATCACTCCTTCATCCTTGTTAAATTTTTGCCCAGGAAAGAAAAAAAAAAATAAAAGCACTAAATTCAATGCATTCTAGTTGTTAAGCATTTTGTTTTTAAATTTAAAAATATTGGGTTCACCTGAATACCARCCTGATGGAGGGCACGGGAGGTGATGTTTCTTGATAATATCTCTGGGAAATAAAACCGCTGATACTTTTGCACAGCTCTAGTTTCCAGCCACTGTTACGTTTTAATGATATGATCAATAACCATATAGATAGAAGGGACATTTCCTACCACACCAAATACAATAGCTTGAAACATGAGAAGTGGTTTCTGCATCCCTTTAGCTGGTGGTTAACCTCATCGAATTACTGCACCTGCCAAGGCTGTGAGAACTAAATACAGCTGGTGGCAGCGTCTGGCCWACTGAACCCAGCCCTGTGTTAATTTGAGAAGAAAGCAGCCACATGGCAGACTCTGCCGTGACGTGAGGAGACTCTGCTTCATCACAGGCTGGAGTGATTGRTCCCAAGGTGCAGAAACCAGGGCAAGATACAGCTAATTGCTCCTCTCTCCYCACTGAATCCACCCCTGACAAATCAGGGAGTAATTCAGACTGGAAAGTCCTGTGTTCAGGAAGCTTCAGGAGGACAAAGAAGTTATTTTCACCTCGAGGCATCTCAGAGAAGTTGAGTTGTCAGGTGGAGATAAGAAGAAAGAGCCTTAGAGGATATCTTGTCTACGCACCTGTGAAACAGAAACTTTATTCCCTTCCATGCCTTGCCCAAAAATGACATGCCCAGATTGCTTCAGGAAACACCATGTTTCAAGACTGAGCCAGTGATTTTTTTCCCCTTCTTACACAGAATTTCTCCTGAACTTCTCTCGAGCAAGTTCCCAAGAATATCTTGCTTGTCCTACACTGAGCACAAGACAGGAGAGGGATGCTGGTCTAGACTGACCTTTATTTCTACCCATTATACAGTTCAATTCTCATTGACTCCTCTGAGAGCTCATCATATTTATATTTTTGAAACCTGGAACAGAAGCCTCCTAATCAGTATAAGGAAAGCTGCCAGCCTGTCCCTCTTCCTCCAGTGCTGCATAATTTTCTATATTATTTTCTTGGACTTTATTCAGTTTTAAATGGCATGAATTTAAGATTACTAGGGTACTCTAAAGTACCCTCTGTTCTGTAGGAGATGAAGGAATGAAATAATATAYACTTTCACAGCAACTTGTGCTCACAATATATATGAGCACAGACATGAGCATGTAATRTGTTCCAGCAGATGTTTAGAATTACATGCTTACTCTGTTAGGTACATCCTGCCATGTATATGCAGATTATGCAAAGATATYAGGCATAAATTCTATAGACACAATAGGAGGCATCACTGAGAAAATTCAGATTAAGRCAAACAGAATTAGTCATCTGTTTACAGTTCACAGGCCTGTTTTTTTAATGTTTCTGAATCAGAGCAGTCATCCATGCACAGTTTTCTTCCCCTGGCTGTGTATACATCAGGGAGAATGCAGAGAACAAGGATGTGAATCCTTGTTGCCCTTCCCCACTCTTCTCACACGGAATCCCCTTGACCACATTGTTTACAGTTAAAATATTAACTCAACACTATTTCAATGTCTAACTTTTTATGAACACTGAGGTTATATTTGTTTTGTCAGAGCAGGAAAATSCTCAGGATTACGTCTCAGATTGGAGAGATGCAAGTCACAGTTACGTATTTACAATGAGACACCTTATAACAAAGGTGTTCTTTGACACATTGCCACACTCAGATCAGGAAAATGTCTGAATGAGATATGAGACACAGATGATGGGATCAGACAACCTCTGGAGGTCCCKTCCAACCTGAATTATTCTATGACTTATGATCTTATTATTTTAGGGGACAAATAGCTAAATTTGGTGACTGCAGCATGAAAACTAAAGARTGAAACTTTTCCTTTAATTKTTTTTTYCCTTCATGTTTTTTTCCTTAATTTTTCTTCACTTTCTTCTTCTACTTCCCTGGAGAGTAAYCATGCAGGTTTGCTTAACTGAGATTTCTCAGGTAGAGAAGTTCTATGAGAAACAGAGCTGTCATGGCAGGTTAGGTACCATCTCATTTCCCTTAGCTGCTCTGGAGCTGTCAGGGTGAGTTAAGGGTTTCCCCCCTTCAGTAGCCAGGAATCAAGAGAAGAGCCAGGTTCTCAGATGCTCATTTCTGCTGCCCTTGCTCCACTTTGGGGCAGCAGTGGCACCCTCAGTTCAGGGAGCAGCAGTTCAGGGTTCTCTGCTCTGTGGATGGCTCTGTCCCCTCTGTCTCCGAGCTCACACCTCAGCAGTCACACCCCTGCTGGAGCTCAGGCTGTAAATCTCAGCCACGTAGGATGGTTRCAGTGGAAGAGGAAGTTTTTCCAAGTACAGTCATGGGACAGTAACACCCTGGAGTGTTTCCAGAGAGTCCATAAACAAGGATAGTTTTACAGTCCTTTCCATCAAAGGTGTTAACCACCAACATAGAAACCACCCAGCTTCTAAAGAGGTTGATTAAAGTTTTCAGGCCACTCAATCAAAAAGCCCAATATCTTATTATCACAAAAATTTCAAACCTGCCACTTAGCTTCTACCTACCCTGAAAGAACCTGAGTGGTTTTGGGTTTTTTTCAGGGAACCCCTCCAGCAATGACATTTCTTTTTTTTGCAGTATGTGAAGTGACCTGGTGTTCTGCAGAGCCTCTTCTGGGCTCAGAGTTTCTGTGTCCTCCCTGTCCCCACACCCCAGAAGCCCAAGGTAGTGAGCARTTCTGACAGCAGGGCTGGTGCCACTTCTGCCCTCCTTCACCCAGTTTTTCCAGAAGCAGCATGGCTTCTCACTCTCCAAACCAAGGCAGGAACCTGATACCATGAGTCAGCTCGAGGAGAGTTCTCAAGTCACCAGACTGCCATTTTCTCTTCCTATAGGCTGTACAATGTAAGAGAAAGGTGTCCTAAACATCATGTCCTTCATGGAATCAGTGGAGTCCAGATGCTGCCACAGTGAAGAGCTGTTTTAGACAAAGTAGAACTCTTCAAGAAGGATTGTCATTTTCCCTGTTTYAGAGAAGAAAAATGACCCTCAAGCTCTTCTCCAAATCAAGCAAAGCTTGGATTTGAAGCTCCCCTTCCCCAAAGAGCTAACTTTGCCTAGGTGAAAACACTGTTTATGTTTCTCTTACTTCTGGCAGCTACATTGCAAAGACAAGGTTTGAGCCTGAGCTCCCTTTTACTGCCTTTAATCTCAGCCCAGCAGGTATCTGAGCTTGCAGCTCAGCTCAGTCTCCTCCTGTTCACAGGGAGAAAATGTGTGAGCTGGCCTTCCATTCTCACAAGTAAAACAGAAATTCCAGCAATTTTCTGACTCATGGATGTTGAGAAGGAAGTGAYGTGACCCTATGGTATATTAATGAAGATCAATAAGTATCTAGAAGWTGAGGAAATATCTTGTTTTTCACTGTCTAAGGCCTAGGTGGTGTGTCCTGGTTAGATACTCAGTYAGTACACATCCCGACTACTTTAAAGCAACCAAACCTTATCTCATTGTACAATAGGAATCTGTGCTATCCTGCAAGAAAATATTGATCTGTAAAGAAAAGTGGCAAAAAGTACTTTTCCAATGACACCTTTTAAGTGTTGCCACTTAGGCAACAAGTGTTGCCAGYATTAGGCAAATGTGGATTAATCTAAAGAATTATCCAACAGTAAAAATTTCAGTTCAAATTATCAAATGTAAATTTTCTATTTAGTTGGTCCAATCAGTAACTAAATTGTAGCAAGGTCCCTTTTGCCAGAACTGGCTTTTCTGTCACACCATTATTGCCACAAAAAAAAAAATCATAGCCAGTTCTGACATAAACCAGGAAAACTCTAATCTCCCTCAGCAGAGATGGCTCAGATAGCTTAGTAAAAGTCTCAGCAATATTACCCTCTTTCTAGGTACGTTTCTGGCATAAATCTGAGAAGACTGTCATCATTTTAGAAGAAATGAGCCACAACAGAAATTCCATTCACAGATTAACTTGCCTGTTACAAAACTTGGGGTTTTTTTTGCTGTGTGTGTCACACTAGGAAAATAGTAATAATAGCAATAGCAATAACAATAACAATAATAATAATAACAGTAACAACTCTAAAGTCTGGTAGAAGTTGCATTTTAGTACTTTCAGCAGCTGTTAAAGGAAGCAAGATAGTCAGGAAGGGAAACATATAATCAAAAATAACATTAACAGCTTTTTGCTGGACTGTTCTTGTCCAGATGCCACAGAGCTAAATGACGCTTGGTAAATATTAGAAAAAGAGAAAAATTGAAGTTGTTGAGTTTTCTAGGCAGTCAGCACACCATTTGCTTTACAGCAATTTTGGTATAGTAATTATCTAAACACAGGTAAAAAACTCCATAACCCTACTGTAATCGAGCTTAGATTGMATTAAGTTTATGGCACTAGAAAAATATCAGGGTTTTGTTCAGAACATAGAGAAGTTCTGTCAGAACAGATGGTCAGAGATAATAAAAACTACGCAAGGAGATTATAAACAGCACTGTTACTGACTTTTAATGGACTTTAAATTCCTGGCTTCTGTGGATGCCACCTTTCTTCTACACTCAAAATCTATCAATTTATACTCCATCCTGTATAATGTCAGCAATTCTACAATGTCCACTAACATTGTTTGAAGGGGCAAAGCCTTTGAAAGAAACTTATCAAGTGTGACTGCCCTGTGTAGCTGGCTTTTAGTTAYGCTAAAGTGGCACTTCCAGCTGCATCTGCAATTTGAAATGTCTACACATAATGTGATTACAGTCTCTGCAGAAAAAAAAAAGAGGAATCCCTAAAAAAAAATCAGGGAAAAAAATTATCCCATTCTGACCTGCTATAGGTGCCAAACTATGAGCTGAGATTCATTCTCTCTCTGCAAAAAGAGCAAAGGTTTGGCAGCTCTGAACAAGAGACAGCCACAGTAGACAACCACTGAGTGTAGATGTCCAACAAGCAGCAGCAGCAGCAGCGGTGTTTTGGTGCTCTTAGAAAGTCTTTATGAAGCCTTTGTAGCCCATTCAATTATGAATCAGCCTCCTACAGATTTCAAAAGCAATATCAAAAACATGGCAAGTTCTAAACCTTAGTGAGACAAATAAAATCACTGGCAGAATGGAAACTGGATGAATTCCTCTCTCATGCAATGCCTTCCTTCATGATCACCTTTCCTTTTTAACATTATTTATTAATAACTTTAGTGAAGAAAATGTGTTAATACAGTAAAGATATGTTATCAGCAAAACTTGTAGACAAAAGATAAGTATGTGAGAAATTTTTCATAGATTTTGCTTCAGAAGGATTACACTTCCCATCCAATAGGAAAATATCTRTACATTACTCATCCATTAATATGTAGCACATCATTTGTATATATTACAAAATACATTTTGGAAAGATGCCCAGTCTTCATGTCAACTATTCAGGAATTTACCACAGAGGTCCAGTGATTGATAACACCTTAGCTCCACACAAATGTTTCTACTGTAAGTTTTTTGGTTATAAAGCCCAACAGTACTAGAATGCCACTTAATCCTCTCACCTGCAAGTAAATGTTTTTGAGATGGGAAGGCCAGAAGGCCAGCTCTTTTCATTGTAAAGACTTTCTCCACACCCCATATACTCTGTAGATTTTTTCAGATTGTACCCAGGATGATCAGGGCTCCTTTTACCTAACATATAATTATCTAAAAAGTAGCACCTTATGTCACCTCTTTGTTCAGCATCGGAAGTTCACCTCACCACTAGAACACGGCTGTGGATCAACCTGTTGAGATACTGCAGAAGGAGCCTGGGCAACAGATTTTGAGTAGACATCAAATGTTTTGATCAAGACAGAGCCTGTCCTTTAAGTGGTAGCAGTAATCCAGTGGCAGCTAAAATATACCCTGGTARCTCATCTCCCAGCCCTGCCCCAAGGAGCCGATGTTATTTCCCACAGAGATCATGACTGGCCCTCATTTCCTAATGCCTTGTTTTGGCAGGAGCACTTGTACCCAGCCTTAGATAAAAGGCTGAAGCTGACAGAGAAGAAAAAAACTGCGAAAGCCAGACTGCTCACATAGCATTTGTGAGGCAGCAAAGTTAATTGCTGTGTAATTACCACCCAAGTAAATTGTTTAATGTGGTAAAATGTGACCATGGTTGTTACTTCTGCTGCAAGCAGTGGCTCATGATGCCATCTGCAACCCATCAACAGATCACATAGTGAATTTGCTGCAGATGTAAAGCAAACCCTCGACATCTCCAAGCATGTTGTTAAAAACCCCCATCAAGCAAATGCTAACATTTCTGTTGTTTCAGATGTCACCGTGGCTATTTACACAGGGCTCAATGGTGCCGCACTTGCTCATGTTGATGAGGGAAGAATATGGTTAGTTAAGAGAAGAGCAGGTTGGCAATGGCTTCTGAGGTTGGAAAAAAAAAAATAAAAGGGGCATAAAAGACACATCAGTGTTCAACCATAATTGGAAATCCAGCTATGTCGTGTGGAGAGGGGAGCGATGAGGGGGAAAGGAATGTGGTCTGTCATGAAAGCGGCTTTCTGGCAATTTACTGTGGGATCTTGAGCTGTTCCTATAAACAGCAGGCAACTGCTGGATCAGCTACTGACTCCTTCTGGGTGCAATGTGCTCAGTGCTCAGTGCCAGGGGGTGAGAGTGCCAGCTCRCTCCCAACCACACAGGCACCAGTGCTCAAGTCTGTAAAGCTGAGCTAATGCACTGAAAAGAGAGTGAAATCCAACTGCACCGACGTCTGATGCAAACCATTCAGAACCGGCAGCATCTTTTGCAGGGCATKGTCAGGGGAGCCAGGGCTCCCTGGGATTAATAAGATTTGGGCACACACTGCTGCTGTCAGCATCGTGAGACTTGCAGTAGACATAGGGAAAACCTTTTCATCTTATTTTACCAGTATTGCTTCGTTCTTTGCTATCTCCAGTTCAAAAGGTCATTGTAAAAAAATAGATGTAGTGACACTTTGAATCTGTGCTTTAAAACTCTGACCTGTTTCCTGTTGCTGCACTTCTTGTCCCCACGTCACAAATCACTTGTCCTTTACAAGTGCTTCGATTTGTTTTAAAGCTTCTCTATATTTTTTTTTTTCTCAATGAGAACATTTTAGAAATAGATAAAGGATCCAGGTACCACCAATTCTCTTTWTATTTGCACTCCTTGGTGCCTGGGGTGCCTTTGAAAATGTCTCCCATGATCCACAGTGACCCAGACATTCAGCAAATCTCATTCAAAGCAGAAAATTGAGCCCTAAAAAGGCTGTTCTTCCCAGTGAAGGGTATCCAGGATTATCAGGACACATTACTTCATGAGAGAGAAATGCTTCCCAGCTTCACGGATTGTCACACTTTGAGTCATCTCTCCTGTCAGAGCTTGGTTTTGCTTCTTTGGTTACTTTGCACAGAGTTGTRGAGGGCATGAAGGAAAAAGAAGACAACTTGCAAAGCAATTTTATTTTGTTTTGGTTCAAGCCCAGGTAACAGCTCTGCCCTAAAACCACTTTTATGTATCTGATGTGTCTGCTGAGCTGCTTAGTGAATATATATTTGTGGAAAATTTGGAAGCTGCTCAAAKTTTATGTGCTTGACTCTTAGGCATTAAAAACAGTCAGGTACAAGTATATACACTATTATTGACACACGATTTTTGAAAAAGCAACATGTAAACATGTACATTTACTTCTAGAAGATTACCCACAGGAGCCTTTTGGTCTTATAAAAAATGAGACTCATTTTGACTTAACTGAAGCTAAATTCTTCCTTCCGGTGAATGCACACGTTGGGATAAAGAGAAACACTTGTTTGTATTTTGGAAAAGGAAAGTTGCTTCTGGATTTTGAAGCTGTTTGCCTCCTTTCGTGGAAGAGTTGGTTTGGAACAAGAGCTTATGTGCATAAAGCTGCACCATTTTGCAACATGAAAGAGTTTATCTGCGAGACTGATCCACAGCTATCTTCAGCCCAGGGGAATTAAAAAAATTGAATTGAAGAAGAGATCTTGCAATGAAGTAAATTGCCACAGTTGAGCTGACTACAGCAKCTGAAGAACTATTGTCACAGATTTGAAGGATATCAGCAGACTGTGAGCAAAGTTGCACAGTTATAGCACAGATCCTCAGTCCTCGTGTTTGTACATTTAATGTTCATCAATATGGAGTGGCAATGTTTTACACATGCTAATAACAACTAAGCCATGTACCTTCTTGCATTTTTCCCCTGATATTTCCAATTGCGAGGATATTTTTATTGGAAAAGTTATTTGTAATGTACAACAATGCACAGCAGATTTGGCTGTGTTTATCACAGGGGCAAAGCAGTGTCACAATAATGTTTACTATTACAAAAGAAACTGTAATAGACATGGAGCCATCGCTATTTGCTGATATCTTCTTTTGCAGAGGATTTCAGAAACCAGCTCTTTAGAATTTTATGCCCCAGGTAAGGGCTTACCCTGGCCACAGTTGAATCATGAGAGATCCACCATAAAGGCCCAAAATATTTGCTTCCTTTTATGACTGSTTYTATCTGYAACAGGATATGGTATTTTGTCATCWRTTTTGTMATGCMAACTCATCAAACTCTTTTTTRKTTTTTATGATTCTCTCCTAMTAGGCTGAAGAAGATGGTGCAGAATCCAGCACACAAACCACCTTCACTGGCCTTGCACAGCTCTCCCTGTCCTGTGGCAGTTCAGCCCTGGAGCAAAGACAGTGATCACACARCTGTAGGAAATCACCTTGGAAAAAGCCTTAAGTTGTACTCTTCCTTAAGATTTAGGTAGATTCTCGATAATCATCATTTGGCARTTATGTATTTTGACGGAAGCTGGCTTTATAAAATAATTTTCAGTGGGAAAATGTGTTACACAGCAAGTTTTCCTTCAGCTGAAAGTTGCACAAGAGAAGGCACACAKAGCAAGGAGGTGGGCAGATGGTTATTTCAGAGGAGAGAACTCTGTTCAGCTTTAATGTGAAAAYAAAGAATGCTTTGTTGTTATTTCTTAATCAAACTATTCCACAGCATTTTATGCTGCCAGTGATAGTTGGTCTTTTTATACTGAGTGAAGACCAAAGTGAAATRCAGTATTCCACTCTTCCATGCAGACTGTAAATTGCATTTTCTGACTAGGTCTAAATACAACTACTGAAATAAACAAATTCAGATGTGGATTTTATTTTTTTTTTAATATTGAAAATATATTGGCTTTGCCTAGAGTGTAAATCAATAAATGGTATAAATAAACCTTACAACAATTATTTGAGGGAAAAAAAAAGAAGACCACAAGAATAAATAAAGACAGATTGTTTATGGCATCCTCATTTTCTTTTGAAAAAATGAGGAAAAATAAATCCTTCACAGCTGAAGGCTAATTTTGCATTTTCCTCACAGATATTTTTTCAGCATTTTTTAGAGTTCACAAATCAAGGCAAGGGCATGTTCTCTTGTTCTCATGCTCTTTGTAGGCAAAGCTATAGTTTTACTGCAAGGAGAAAAGGGCAACAAAGTTGATCTGCAAATCTCTTACTTGAGCCTTAGTAATTTTAGACAGGTGCCCTTTGCTTAGCAATACTTTTTTCTTGAAAGACTATATCTTAGCACAAAGRAGAAAAAAATAATTGTAGACATGTGGCCTTTAGAAGGCCAATGGCTTACAAATTAATTTTACTGGAGGCTGTAGCAATTACAAGACTTGATAGTGCCATCTGGATATTCACCTGAACCTCCCCACAGAGTCTGCTTCTCTGTCCAGGTTTCTGCAGCAATTTGTTGAGGAAATGCTGTAGATCTCAACATGTCCTAAAAACAAAATATTGTGGTGTTCTTGCTGTTAAGAAGAATCAAGATCTGTGTCTTTGTGTTGCTGCTCAAAGCCTTTCAGGGTCAGGCTCTGTACATCGAAATTCACCTTTCCTCTGCAGCTGCCATTTCTTTCTTTTGGCAGAAGTCTCCAGGATTAAGGATGATGCCAGCTCAGAATGAGCATTCCTGCCCTTCAAGGGGCTTGAAATGTCTCTAATTAATTTTTTATTTTTTTTTTTTTCAGATTGAGGGGGGTGATAGAGTGCTGTCCAAATGACAGCACCTGTCTGGGAAATTAAATCTTTTTTACAGAGAGATAGAAATCTCTCAGGGGAAGATSCACCAGCAAAGATCAGGACAAGGGTTCCAGTTCTGCTCAAAGAGTGGGAGATTGGAAGTAGTTACAATCAGTAACCTGGACAATGCCAGTTCAGATCTGTCTTCTGCCCAGGAATCACAAGATCACCAAATTTTTKCATTCTGAGTGCCTTTATCCACATGGGCACGGAAGCTCTATCTTAATTTTTGCACACAGAACATCACGGGAGTCAGGGTCATTTTCCATATTAAATGTGTATTTGTTTTCAAAAGCATGAAACATTTTGTGTGATGAAARCATTTCCAGCCCAATTATAATGCTAGCACGAATTAAAGAAAACTAAYCAAATAGAATAAAATAKAATAAAATGAAATAATTAATTTATTTAACACGGGACAAGAAGACACCCTTTTTCTGGGTTAGAAGAAAAGTACAGTGAGCAATACTTCAATGGAAAATACTCCAGTCTCGTCAGCACACTTATATTCTGATTTATACCATCAATAATTCAGTGTCTCCCATGTTTGAATTCTTCCTGTTTTGTAATCTTATGTTTGGATCCAGGACCCATGGACAGCCCTTTGTCCCACTCCAGAAACCCCTTTCCTGCCTTCAGCAGGGTGTGGGACTGCAGAGCTCATCAGGCTCCTGGCAGAGCAGCCACCAGAGAGGTAAATGTGTGAAACTCTCTGAGCTGTGGCTCTTCACATCTGGCCTGGGTTTCACAAGACTCTGCTGTCGTTTCCTGGGAACCTCAGCCACATCATTCCTAAAACTGCCTGTATGAAACATTTCAAACCCAAAGCATGTATTTTATGAGGTATTAAGATGCCATGATTTCTCCTCATTAAAACCCCTTTGCATTTTTCCCAGTTATGTCACTCTTAACTTTCTGTGCTTTTTAAATGTTTGGGTTCTTGTCATTTCTGTGCTGCTTTAGCTTCTTAAACTATCTGCTTTTGAAGTGCCTTTTTTTCCTAGTAAATCAACCCAAAATTTAAATAATGATTAAACAATAATTCACTGAAGAAGATAGYAGTGGCATTTTGATTCAAATGTGAGTTTATTTTCCATAATAAAATATGTCAATATTTATCCTTATTTAAAGCACAATTTTCTCATATAATGGAGCCAATATTTAGGGAACTATCTATCTTAGAAATATATAAGATGCCATTTTTCATTGTCTGGAGACTGCAAAGTTAAGAAATATTGTATCTGCTGCTCTATAAGCGTAGCTCTTGAGACAGCTTCGATAGGGAGACATGAGGTTTTTCCATTAATCATTCTTTTACTGCTACTCAGTTTCAGTCATTAACTGGTAGTGCCCAGAAGGCTTCTAGCAGAGAATTCGACTGCTGCCAATGTAAAATCACCAATAAGAGGTTGGGCTTTTTAAAAGATCTGTAGCAGTTTGTGGGTGTAGGATCCAGAGGAAAAATAACTCTTAAAGGTTTTGAAACTTGTGAAACTAGTTGTAAATTGTCAGTATGAATATTGAKAAAATTATTACAGTACCTTTTAAAAAGGTGCTCACATTCAAAGCCTGACTGCTTTTAAATAGAAATGGAAGCAGCAGTGGCCTTGAATCAAAACTCTACATCTATAAGGGTTGAAATAATGAGAGATTAAAAATGCAGCTCTCTGGCTCAATCTTCACTCTGATCTAAACTTTGGGTTAACTTTCCCCAACAAATTGAAGCTGTGCATTCCCAGCTTGGCCATTCAGGGAAGGAAAAGGACACAGCCCTGCAAATGTCATTGCTTCATACTTCTCAGCACATCAGAGCAGACAAATAATTTTATACAACTCTGTTTCTGAATACTTAATTGACCTTTTTTTTCAAAGGAAAACGAAAACCTTGAATTCAAAACCTGTATTTTTCTTCATATGTTTAATTTAGTTTAATTGTTTGTGCATAACTAAGTTGGTACTAATCTGAATACTTAGATAACTATTCTCAGAGAAATTCATCATTGTTTTCATTTGCTGCCTGGCTAACGTGCAGCCGATAATGGCAGTGCCCTTATCTGAGGTGAAATCCAGCTCTAAGGAGTAGTAGGCAAGATTTAGATTATATAAAACAAGAATTAAATATGTTGATAGCACTTTTATCTTTGAAGGTTTTTGTAGGAAAGGGTAGTGTTTGAAAATTATTTCTGTGCATGGGAATGGCCCTCATGATCCATGAGGTCCAAAATAGCTTATACAGACCACTTACATAAATCTGAATTTCAGTGGCTGTGAGCTCTGAGACACAACCCCAATAAAAGGACAGATAGCTCCAGATGTCTTGAAATTAATCTAGATTCTGCTACTCCTAGCTACTGTTTCAAATGGGCCAGCTTGTTGGCAGGGCCAAAAGTRTATGGTGAGTTTGATTTTAAGGTGAATTCTCTCCCTTTTTAACCTCATTATTTTGTCTGGAGATGTTCCTGCTGATGGCTGTCTAGAGCAGAGATTACCTTTCATTCTGGTTTGAAGTGGAGACCTCAAATTCCCTTCCCAGGGAATAAGGAGCATTAAACCTTTTATAGACAGAGAGATGACAAGAGACAGCTTAACTTTTATTACATCACACATCTGTCTGTTTTATTTTGCCAGCATCCATTGCAATTTTAGGATCCTTAATGTATTAATTTGCTGCTATTATATGCGATCATTTTGGAATTCTAAAGTTTTTTCCAGGCAGAACCAGTGCGATCCTGGGAAATGGGTATGAGTCCCATAACAAAAGGAGACACCATCTTCCCCCTGGTTCCAGTTTGTCTTTCCTTCAACAGGTGCATCACTGTGTACCACAGTGTTCTATAACTCTCAGCTTCATCTTTTAATGGGGAAAGCCTTCTCTAGTTGCCACCCAGTTTTCCTGAAGATGCAGCTGTTAAGGCTTATTGCTCTTCTTCCTTGGAGCCTGGACTCCATGCCCAGCAAAAATGATGCTTCCAGAACTGCACAAAAGAGTGCAATTTTTAAAGGTGGGTGAATTTATACCAGTCCTGTTGCTACTCCAACAGCTGGAAGGAATGTCTCTGCTACATTGCTGCAAAAGCAGCCCACAGGGCTCACTTTCCCTCATTGTGGCACAAAGCTTCTGTTCAGAGCCACACTGGTGCATTTGGGAAGTCACACACAGAATGCACAAGACACACGTATGTGAGTGCCCCATACTTCAGCCTGACTGCCAGATGTGGCACATCTGCAGCACCCGAGGGAACTCTGACCACAGCACAAGCTTTACATTCTCCCTTGCAGACTCCAAACTGGACACACACATCTTCTAAAGAGCAGATTTGCTGAGGCTTTATAAAGAAAATCTCCTTCCAGCCCCAYCAGGCGTGGTGTCACATTCAGGAAGAGAAGCTGTGATGGCTGTTTGGCACTGCCCTTCAGAGCCAGGCAAAGGTGACCCTGAGTGACATTTCTGCTTCTCCCAGCAGCTGAATTCCACATGAGGAGCGGCACAGCAGAGCAGCACACACCAGCTGATGCCACTCAAATCAACATGGCACTCACATTTTTGTGATCTTGCTCTATCAATCACGGTGAGAGGGTGTGGGGGATCAGGGGGTGTTGCTCAGATCTCATCCCAAGCCCCAGATGTGGGATGTGGCCCATGCATGCCATGCACACCTGTCCACTGCAGATCTGTGGCCGTGCAGGTCTCATTGAACACAGCAGCATGAGCTCTTCCTGTTTATATGGTTCCCTCCATGCAAATCAATTAACACTTTCCTTTCTCACTTCTTCAACCATGTTTCAGGATGGCCCCCCTCTTAATTAATCAATCTTACTTCTGAAGCTCTAAATTTTAGCCTTTTTTCCATCCTGGTGGCAAGCAAAGGCAGTACCATGAAATTCATGGATATATTGCTATTGCAAATATATTATTAGCAACATGCACAGTGTTATAAACAGTGCTAAATTATTGTCTGAACACTGAAGAATGTAGACCAAAGAATGGTAGCATTGATCCAAGGTCATGGGAGGAGGAGTGTGACATTCCTGGGAGGAAGGCAGATTTTCACATGTGGGAATTGGGATCCAGGGTAGACATGCAGTTCTTATTCTGGCAGCACTGTCTGGAGGWCCTGCGTTGCTTCTGTAGACTGTATTCTCTTCCCTTGGGTATAAAATAAAAAGCACCACCCTCAGGTCCACTTAGACCTTAATGTCAGGTGGAAGAAGTGTCATCTTGACTGGGAACATCAGGCAGAAAATTTCATGGGCAGTCATTTCACTTAAAAAACTTCCTTAAACAAAAACCAAGTGAGATCAGTTTAGAGGACACAGTCAGCACAAAGATTTAAGAGTCGTAAAGAAAGCAAATGTTTAAGAAAGGTGTTAAAGCATGAACCCTTCTGACCTCTTTTTTTCCTTCACGCAACTGGTGATGTTTCACTTTGGTTATTCTGTTATCAGCAGGATGGTTTAGCTCAAATGAAGAGCTGTCAGATCTGGCACAGAAATCAGGCACATGGCTAGAAAAGACAATGTCACCATGCTGGAAAACCATCTCATAGAGACATTACCTCAGTGAGCAAGCAGTAGGGAGCATTGGACAAGGGAACTGGTCTGCATAAAGGAATTCAGGCTTTAAAGAACATCATTGCTCAACCCTTTCTGTTTTGAAAAGACCTGTCAATTTAATTCAAGGAGAAATGTGGCATGTTGAGCTGGTCAGGAAAGCTTCACCTCTGAAAGCAGTTAATTTTGGCATTGAGTAGTGAAGACAGTTTTTCTTCTTTCTTCTCTCTTCATTATTTTTCACATTTGGGTTGAAGATGATAATTCCTTTTTTAATAGAAGAAGGTGRATAAAAGAAGGGTAAAACATCTCAGATGAGGCTAATGCCCTGTGCAGATTCTGCCATTGGAGATGGACCTAAAACCTAACACTGTTGGGGACAATCTGAGATCATAAGGCACAGATGTTGTCACTCACCCATTTCGTTTGGATAGAGACCTCTGGGAGTCCTCAGCTGGTTTCACATGAGCTGAACAATTCTSATAGTTATTGTTTCTATTCTCCTCCAGTGCAGATCACCAGACTCTCTGATGAACATGGCACCATAGCCTTACAGCAAACCCTCCCTAGCTGTGGGTTAGCAATGGGCACATTTCCTTGGTGAGGAATGAGGAAGCTGCCACAGTATGGGGATGGATCCGTGCAAAGGCTCAGCCCTTTGGTTTATGGGTGGTGTTGAGGCACCAGAGTGCACAAATCTGCTTCCASTGGAGTACCATGGCTTCAAACCCAGTAAGACGTGTGGTGACCTCCACCAGGACTGACTTCTCTTTCCAGCAATGTTTAAACAGGTATCCATAATAACTACACACAGAACATGGTGATGCCTGATGAGCTGCAGGATAACTCATCTTTGTTGAGCCTGAGGGATCTTGCTGCCCCTGAGGACAGCTGAATGTCCCAGTTTGCCATCCAGCAAGACACAAAGATCATGACTGGGGCAGGAAGGGGAGTCCCCACCTTAAACAGAGAAAACACAGCACTGAGTAGGTGGAATCCTGCCCCAAAATGAGGYGAGGGTTTCCTGATCCCACCTCTTAAACAGTCAGGGGAACAGAAGCTGTGATTGCTCACAGGAACAAAACACCTGCTCGTGTTGGGCTGTRACATCCCTGCACAAAGCAGAGCTGCTCTGAGTGGTCCCAGCACCCACTTGGGGACACCCAGAGCTCCCTCCCACAGCCCTGCACTGCACCAGCACTGTGCTGGCCCTCAGGCCTCCCACCATTAATCCAAGCAAAACCTTTGTAAATATCTTTTGGCACACAGCTTTGCAGACAAGCAAATCTGAGCMCATTTGTAAAGTAATTAACTTCCTTACAAATTGCTCAGATTTGCTTCCCTAATCATAAAAAGCCACACAATACAAATAGCACAGGCTTTCTCATTACAGAAATGACCCTGTTGCTATCCACACTGTTGTCATTCTGCTAGGCTAGGCTGTAACAATTAGAATTTAGAGTCATAATCATCATTCTTCATCCACCCCTCTCAAAAGTAAATTTCTTGGGCCAGATCCCAGGGTGCAGGGGGACTGTTGTAAAACTGAAGCAATGTCATGGTGTTCAAAGAGCGAGAGAGATCAGAAATCTCTATGCTGGCTTCACAAACAGTTGACCTTTCTTTATTAATGGCTGGCACAGACCAATAGTTTATCATCAGGCTTGACTGTCAGTCACTGCAGAAATCCAACTAAGGGAATCTCCAGCTTGAAGGAATCGATAAACAAATACAGCAGTAAAGCAATGGCTTACCAAAGGCAAAATACAATGTGTATGGTTTGATTGAATGCAAATGCAAATAACCATCTRGTTAAAAGGAAATTATGAAAAATAGAAACTAGAATTCCAACCTTTCTTCTGATTGCCTTACATTTGGATTTTTATTATAAGACTTCATTTAAGAATCTTATCTTGCTAGTAAATGGTTGAAGTAAAGACTCGCTTAAGGTTTGCATTTATGTGCCAGTTGCCTACTAAAAAGCAGAATTCATAAAATGTGATCGCCATGTGCTTGCTGGTGGGTCAATTTTTGCCATGCTTTTTTCAGAAGAATACAGCTTATCTGCTTTCACTGAGCTTGAATTACATTAAGATAATAAAACCTTTGGTTCCTCTTCACACAGCCTGAAAAGAAAGGATCCTGTTTGTATTCTGCTCCTTGTACTTTTCTTCAGCTTCAAGCCCATGCTCTGTCTGTCAAAAAAATTATCTTTAGTATGAYAAGACAGTGCAACATGTATGATATAAATGGCATGACCATGGTAGTATAGWGTTCTTAAAATGAATTTTACACTCTGAGCTGTACTCAGCACGGGGTCATTTCTAGTTTGCAGCATGTCAGAAATACACTGTTCAAACCATTGTGTTACTAACCACACATGTCTTTTCAGAACATTATTTCTCTTGCTCCTGAGTTTGGGGAATAGTGCTGTGGAGTCCAGGCTTCCTGAATCCTACAGCTGGAGCCAGGATTTTCTCCCCTCTGCATTTCCATCAAGCTTTATTTAAATTCCACCTAAGAAACCGAGATCTGAAAACCAATGAGTTCTGSAGAATTTCATGGTGATCAGAGGGATAGAGGAGTGTTATTGGACAGATAAATAAAAAAGTGGATAATCCACATATTAGTTACCCTATAATCTGCAGAATAGTGCCACTAGGTCTCAGCCAGTACAGGCAGAGTTCAAGATCAYAACTTAACATTTCAAAGGGTGTGAACCAGTTGTAAAAGTAGAAAAGCTACTAAACATTACTACTGGATATAGGATACCCATAAATTTATAGATTAAATCAATAAAAACCTTTAAAAATCAACTAGAGCATTGTCACCAGTTATAGCAGACCAGATGTTCAGGCAAACGTGTAAAGACAAAAGCACAAAAAATGCTAGCAAAGGTGTATTGTATCAATGTTGCTTTGTGTAAAAATACATTTACTTACTAARAACAGTGACAGGTGAGTCACGATGTATGTGCTGAGATTTAAGCAAACACCTCCTGTGTTTACTGATGCAGTTCTAGAGCAAATGGTTCCAGGGAGGAAGCAGTCRGTGTTTCAAGTCTATATTCAGTTTTGAGTCCAATCTCTTTTCCACTTCAAAGACAGAGTGAAATAAAAATGGTAGGTAGGAAATGGCTTTGGTTTATGTACAGTGTCATCCTATTTCATGTGACTTAGTTCTGATCTGGTAATGAATGGTACCAAAGGATTTGAAGAAAAACAGGTGGCCAAACCTCCTCTCTCACCTCTGGAGATGTTCAGGTTGCAGTGTTAACTGGATTTCATCTGAGCTTTGAAAAAATAATCATAGATAATSAAGAGAATAGAATTGTTATCCTTTACAGTCATTCCTGCCAGATTTACCATTTGTGCATGCACGTACTTAACTGTGATAAGAGTCCTTTTGAAATGTACTGATTGTAGCCTCTGAGMGCTAAATCTCAGTGCCTGGCACTGTAATTAACTCAAGATTTATTCATTTATCAAGACTCCTGAAACAAGCATGTCTAATTGCCTTTCTTTATTAATACATTTGAGAATGTTTAACATTTTACTGCCACTTAAACAAGAGTTCTAATAAGATACTATATCAATTAATGGTCCTGTTAAAAGTCAACCGGTATTTTTACAATAGCAGCAGAACTCCTTGTTACACATTAAACATCATGCAGCAATCATAAGCTTTGTGGGTTTGTTTGGAAAGGTGCATTGCAATGATACACTGCCAAGATTTTAACAAGCGTCTCCCACAAGACATTCCTTCCTTAAGAGGATAGTAAAAGACTCATAGTTTTGGACTCGCCCTGAAAAGGAGAAGGAAGGAACAGGAATTCCACTGRTGTGTTTGTCCTTTAAAAGTCATATGCTTTTCCAAAGCCCTAAGGATGCAAATGCACTGCACTGTACTGCTTTTGTTTGGTTCTTGAAATGTGTGGGTCTTACGGACTGCATTAAATTTTTGTCTGGGGCTTTTTTTTTTTTTTTTGGGGGGGGGTGGGGGGTGGGGAGGTGATCATCAGTTTGAACCAATCTGAGAGTAGCATACATCCCCATCCCTGTGCTCTGGGAATTCCTCAGCTCTGGGAGTGTCATGCAGTCCACATCTGGCTGAAGGCTGGTGCTGAAAAACCTTCATCAGAAATGGCAGCTCCTTCCTTGCTGGACAGAGGCAGACTTGGGAGCTCCCTTGCACTAAAGCTGTCCTGCTTGGGAGCTACAAATAAACACCCAAAGGCACAAGGAGAGCTGGCCAGGATGGCATTTTAGCAAGGCACACTGCTATTTTGAAACCAAATTTTTCCAGAGGTGGACTGGTGTTCATCCAGCTTCTATTAGGATGCTTTCTTTCAAAGCCCAAGGCTTGGTGATGATATGGGTATAATTAAATAGTTGACTACAGTGTCAATTAAAACAATGGCTTGTGATGTGAGCATCACACCACAAATGCTCTGCATTGTTTTACAGTGGCAATTTTCAGGACAGCTTCAAAGAAACCAGATTGAATGGTGCATGATGATTTAGCAATCAAACTCAGTTTCTGAATTCAATATTGGCCAATAAACTCATGCTTTTACTTACTGAAAGAATCACTATAAACTTTATAGATGCATTAAGCCAATTGAAGTATTTCTATTTCCTTTGTGAAGCATAGAATCATAAATTTCCATAAGGCACTGAACAGGGAAGAGCTGAACACAATAAACTGGGAAATTACTGGCTCCCTCAGGCATGGTGGGCAGTGTATTCAAACACMACCAGACACCAGGAGCTACCATTTTGGCGACCAAAAGCCTCTGCATTTTTATTACTGAAAAAGTAATCTGTATCCCTGGAAGATCCAGACYTTTCCTTTCTCTTTCTGGTTTTCAAGCAGCCTCATTTCACAGGGCAATAGCATAGACAAGCTAGTAGACAGTGAAGGAGGTGAGTCCTAAGAGGTTCTTACTCCTTAAAARAAAATTTGCAAGAATCCCACAGATACCAAGTCAGATTTTTACCAGGAAAATTTTAATTTTCTTCCCTGAAATGCATATGAAAGTCGGGATTTTTGCTTTTGGATTTCTATTGCTCTTTCAGATGTGTCCTAAACACTTTCAAATCGGGCATGTACCTCAATTATTAAAAAAAAAAAGAAATAAAGACAATAAATATATTTTTTTCGGTTGTTAGTTGAAGAAATTTATCTAGCTGTTCCTCAGTGAGGCATTCAAGAAGCCTCCTGTGCTTTAACATGCATGCAACTTTATTCATGTGAATAACTTTTCCTTGTGAAAATGGAAAAATTTTCCAACAAACCTTTCTGAAATTCAGGTGTGAGTCAGCTCCAGGATACTTTGCACCCAGGCCTTGAGCCAAGAGATTTCACCATCGTAAACTTTTCCTCCTGTTATTGTGCAACAATACTTTCATCCTTCAGGCAGAAGGTTCATATATTGTGCTTCAGGTGGGCCAAGAGGAAGACAGAATTCACAGTCAAGTATCCACGAGGGAAAATGCTCTTTGGAAATGTGCAGAGTCATCTTGTCCATACACTTACCTGTATCCCAMACCTGTCCCTGTGTGCAGTACTGAGAAGGAAGAACGGGGGTGGCTCCAAGACCAAAAGTGTCCATGAAAATGACTTTATGAAGAGGCAGTTTCATCCTGTAGAGATCTTTAGGGTTCTCAGTTTGAACCTGTAAAATTCTTTAGGGTTCACTCACCCACAGTGTAGTTGGGCTTTGTACTTCCATTTCTCCCTTGTGTCCCTCTAGTGATAATGCCAGCCCAAGAAGAGAAAAAGTCTTCTTCTCAGGAGGGTTTGATGTGACCTGCTTGGACAGCCTTCAGGACTCTGACAYGATGAGTTCACAGAGGGAATGTCCATCCTAAAGGAGCAGAACAGARCAAGAAGGAGGCAGTGAAACCAACGCTGGATCACAGGCAGTGCAGTCACACTCAGGCCATCTTTTCCTAGGCTAATGTGTTTTCCTTGGTGAATTAATCTGCTCCAGTGGATATTATGCTAAATGAATGAATCCCCCACATGAACCAGACCAGGTACTGAACCAKACAAATAGACTCAAGAGAAACAAAATACTTTTGTTTTGTGGAATGTAAAGCCAAAGAGTTTCAATCTTYGCCCCAGTGACTGGAACCCATGAGTGCTCCTTGCCACAGTGCCAAGTTCTGTGTTCAGGGAGCCACTTGCAGTGGGATTCTGTTACCCTTTCAAAACAAAGACTGCATAATTGCTGGAAACAAACTGCTTAGCTGGGAGGGAATGACTTGTGATATTTTAAAAGCCATTAAAGAATACTTAGCAATCCCATTATCATCTAATTATGACATGGTGGCCAGTGGAAGGGATTGACTGCCTAAAATACTGTCTGCTCCTTCTATTTATCTCAGCTGGTCTAAGAAATTACTTTACCCCTCACTATTAAATGTGCTGCTCACTTCCCTCACACCCATCCATAACAGTCAACTCCTCAGTGCCATAAATGAGACAACAACCGTTCCCTGGGGTTTTCTCTGAGGAATGAACCAAAGTGCTCGATGTAATATCATWATGCTTCCCTAATTGGGTCTATCATTGGTTTTGGACAGCTGTACAATGCTTATTTTTGGCTCTTTGTTTGTTTGTCTTCAGACTATTAAGGCAAAATGAATAATATGAGTAGCCACTAGCACTAAAAAGGGTTTTAGATTATTTGGGTTTAGTTCCTTCAAGGTCATACCTGGGTCTTTGGAACCAAGGTTTAATCCCTCAAATCTCCATTGATAAGTAAGGGATAATAATTTCTCTGTCTGTCTGGTCTGCTTGGATTAACACCCTGCAGGATGTTAATTCCAAATTCTTCCCTGGCAAAGGCAGCTTCTGCAATTAAAATACACATAATTATTAACACAAGCACTTRTTTTCCCCACAGAAAATGCCCTTTCATGTAAATTCATCGTTGCAGTTTCACCTTCTTCAAACATCTTTTATTGACAACTAAAACAATTGAAAAGTAAACTTTATAAGAACTCGTTTTGGCAGGAACATTTAAATGCAACCATCAGTGAACAGAGGAATGACTGCAACAAGGGTGTGAACCCTGTCTCTGCCACTTTTTTCAGTGTCCTTTGGCTTCCCTACCATCAAAACTAAGGCCATAACATCTCCATCCCCCAATTAACACTTTGGACCACAGATATTTCAGTGTTTTCCTCTGACAAGCATCTCCCTGCCAAACCTAGTGGAGGTTTCAGAGCTAAGGTAARCACCCAAGTGGTCAACACTCTGAAAGGGAGGAGACTGGTGTGAGAAACCAACTCTGAGTGACAAGTGCTGCCATGTCAGCCAGCAGCAGAAAGAAGAGATTTACATTCTGTCTACATGGCATTATCAGACCACTTCAAAGTTATTACCACTCTAAATCCTGAAAAAATTTAAGGGTATTTTAAGTGTTTGGCTTTTAGGGTACGGATTTATCTGCTTTTGCCTTCTGTTAGTACTCAAAGTTCCCTTGCAAACTCTGAGACTGGATTTTTTAATGTAAGTATAAATACAATTTTAGTTTGTCACAGAACATCTGAAATTTCTAAAAACATTTTAACATTTTTGAGATTTTAATACTAAAAAATGCTGAATCAAAAAATGTTTTCAACTCCTGTGAATCCCTGAACATTCTTTCTGCCTGTGGCTCACTTGTAGACTCGAATCGACAAGACATGAACAAGCACAGCATTTTGGTTTCGACCAACTGCACTCTTGTCACTGAAAAAGCAATATAAGAGAGAGTCTTTTGATGTCTCTCAGGCAGAAACATTTAGCTTGAGCCCATGGAAGGCAGTAGGTTYTACTTGTTCTTTCCAGAGTCCCATGATATGAAATCTCTTCCTCTGAGGAAACCACAAACTGAATGTCCCCAGATAGGGACAAACCTCAGAATTACAGGGAGCATCTCCAACCCTGCCCACTTGTTCTTTACATAGCCATTTCTGAACCAGCAATATTGGAGCAGCTGCTCCAGAATATGAAGATCAGGACAAATTGTACTCATTTTATGGCTGCCTGGATCAAACACAGTCTTTTGTGGGCAGGGTTCACAGACACCTTAGTCCCGTGTATGATGACAGCCCCTCCTCCAGGTATCAGATGGAAGAGGAAGAGCTGATGGCAGTGGTACAATTACTGTCTCATAGGGGTTGGGATCATCCTGAATCCAAAAAGAAGTGAAAACAACCCCCACAATCTTCCAAATCCCGGTGCTCTGAGTATCAATCATTGCTCCCATTCCAAGAGTATTTTGGTGACTGAGAAGCAGCTCACACCAACGCCCAGACATTGGGTTGGGTTGGAAGGAACCTTAAAGATCATCTGGTTCCAACCCYCCTGACATGGACAGGGTCACCTGGCACACTGGGCTGCTCAGAGCCCCATCCAACCTGTCCTTGAACATTTCCAAGAACTGAACATCCACTTCATCCAAATTAATGCCACAGAAGAGTTTAGAAACACAAATAAGTGAACTGATGTCTGTTAATGGATTCACTACAACAAACAAGGTGTGAGTTAAAGAACTGAGAGGAACCCAAAGGCATCCAAGATGTCCACAGGGGCTGACAGGTCAGATGCAGGACCTTCAGCAGACCATAATCCTCAGTGTACCCAGAGGTGTGTGAAATGGTGCTGACYCTGCACTTGAGAGACGATTAAATGACAATGGAGAGTGAGGTGTTCCATACAATGAGAAAGCAGATCTTCCCAGACAGATTTACAATGAAACCACCAACATGAGGGTTAAGGGGAAAACAGTGTTTATCCTGTTTTAATGGAAATAGGTAGAAAGAGACAGTAATTTACTCAGAGTTACTGAGGAAGTCCGTGGTTCATAGAACAGTCTCACTCTGGCGCATCCAAAGTCATGGGATGGGCCAGACTCCCATAGCCCCATCTGTGTGCACAGACACATCACAGTGGGGTGCACTGGCTGGAAAAGGGGTGCAGCCTTCCACAACTATTCCCCAAATGCTGTTTTAGTACTGCAGAGTCACAAGGGTTTTCCCAAAAGAGAGCCCCTTCAAAATTCAAATTTTACCAGAGAGAAGCTGTGTCAGGAAAGTAACCAAGYTGAAGGAAACAAAAATATTGCTCCAAGTCCCCCTGGATTCCCTCCAGGATCTGTGCTAAGCACTGCTGGCTGGACATGAGAATTTTATTCTTCTCCTCCCTATTCTTCTCCTCAAAAAGTGATGCTCCCATGCTGCTTTTAGGACACTGCACATAACTGTGTGCTGTGCCAGGAGTCAGAACGTTCTGACTCAGGCTGTAACCCAGCCTCCCATCGGACAAGATCATTTCTGTGTGGGTAACATGGACACAGAAAARCTCTGCTTCCAGAGCCAGAGAGACACAACCAGATCATTAATTATTTCCATACCTTCAAAAACTTCAGAGAGGAGTAAATAGTCATGGAAGCTCATGCCAGGATTTGGACCTCACATAGSAAAACACTCTTGGATTTTTGGGAGCCCATCCCCTGAGGGCTCTCCAGCTCCTTTCATGGACATGGCAATTAGTGCCCTGCAGACAGGATGGACATTGATGGATCATGTGTCCTCAGTGGGTGATTGTAAGACTTTCCCTTCCCCCATACTCATAATTTAAGGTCTTCCCTCTTCAATTTTACATTTCCTCTCCTGTTAGATGCATTTTTTCAGCTTCACTTACATGGATAAGGGTTTGTCCCAGTGCAGCCTCTCCTCCCCCAGTTTCCTCTTCCCCCTCCTTACTCTGTGAATAAGCCCTCTCTGYCTAAAGCAGCAATTGCTGAAGAGCCTCAAGAGGACCCATTTCTCATCCTTCCCCTGTTTTGATGCACTGATTATCCTCTTGTCAGATCAATAGCCCATCTGCTTTTAGAAGTTTTCTAGCATTCTGATGCTAAATTAAAACAGAGAGAATCAATCCTCAGTTAATTTACCCAACCAAACAATTTATATCTCTCTTCTGATCTGCCATCATGTGAATAATACAATACTGACATACTGTGAGGTCTTCCCAGACAAAGTAAGCGCTTTTATAATGCTAAATTATCCTCTTTATTAATAACTCTCAAATGTGACAAACCAAGAGATTTATTGTATAATTTTGCATAGTCCTTGGTTGAACTTGTTAAAACTCACAGCTATTGTAATGGAGCAATTTGCTAATTAACAGTGGATTTTGCTTGGCTTTTAATGGACTTTGGGGATACATTTTAGACTTAGATTAAGATTAGTGCAAAAAAAGAGTTCGCCTTAATTATTTCAAATTGAGTGTTATGCTAATAGTAAACAATTAGTTCTTTCCTGACTGAAAATTAATGTTCTATAAATGATTACAAAACCAAGCTGTTGTGTGAGTCCCAAAAGGAGATGCCAGACTTGGTGGTTAACCCACAAAAAAGAGTTATGGATCTTTTCCATGGCCTCACACTTTGTGAAAATTAGGCATGAAC